>NC_084838.1:2541111-2826111 GCF_033115175.1 Lepus europaeus
ATGATAGTGGGCGAGGCCTGGGCTGCAGCTCTGCGGGCTCCCTCTCTCTCTCTCTCTCTCTCTCTCTCAGCCGGGTGGGATGTCGTGAGCTGCCTATGCACAGGCCCCAGGGGCAGGAACATAGAGCTCCCTGCAGCCTGGTCAGCATCCGGGGGTCCGGTCAGTGACCTGGCTGAGAGCCCTGATTGGGGAATGCCCGGGGAGCCTCGGCCGAGAGCCCAGACCCGGCCACCTGAGGGCAGAGGTTCCCATGGAGCCGGGACTGGATCCCAGGCCACAGGCTCTGTGGTCAGCAACGTCCATTGCCAGCAGCTGTGTGTGAGCTGTGTGGTACCGGCAGCAGGCACAGGACAGGCCCAGGCTCGGGGTGGCCCTGCCCTGCCCCTCCCTCCTCTGCTCCCTGGCTCGCTGCAGCCCCGGGGCTCCGCCCCACTCTGGCTGCACTCATGTCCGCCCCGAATCTGCAGCACTCAGCCCCCAGCCGGCACGCGGCCCCCAGACTTGGGCAGGGCTGGTGCTGCTGCCCATCTGTGTGCAACACAAAAAGTGACCCGTGGGACAGAGTGGACCCCACCTGGTGACCCCAGCCCCGGCCTCATGCTCCCTCTGGGCCTCGCTCTTGCTCTCCCTGGGTTTGCTCTGGAGCGTCCGTGCGTGTCCACCCCACACAGGGCAGCCCCCGATGGCCATTTCAGAGGCCCACCCAGGCCCAGCACGGCTCTGACCAGGGGCACAGGCGCTGCATGCAAAGATGAGCGCCCCCGGGAGCCCCTCCCCGCCCCCGAGCTGCACACACTGAGGACATGGATGCCAGGGACACGAGGTCACCCTGGCTGGGGACAGGGACACAGAGCGGACCCTGGGGGCTCGTCCCTAGCTCCAGTGGCTCCGTTGTGCTTGGGGCACTTGCGCCCCCTGGTGGCCAGTGCAAGCCCTGCAGCCCCAGGCAGGAATCCCAGAAACCGGAGCCCCTGGGTTTGGGTGTTCCCATGTAGTGGGGTCCCTGACCCTTGCCCCCTACAGCCACCTGGAAGAGCAGGTTTGGGTTCACCAAGGGATGTGGGTGGTGTTCCCCTGAGGACTGGCTAGGGTCTCCTTCTTGTTCGGAGGCTTAGCCTGGCTGGGAGCCCTGGGCTGGGCGCCCACGGACGTGGTAACCCAGGCGAGGAGAGACTCTGGCTGCGTGCCGGCTCCTGGTGACACCTGAGCACTCACCGGCAGCAGTCAGGCCTGCCAGGGTCGAGTCCGGCCGCAGATCTCTCCAGATCAGCACATGGAGGGCTCCTGTCCTTGGGCCTGTCTTCCCGGCCTGGGCACCCAGGACTCCGTCGTGTGGTGGGCTCTGGGGTCAGCCCGGCCCTGCTTCCGGGGTGGGCATCCCCAGTGTCCTGCTCTCCTGAGCAAAGCTGTGGTGAAGAGCTGCTCGGGGGAGAAGAGTGGGGCATCCCCAGGGGTCACGCCCCCTGCACCTGCCCACTGGATCAAAGAGATGTGGGTGATGGACAGGAAGCACCCTGCAGCCTCCACAGGAAGACGGGGCCTCCCGTCGCCAGGATAAAGGCCGGGGGTCCCCACAGCTCAGCCCTAGCTGTGCCTCTACCGGTTCGTCTCGGGACGCCGGGACCGAGTACATCGTCCCATGGTTCACTCCCTGTCCCACCGCTCTCCAGGGCGGCTGCTCACTACCCTTCCCTTTTCTTTGTTTTAAAAATGTATTTATTATTTATTTATTTATTCAAAAGAGAGAGGGAGGGACCAAAGTTCTTCCATCCACTGCTTCACTCCCCAAATGCCCACAGCAGCCAGGCGAAGCCAGGCGGCAGGAGCTCCATCTGGGTCTCCCACTGAGGGTGGCAGGGACCAAGTGCTTGGGCCACCCCCGCTGCCTCGCAGGCCCGTGGGGAGGAAAGGGGGTCAGAAGCAGAGGGGCCAGGACAGGCGCCGGCCCCCCGGTACGACACGCAGCTCCCACCCCTGCCGCTTTCCGGGAGGTTTCCAGGGGCTCTCCGCGTCCTGCAGTCCTGACACCGTGAGCTGAGGTAGGCGTTTCCATAGCGCTGGTGCTCACCTGTGTCCCCATGGTTCCCTGCGAGGCAGCACCGGCTGTGTGCACCCCAGGAGCAGAGGCGGGGCCTCGTGCGGCCACGCCCCCAGACGGGCTCTGGTGCTGCAGCAGGCACGGGTCAGGGACCCCCAGGGCCCAGGCGGGCAGGGGAGCAGCCAGGAGGCGTGAAGCCCAGCCCAGGCTCACAGGGGCGGCCTCTGTGGTGTGACAAAGGCAGCCATGTGAGAACGGGCAACGACGAGGAAGGGGCGGCGCGTGGAGACCTGGCAGTGGGCCCACCGCGGGAGAGAACGGACAAAGCCACAGGATGAGGTCAGCTGATGCAGCGAAGCGTTTGACAGGGGCCGGCGCTGTGGCACAGCGGCTGAAGCCGTGCCTGTGAGGCCAGCATCCCATATGGTTCGAGTCCCGGCTGCTCCACTTCCGATCCAGCTCTCTGCTGTGGCCTGGGAAAGCAGTAGAAGATGGCCCAAGTGCTTGGGCCCCTGCACCTGTGTGGGAGACCCGGAAGAAGCTCCTGGCTCCTGGCTTCTTGCCTGGTCCAGCCCTGGTCATTGTGGCCATTTGGGGAGTGAACCAGCAGGTGGAGGCTCACTCTCTCTCTCTGTCTCTCCTTCTCTAACTCTACCCTTCAAATAAATAAATCTTTTTTTTAAAAAGAAAGACACACACACCCCCCTCAAGGAAGTAAAAGACTTGTGCACTGAAAATCACCAAACACCACGGGTGGAGACTGAAGACGACACAGGGAGAGGGGAGGCATCGCCTGCCCGCGGGTGGGAGACTCACAGTGGCAAGACGCCCCTCCCAGAGCGGCCCGCAGAGCTGGGCTGAGCTGAGGAGGAGCGTCCAGGCCTGGGCCTCCCCCCACTCCTGTCTCGGCCCTCCCCTGCCCCTCCCCCCACTCCTGTCTCGGCCCTCCCCTGCCCCTCCCCCACTCCTGTCTCGCCCCTCACCTGCCCCTCCTTCCACTCCTTCTCGGCCTCTCACGAGCCCCTCGACCCGGGGGCAGTGACCCAGGCCACCTCCAGCTGGTTGGCAAAGGTCACCCAGAGGCAGACACAAGGCCCCAGGTCTGATTCGAACTCACACAGGCAGATCTGAAACTGGGAGGTAGGGAGGGGGACTGTTGGGGCCCATTCTTGGATCTGTATTTCTTTTTTTTTTTTAAGATTTTATTTATTTATTTGAGAGGTAGAGTTACAACTGTGAGAGGGAGAGACAGAGAGAAAGGCCTTCCATCCGCTGGTTCACTCCCCAGATGGCCGCAGTGGCCGGAGCTGTGCTGATCTGAAGCCAGGATCCAGGAGCTTCTTCCAGGTCTCCCATGTGGGTGCAGGGGCCCAAGCACTCGGGCCATCTTCTGCTTTCCCAGGCCACAGCAAAGAGCTGGATGGGAAGAGGAGCAGCCGGGACTCGAACCAGCGCCCATATGGGATGCCGGCACCACAGGCGGAGGATTAACCTACTGCACCACGGCGCCCACCCCAGGGTCTGCATTTCTAATTCCCTACAAGAAACATCTCCCCTAGGACTGGAACCACAGCTCCTTGGGAGCTGGGTGCCGGGGGCAGGTGCCTTAATCCCTCGGGGTCCCTGTGCCTCGGGGGGATGCCGTTGCTCTCAGCTGCACCCCAGCAGACACAGGGATCTCCAGGGGTGCAGAGCGGTGCCCCTCACCCTCCTACCACTCCAGCCTCCTCCTCAACACAGAAGGTGTTGCAGGGAGCAACAGGCACGGCCCCAGCCAAGGAGAGGGATTCCCTGTGGAGGAGCTGGGCGACCGTGCAGGACTGCGGCTGGGCCTGGGGGAGGGACCCGACTCTGGGGGAGTGAAACCAGGCCGCTGGGGCAGCGCTCTGTCCACCGGTTAAGCGGCCTGCTAACATGCCCTCATCCCCCATCAGAGCGTCTGGGATCCAGTCCCGGCTCTGAGTCCCGATCCCAGCTCCCTGCTAACGCACACCCGGGGGGCAGTGGGTGATGGACCGAGGTTGGGTCCCCGCACACAGGAGGTCTGCCTGGAGTTCCAGCTCCTAACCTCGGCCTGGCCAGCCCAGAACACTGTGGGCATTTGGGGAGTGAACAGCAACCTCTCTCTCTGCCTCTCCTCTGTGTAACTCTGACTTTCAAACAAGTAAATATCTATTTTTTTAAATGACCAGGGCGATGACCCCTCTGAGCCCTGCCGCACCTGGCACCTGGCCTGCCTGCCCGTTCTAAGGAGGGACTGGATTTTCTTTCTTTCTTTTTTTTTTTTTACTTAAAACTTGTTTTCTCTCCATTGAAAATGGAAATCCCAGTGGGTCAGGGTGTGTGTTTCGGAAATGCAGCCTCCATGTAACCGTGGAGAGCGCTTCCCCAGTGCGATCTGAGAACCAGAAGCTAGAAGGAAATCGTCCGCTCTGCCTGCGGTCAGAGCGAGAGCGAGAAAAATGCTGAAAGCCGGAGAGGCAGACCACAGCTTATGTGTTTACGTGAGCGGCAGCGCTCCAGAGGGAGGGAGAGGCCGAGCAGCCACCTTCCATCTGCTGGTTGATTCCCAAAATGGCCACAACAGCCAGGCCGGGGCCAGGAGCCAGGAGCCAGGTGCTCCATCCGGGTCTCCCACGTGGGTGCAGGGGCCCAAGCACTCGGGCCATCTTCTGCTGCTTCCCCAGGCCATAGCTGGGAGCTGGATCGGAAGTGGAGCAGCCGGGACTTGAACTGGCGCCCATGTGGGATGCCGGCACTGCAGGTGGCGGCTTTACCGGCCCAAGCCACGAGCTCTAAGTGCTTTTCTCATGGACCAAGACCAGAGAGAAGTGGATGTCCCGTGACAGAAGGAGCTCTGACAGGTCACTGCTGTGACCGAGGACAAACGCCGGCCGCGTGAGCGCAAAGCGCCACACCGAGAGCACGCGCAGCTGTCACAGTGTCACCGCCAGACAGCCCTGGGGAGAGGGAGCCCAGCCCCCCGACAGCCGTGTCAGTCAACCCTCCTAACCGGGAGAGCAGCTGGCAGACCCCCACACCCTCCAGGGGCAGGGGGCCAGCGCTGTGTCACTGCAGGCTAAGCCGTGGCGGGGACCCCACCTGTGACACAGAGACGCCTCGAGGGGTCCTCTCTCCTGAAGATGCGACAAACCGTCTACACCCGGGATCCTGAGTGACATCCACACACATGCACACACACAGCACACACGTACACACACATGCACACACAGCACACACGTACACATACATGTACACACAGTACACATGTACACACACACACCCGCGTGCCACACACCGGGTGCCACAAAGCCGGAGGGACGCCCCCTCTCCTGCTGGGCCCCCAGAGCCGCTGCTCTCCCCCCGGCCGTGTGCGTCACCACTCTTCTCGCCCCAGTTAACACCGCCGGTCACCGTCCCTCATCCCACAGCGGTGTCCTCACGTCTGAGGTTTTACAGGGGCAGGTGCTGTCCTCCAACAAGGAGCTGCCAAGGAGCTGGGTCCTCCAGAGCGGAGCCCCGCGCCGGCCGCAGGCGCCACGGGGGGGGGGGGGGGGCTGGTGCAGCTGTCGGCGCTGCGGGGCCCTGCAGGGCGCGGCTCTCCCGAGTCCTGACCGCCTCCCGGGCAGGCGCGGTCACTGTGCCCGCCCTGAGCCCACGGGTCACTCGCGAAGCCCCAGGTGGAGCCCGGGCGTCTCCGGGATTGCGGCGGACGTTACTCGTTTCTCTGATGGTGGCTGAGCTCCCAGGGCCAGGGGCCCCGTGTCATAGAGGGCAGTGGAGGTGACCCCGGTCCTGGGCCCCAAGCAGCCCGGCCCCGCCCTCTGCCCACCCACGCCTGCCGGCCCCGCCCCTCGTCCTGGCCCCACCCATGCCAGCCCGGCCCCGCCCTCCGCCCACCCACGCCTGCCGGCCCCGCCCCTCGCCCTGGCCCCACCCCTCTGCCCACTCACGCCTGCCGGCCCCGCCCCTCTGCCCGGCCCCGCCCCCCAGCCTTAGGCCCGCCTGGCCGCCGGATCCTGCTCACTCCCTGCCAGCCTGGGCCCAGCCAGAGCAGCGCAGCTGGGCGGGGCAGCGACCCCGGACGGCTCCACCCAGAAGGGGTTCCAACAGCAGAGCCCATCTGAGTGAGGGCGGGGAGGGGGTCTCCTGCAGCACTGGGGTGGGGGCCGGGATCACAGAGGTGCGGGAGGGTCAGGGCCTCGGGCTTTGGAGCTGGCCCGGCGCCCAGCCCACACCTCAGGCTCCTGCAGCAGCACCCACTGCTCCTGCCCTCGCACCCAGCCCCCGACCTGCTCACAGGAAACGGCTCCTTCTGCCTGGGCAGGGCTAGCCCGGGGGAGGGGCCGAGGACCCTCACCATTCTCAAAGTTGGGCCAGGTGGAGACCCTTGCTCCGACGCTGTCGGGGGAGGCCACGGTCAGCCACAGGTCACCACCCGGCTGGCGATGGACCCCCCAGGCCGCGGCCACGCGTCCTCACGGGAGGACACTCACCAGCCAATGGCAGGCAGAGGAGCCCCCACCGCCCCTCGGGAGCCCGGCCCTGAGGTCAGACAGGGCTGCAGCAGACGCCGAGTGTGGCTGGCCACACCAGGACGATGGGCACCCACAGGCACAAGGACACGGCCAGGGTCACGTCCAGTCCCGGAGCCGGGAGCCCCGGACCTGCGGGAGCCCGGCCGGGGACGTCCAGGGGGCGGAGCCGACTCCAGGAGAGGTCAGCTCATTCATCACTCACCTAGCATTCCCTGGTCCCGGCGGGGGGCCCGCAGGGCAGCTTCCGCCCCGCCCACGCGAGCCCACGTGCACCCCGCCCATGTGGAGCCCCGCCCACGCGAGCCCAGGAGGCCCCAGCATCGGCCGCCAGGGGACCAGCAGGGCAGCTTCCGCCCCGCCCACGCGAGCCCACGTGCACCCCCAGGAGGCCCCAGCATCGGCCGCCCGGGGGCCCCGCAGGGCAGCTTCCGCCCCGCCCACGCGAGCCCACGTGCACCCCGCCCACGCGAGCCCACGCACACCCCCAGGAGGCCCCAGCATCCGCCGCCCGGGGGCCCAGCAGGGCAGCTTCCGCCCCGCCCACGCGAGCCCACGTGCACCCCCAGGAGGCCCCAGCATCGGCCGCCTGGGGGCCCAGCAGGGCAGCTTCCGCCCCCGCCCACGCGAGCCCACGTGCACCCCGCCCACGCGAGCCCACGCACACCCCCAGGAGGCCCCAGCATCGGCCGCCGGGGGCCCAGCAGGGCAGCTTCCGCCCCCGCCCACGCGAGCCCACGTGCACCCCGCCCACGCGCACCCCGCCCATGTGGAGCCCCCGCCCACGCGAGCCCACGCGCACCCCGCCCATGTGGAGCCCCCGCCCACGCGAGCCCACGTGCACCCCGCCTATGTGGAGCCCCCGCCCACGCGCGCCCCGATGGCCGGCTTCGGCCGCTCTGGTGAGAGGCAGGGTCCTGGCCGGAAGGAGAGACCTGGCCTCTGGGGACCAAAGGACGCGGCGTGGGAGAGGCGCGGCTCCCGCGTTCACCAGGCCAGCGGGGCCGGGGCCGAGGGCGGCCAGGGCTGCCCGGGGCCAGGGGCACAGCCGTCGTGGCCGCGTTCTCGGGTAGCCAGGTCACCTGGGCAGCCCGCGTGGGCGAGAGGGGCTGGACGGGAATGTACAGAGAACACCGGGACTTCTGTGCGGGGGACGAGGAAGCCAGCCTCCAACGCAGAACAGGGCCGGCACTGGGTGTGGCAGGTGCGGGTGTGACAGGTGCGGGCGCTGGGAGACGTGGATGAAGCTCTAGGCTCCTGGCTTCGGTCTGGCCCAGCCCTGGCCGGTGTGGCCATTGGGGAGTGAACCAGTGGATGGAAGATCGATCGATCTCTCTCTCTCTCCAACTCTGCCTTAAAAAAAAAAAAAAAAAAGTAAATCACCGATTACACACCCAAACTGTCGATCTTGTCCAAGACCCTTAGCTGCTCCCAGCCTCCTCCCCGGGGCAGCTTAGGGAATCTTCCAGGCCTGAGCTACACCCAAGGGCTCTCGGTCTGACAGTGCTGTGCGGATGAGGGCCCAGGAGGAATTCTGGGAATTCCACACCCAGAGGAGGGGGGGGGGCACACCCATTCCCCCGGGACCACAGTCTGAGCACAGCAGAGGGGCCTCGGCTCCTGGCTCGGCGCCGGCCCGGGCTGCCCAGTGCGTGGCTCATCATGGAGCTTGCGGTCCTCCCTCCACGGCCGTCTCGGGTCGGAGCTCTGCCCTGTGCGAAGACCACGCCGAGCCGAGCAGCCGTCTCGGGGAACAGCATCATCTCCTCTGCCGCTGCCTCTTCTCTGGCGTGGTCTAGCCTGCCGGCCCTGCCCGTCCGTAGCTGGCCCTGGGCACCCTGCGAGTCTGTCCCCAGGTAACACTGGCCCTGCCCGTCCGTAGCTGGCCCTGGGCACCCTGCCGGCCCTGCCCGTCCATAGCTGGCCCTGGGCACCCTGCGAGTCCGTCCCCAGGTAACACTGGCCCTGCCCGTCCGTAGCTGGCCCTGGGCACCCTGCCGGCCCTGCCCGTCCGTAGCTGGCCCTGGGCACCCTGCGAGTCCGTCCCCAGGTAACACTGGCCCTGCCCGTCCGTAGCTGGCCCTGGGCACCCTGCCGGCCCTGCCCGTCCGTAGCTGGCCCTGGGCACCCTGCCGGCCCTGCCCGTCCGTAGCTGGCCCTGGGCACCCTGCCGGCCCTGCCCGTCCGTAGCTGGCCCTGGGCACCCTGCGAGTCTGTCCCCAGGTAACACTGGCCCTGCCCGTCCATAGCTGGCCCTGGGCACCCTGCCGGCCCTGCCCGTCCGTAGCTGGCCCTGGGCACCCTGCGAGTCTGTCCCCAGGTAACACTGGCCCTGCCCGTCCATAGCTGGCCCTGGGCACCCTGCCGGCCCTGCCCGTCCGTAGCTGGCCCTGGGCACCCTGCGAGTCTGTCCCCAGGTAACACTGGCCCTGCCCGTCCATAGCTGGCCCTGGGCACCCTGCCGGCCCTGCCCGTCCGTAGCTGGCCCTGGGCACCCTGTGAGACCCTCTGCATTTTGATCTTTGTATCTCTTTTGAGAGGCAGAGAGAGAGCTACAGACACAAGGGGGCCAGGGGGAGAGCTCCATCTGCTGGCTCACTCCCTGAATTCCCACGCGGAAGCCAGAGCTGGAATCCAGGTCTCCTGCGTGGGTGACAGCGACCCAACGACTCGAGCCATCACTGCTGCCTCCCAGGGTGAATCCCCAGGAAGCTGGAGTCGGTGCAGGGCTGGGACTCGAACCAAGAACCAGTGTGGAATGTCGGCATCTTAACCACTAGGCCAACGGCCCCTGGTGTTGCACACCTGTCTCTTTTATGGCTATGAGGTCAGCATTTCGTCCCCAGGTTACAGGGAGGACACTCGCTCAGGTCACTCAGCTGGGTGATGAAGCCTTGGCAGTGTGGGTCCCTGGCAGCACACAGGACTGGGGGACAAGTCCTTTGCTGCAGGGGACCCCGGGCGCCAGGTGAGGGCGTGGGAGGGGCGGAGGGAGGACAGCCAGAGAGGGGCCTTGGTGAGCCCTGGGTGGGCACCTGGGCTCAGACTCACCAGGAGACCGCATCCCCCGGACAGGCTCGGTCCCCACCACCGGAGAGTGGTTCCCAGGCATTAACACTCGCGCTTCAGTGGCTGCTGTCAGGGAGAGCCCCCTCCCCAGCAGAGCACCGCCCCCCCCCCCCCCCGGCAGCAGCATGGCCCAGGTTGCCCAAAGCCAAGGCCAGGACCCTGTGCCCGCCTTTGCTGTGCCTTCTCTGTTCTCACAGCGACAGCTCCCAGACGGGTCCTGGAGCCAGTGCACCTGGGCCCTGGGCAGAGAACACGCCAGCACACAGCCAGGCGGCTGCCTCCCCTCCCTCCGCTGGGGCCGGGCCAGCTCTGCCACGAGGGCACCTGTGCCCGAAGGGAGCCCCAGGGCCTGGCTGAGCTCCGAGCAGCTGACGGGGTGAGGTCACTGCCTGGCACGGCCAGGCATGGACGAGGGCACAGTCATCCAGCAGTTGCCATGAGCATGCGCCAGGGGCTGGCGAGCTACGTGCGATTCCTCCACACGGGAGACAGCGGTGGGGCCATGGCTCCCCCACGCCCTAAGCGGGAACTCCTGGCCATAAGTAGTAGCAACAGGATTCAAATCCGGTCCATTTGCCTCCAAGCCACAAAGCTGCGCCCCCCGCCCCCCAGGAATGGGGAGCACTGAGCGAGGATACGCCAGAGCCAGGAGGCTCCCCCAGCCCCCTCCCCGACAGCGGACACACCTGGCCAGGGCCCATTGTATTTAAAATCGCGCGCACACACACACACACTCTCTCTCTCAGTTCACAGTCCACTCCGTGGAGCTGATGGCACTGGGGGGACCTCAGCCTGACCCTGTCACTTTAAATGGCTGCACCGTATTCTCTCCGCCAGGGACAGATGGACTTGCTGGATGCTGGGGGCCCCAGGGGCTCCAATCTGTCCCCTGAGCCCCAGAAGTAAAGAAACCCAGTAGAGGGGAGGCTGCTGGGGGTCTTCCTGCCCAGCCCCACTCCAGGAGGAGAGTCCAGACCCCCGCTTACTGCTGGGGAGTGCAGGTCCATCCCCGGGGCCACCCGAGGCTTTCTACCTTCGGGGTTTGGGGGAGGGGAACTGCACGAGTTTGGTAGGTGATGATGATTTTGAACTTGTTTCACCTCGCGGCTGGATTCCCACCTGTCAGTCACTTCCCAAGCACAGCCCCTTCCTGGGCACCCCCAGCACAGGTTCAGGTTCCAGAACTGTGGGCACGCCCCCCGGGGGTGCGGCAGGCCAGAGTGCAGGCCAGGGGGTGGCACGCTGCTCTCAGTGTCCGCCTGTGGGACTGGGCTCTGCTCGGTCCAGCTGGGCCCTGCTTGGTGCAGGACCACGGGCTGAGTCACCGTGACTCCTGGCCCTTCCTGGGTTCTGAGGGCTGAGCGCGGGGGCTGTGAACCCACGGCTGCCCTGAGGTCAGAGAGGAACAGGACACGCAAGGAGCCAGGAGCCCGCTGAGCCCTGCCGTCGGTAAACCCCTGTGTCTGGGGCAGCTGCACATGGCTCTGATGACAGCGATGTGCAGCCCCAGGGAGGAGCTGCTCAGGGTGACGCTGGGAGGAAGCCCCACCCCCACGCACATGCCAGGGACCCCACAGGGCTCTCCTAGCCACAGCCTGGCCGGCACTGAAGGAGTCTGCCACCTCTGCCATCTGAGGTCAAGTAGATTGGAGGCACGGGGGATCGTGGCCGCTGCCTGCAACGCCAGTGTCCCGCATGGGCGCCAGTTCGGGTCCCGGCTGCTCCACTTCTGATCCAGCTCTCTGCAGATGCACCTGGGAAGGCAGCAGAGGACGGCCCAGTGCCTGGGCCCCTGCACCCGCGTGGGAGACCCGGATGGGGTTCAAAGCTCCTGAGTGCAGCCTGGTCCAGCCCCAGATGTTGTGGCCATTGGGGGAGTGAACCAGGGATGGAAAACCTCTCTCTCTCTCTCTTTCTGTAACTCTGCTTTTCAAACAAATAATAAAAACTTAAATAAAAAAAATTGAAAATAAAGCTGTTTTTGAAAATCTGGGGTGGAATCCTGGGCGGATGGGCTGAGACGTGGGCTCCGCCCACCCAGGGAACAAAGGCAAAAGCATTGTCCGGGTCTGAACTGGGCCTGCTGGCTCCTGGTCCTGACACAAGTTTCTCCCCCAGGGAAGGAAGGCGAGGCCTATAGAGGGGGTCACTCTGCTGCCCCCACCCCACCAGCCTCGCCCCCAGCTCCAGAGCCACAAGGGCTCTGCAGGCCCCACCCCCCCAGCCCCGCCCCCCAGCTCCAGAGCCACAAGGGCTCTGCAGACCCCACCCCACCAGCCCTGCCCCCACAGCTCCAGAGCCACAAGGGCTCTGCAGGCCCCACCCCCCCCAGCCCCGCCCCACAGCTCCAGAGCCACAAGGGCTCTGCAGACCCCACCCCACCAGCCCCGCCCCCACAGCTCCAGAGCCACAAGGGCTCTGCAGACCCCACCCCAGCCCTTGGAGAAGAAAGGTCTGGACCTCTGCACCCGGCCCACACAGGGCTCCCGGGGCCGACTCGGTCGTGGGGAGCACCGTGCAGGGCTGGGCACGTGCGGGGCCTGAGGGCTCCAGCCCAGCTCTGCCACTAACCACGCTGGGGACCTCAGCCCAGGGGATGTCCACTTCCCCTCCATGAACTCGAACCTCCGCGCTCCCCAGGCACCAGAGGGGAGACCACTTCTCTGTCTTTCTTGGAGAACAAGACCAAATTCACAGGGAGCCGGCAGGTGCATTCCCTCATTTCAGACAGGCAAACAGGCTCAGTGAGAAGCAAGGCCCAGAGGGGGACTGCAGACCAAGATGCCACACCCCCTCCACCCACCCAGGCCCCGCCCAGCTGCTCCTGAGCCGCCAGACCTGTGCAAGACCTGTGACCCAGGCACCTGCTCCCCACTGAGTCCGCCCCAGGATGGGGCTTCAGTTCCCTCATTCACCCCTGCCCGAGTCAGCTCCACATGCACACGGCTGTGTCCCCAAGCGTCGGGCATGGACCTGGCACCCGGGGCCCCACTGGTCACAGAACGACGGGAGGGAGGAGCCGGGCATCGGCCCACAGCCCTGCTCACAGAGGAGATGCCCGGGACCCAGCGGTGTCTCGGCTCCTTCCTTCCCCTCCTCCATCCGTGCACCCTGCACCTGTGCTCACTCCCTGCTGTGTGCAGGTACCGGGAGACAACGTGAACCCCGACCCCGGCCCTGCCCTCGGAGCCCACGGCTGAGCAGCTGGAGAGCGTCTGCCCCACGGCAGGAGTGGGGCCTCAGTGTGGGCTCCAGCTTCGGCGGCCTGCCTCCCCCTCCAAAGGTACTGCTGTGGCTGGTGCAGTTTGGATGTTTCTCGACCCCCAGAGATTCATGGGTGGTGGTACCGGGAGGTGGCCTGGTGGGAGGTCCCAAGTCAACTGGGGGTGCTGCCCTTGGAAAGAATCAATGCATTTCTCCTGGGACCCCGGGTGTTACTGAGGGATGAGTGTCCGCCCCCCACATCCGCCCCGGCTCCCTGCGTCCAGAGGTAACCCCTTCCCCCCACCTGCCCCCTGTCCCACCCCACAGGAGCCCAAGCCAGGCTGGTTTTATTCTTCCTTTGGGCTTGCCTGGTGGTTCCTGGGCACACTTTGGGTCCGAAGTCCCTGGTTCTGTCCACTTCACAGTCTCCAAGGAGAAAGGGGTCCAGTGCACCTGCTGCCCTCTCTCCCACTTCCTCCCTCCCAGCTTCCTGTCACTCTATGTTGACGTCCCGGAGGTCTCTTCTGTCCGCCCTCACCTGTCACCCAGATCAGCACCACCACGAGGCTGGATCTGCCCCACCGCTGGGTGGGCTGTGAGGGTCCCCGGGCTTCAGGCTGACGGTTGGGAGTGCACGGTGGGCTGGGTGGGCTGTGAGGGTCCCCGGGCTTCAGGCTGATGGCTGGGAGTGCGCGGTGGGCTGGGTGGGCCGTGAGGGTCCCGGGCTTCAGGCTGACGGCTGGGAGTGCGCGGTGGGCTGGGTGGGCCGTGAGGGTCCCCGGGCTTCAGGCTGACGGCTGGGAGTGCGCGGTGGGCTGGGTGGGCCGTGAGGGTCCCCAGGCTTCAGGCTGACGGCTGGGAGTGCGCGGTGGGCTGGGTGGGCTGTGGGGTCCCCGGGCTTCAGGCTGACGGCTGGGAGTGCGCGGTGGGCTGGGTGGGCTGTGAGGGTCCCCGGGCTTCAGGCTGACGGCTGGGAGTGCGCGGTGGGCTGGGTGGGCTGTGAGGGTCCCCGGGCTTCAGGCTGACGGCTGGGAGTGCGCGGTGGGCTGGGTGGGCTGTGAGGGTCCCCGGGCTTCAGGCTGACGGCTGGGAGTGCGCGGTGGGCTGGGTGGGCTGTGAGGGTCCCCGGGCTTCAGGCTGATGTCTGGGAGTGCGTGGTGGGCTGGGTGGGCCGTGAGGGTCCCCGAGCTTCAGGCTGATGGCTGGGAGTGCACGGTGGGCTGGGTGGGCTGTGGGGTCCCCGGGCTTTAGGCTGACGGCTGGGAGTGCGCGGTGGGCTGGGTGGGCTGTGAGGGTCCCCGGGCTTCAGGCTGATGTCTGGGAGTGCGCGGTGGGCTGGGTGGGCTGTGAGGGTCCCTGAGCTTCAGGCTGATGGCTGGGAGTGCACGGTGGGCTGGGTGGGCTGTGGGGTCCCCGGGCTTCAGGCTGACGGCTGGGAGTGCGCGGTGGGCTGGGTGGGCTGTGAGGGTCCCCGAGCTTCAGGCTGACGGCTGGGAGTGCACGGTGGGCTGGGTGGGCTGTGAGGGTCCCCGGGCTTCAGGCTGACGGCTGGGAGTGCGCGATGGGCTGGGTGGGCTGTGAGGGTCCCCGGGCTCTAGGCTGACGGCTGGGAGTGCGCGGTGGGCTGGGTGGGCTGTGAGGGTCCCCGGGCTTCAGGCTGATGGCTGGGAGTGCACGGTGGGCTGGGTGGGCTGTGGGGTCCCCGGGCTTCAGGCTGACGGCTGGGAGTGCGCGGTGGGCTGGGTGGGCTGTGAGGGTCCCCGGGCTTCAGGCTGACGGCTGGGAGTGCGGGGTGGGCTGGGTGGGCTGTGAGGGTCCCCGGGCTTCAGGCTGACGGCTGGGAGTGCGCGGTGGGCTGGGTGGGCTGTGAGGGTCCCCGGGCTTCAGGCTGACGGCTGGGAGTGCGCGGTGGGCTGGGTGGGCTGTGAGGGTCCCCGGGCTTCAGGCTGACGGCTGGGAGTGCGCGGTGGGCTGGGTGGGCTGTGAGGGTCCCCGGGCTTCAGGCTGACGGCTGGGAGTGCGCGGTGGGCTGGGTGGGCTGTGAGGGTCCCCGGGCTTCAGGCTGACGGTTGGAGTGCGCGGTGGGCTGGGTGGGCTGTGAGGGTCCCCGGGCTCTAGGCTGACGGCTGGGAGTGCGCGGTGGGCTGGGTGGGCTGTGAGGGTCCCCGGGCTTCAGGCTGACGGCTGGGAGTGCGCGGTGGGCTGGGTGGGCTGTGGGGTCCCCGGGCTTCAGGCTGACGGCTGGGAGTGCGCGGTGGGCTGGGTGGGCTGTGAGGGTCCCCGGGCTTCAGGCTGACGGCTGGGAGTGCGCGGTGGGCTGGGTGGGCTGTGAGGGGCTCCCGGGCTTTAGGAGTTTTTGGTCTAGGGGAGACACAGGGCCTGCATATGGGACCCGGGGGCCCAACAGATGAGAAGCCCAGGGTTCTTTTTGGGGGCCCCTTGCCCCCTGCTGACCCCTCCTGGCTGTTCCTTGAGAAGCTATGCCCTGGTAATTCCCCTGGGCCCGAGAGTCCGCCTGGGGTCAGCAGGCTCCTTTGTCCCATCAGCTACGAGCTGGGAGCATGGCCGTGTCTCCCACTTCCGGCCCTGAGCCCCCAGCTTCCAGCACAACACACCTTCCCTTGATTCTGCCACACACCTGACTCTGGGCTACTCGCTTAGCTCAGATCCTCAGTGTTCCTGCCTATGTAATGGGCACACTTACAAGCAGCTTACGAAGATTCGAGACAACGAGAGTGCCTCGCAACACCGTCTGGCACTAAGCAAAGGGAACACTTCCACCACACCTGGGATGTCGGTCCTAGGCTTGTGGGACCCCGGAGTCAGCCCTGAGTGACCTCTGCTTGGGCAGTGGTGAACGGCGGGGTTGACCTCACCAGTTACACCCACTGCGTCCAGCGCTTCCAGGAGTGGGCCGAGGGCTTTGTGCTGCTACGTCTTCGCCCGTGACCCTGCAGCCATTCCTGGGGTCCCCCTGAGCCCCAGCCAGCACCTCAGTGTCACCCCCGTCCGGGGCCACTCCTGCTGGGAGATCACACGCGGGATGGAGGCCAGCACATCACCTCGCTGTGGACACGGCATCTCCCAGACCCGCTGGGGTCCAGAGACCTCGGGGCACCTGGTGGCTGCCATTCACCCCGGACACCACCCAGAACCCCGCCAGAGCTCCCCTAAGAGACAGACGTCTCCCACCGCCTTGGTGGCACATGGCAAAGGCAGCTTCTATTACAGCCAGGGTCACGTGGCTGTCCTGGCAAAGCCCACGGCACGACGGTGGCCTGGCACAGGGAGAGCCACCTGAGCCGACCAAGGAGCTGCCCCCGGGGACCTGGGTGGGGGGGGGTGACAGAAGTCCCAGCCACCCAACCTGACGCTGGGCCGCTTCTCCACGCGGGACGAGGACGCTAGCTGGCTCGGGAGCCGACAGCAGGGTCTCCGAAGCCCAGCAGCCCCTGCACCCCCCGGTGCTGCCCTCGTCCAGCCTCAGGCTCCCTCCCAGGCTGCCGGGGGAATCCAGCCCGAAACTGGCCGTGCAGCGCCCAGGTAAACGGTCAAGGGCGGTCACACAGTAACGGGGGAGCACACAAATAGTCAGACGGGGGAGGTGACAGTGGCGATTAAAAAGGGAGGGCCCCACAGGCCTCACAGCCCAGCAGACGCCCTGCAGGGGTGGGCCCGGAGACCCCGCCACCCTTGAAGCTGCAGTCACACCCTGGTCACTCTGACAACGCCCAGGCCCCCGTCACACCCTGGGCACTCTGACAACGCCCAGGCCCCCTTCTCTTGCTGCAGGGGTCCTGGGACCAGGAGCCAACTCCCCACCCCAGACCCCAGAGCCAGCCAGCTCCCTCCGTCCCTGTCCCCTGGGGCGGCGTTCTCCCTGTGCCCATCTGTTCTGCGGGGTCAGACTGGATTCCAAGCGCGACCAGCCAGAGTACGGTTCTTCCCGGAGACCTGGGCTGAAGCTGGCTGGTGCTACAGGTGGACTTTCAATGCTCCGACGCAGCGGAGGGGAGCAGAGCCCGGGAGCCCTGTGGGAGCTGTCGTCCCTGGGAGCCCCAGGGATGGGTCCGTCGGCCCTCCTAGGTCCTGGGTCACCTGGTGGGTGTGGGCTCCCGGGCAGCAGGGCCGGCTGACATCAGAAACCCTGCAACCGACCGCAGGCTGCACGCAGAGGGACCCGGGAGGTGCGCCTGGGTCAAGGGCTTTGCTGACCTGGTGCCCACGCCCCCGGTGGAGTCGGTGGGGATTCGGATAGTTCCCAGAGCGGGCAGGTAACCCCCCGCCTGGCAAGGCTGGGGCCGGCCCTGAGCCGACTGCTCAAGCCGCCGGGATTTCGGCCGTCAAGCGGCAATAGGTTCCAGCACTGTGGGTAGAAGAGTGGCCAGTGCGAAGACCCAGCCTGGGCTGGAGGGGACCGGAGTCAGGAAGAGCCCCTGGGAGCGTCCTGGGCAGAGGGACGAGAATTGAGCCACGTCATCTGTGTCCCTGGCAGGGAACCCGGCCAGGGCTGTCCCGGCCCGGCTCAGGGAGGCAGGGTCTGCGACACCGGCCATGCAGAGAAGCAGGCCCTGGCTTCAGGGGGCAGCTCTGGAGCTGCAGGGAAGGCCCCAGGGGGAGGTGGCCTGAGTCCCGGGGAACACGCACCCTGCAGGCTCCAAGGACGCACCCAGCTCACTGCAGGCAAGCCCTGGCCCGTGCCCGCCTCTCCCAGACCCAGCGGGGGGCTCTCAGCCCTGGCCCGTGCCCACCTCTCCCAGACCCAGCGGGGGGGGGGCTCTCAGCCCTGGCCCGTGCCCGCCTCTCCCAGACCAGCGGGGGGCTCTCAGCCCTGGCCCGTGCCCACCTCTCCCAGACCAGCGGGGGGAAGGCGCTCTCAGCCCTGGCCCGTGCCCACCTCTCCCAGACCCAGCGGGGGGGGGGGCTCTCAGCCCTGGCCCGTGCCCGCCTCTCCCAGACCAGCGGGGGGGGGGGCTCTCAGCCCTGGCCCGTGCCCACCTCTCCCAGACCAGCGGGGGGCTCTCAGCCCTGGCCTGTGCCCACCTCTCCCAGACCCAGCGGGGGGGAGCTCTCAGCCCTGGCCCGTGCCCGCCTCTCACAGACCCAGCGGGGGGCTCTCAGCCCTGGCCCGTGCCCACCTCTCCCAGACCAGCGGGGGGAAGGCGCTCTCAGCCCTGGCCCGTGCCCGCCTCTCCCAGACCCAGCGGGGGCGGGGCTCTCAGCCCTGGCCTGTGCCCACCTCTCCCAGACCCAGCGGGGGGGGGCTCTCAGCCCTGGCCCGTGCCCGCCTCTCCCAGACACAGCGGGGGGCTCTCAGCCCTGGCCTGTGCCCACCTCTCCCAGACCCAGCGGGGGGGGGCTCTCAGCCCAGGCCCGTGCCCACCTCTCCCAGACCAGCGGGGGACTCTCAGCCCTGGCCCGTGCCCACCTCTCCCAGACCAGCGGGGGGGGGCTCTCAGCCCTGGCCCGTGCCCACCTCTCCCAGACCCAGCAGAGCGGGGGGGCTCTCAGCCCTGGCCCGTGCCCACCTCTCCCAGACCAGCGGGGGGGGGCTCTCAGCCCTGGCCCGTGCCCACCTCTCCCAGACCCAGTGGGGGGCTCTCAGCCCTGGCCCGTGCCCACCTCTCCCAGACCCAGCGGGGGGCTCTCAGCCCTGGCCCGTGCCCACCTCTCCCAGACCCAGCGGGGGGCTCTCAGCCCTGGCCCGTGCCCAACTCTCCCAGACCCAGCGGGGGGGGGGGGCTCTCAGCCCTGGCCCGTGCCCGCCTCTCCCAGACCAGCGGGGGGCTCTCAGCCCTGGCCCGTGCCCGCCTCTCCCAGACCCAGCGGGGGGAAGGCGCTCTCAGCCCTGGCCCGTGCCCACCTCTCCCAGACCCAGCGGGGGGGGGCTCTCAGCCCTGGCCCGTGCCCACCTCTCCCAGACCAGCGGGGGGCTCTCAGCCCTGGCCCGTGCCCACCTCTCCCAGACCAGCGGGGGGGGGGCTCTCAGCCCTGGCCCGTGCCCACCTCTCCCAGACCAGCGGGGGGAAGGCGCTCTCAGCCCTGGCCTGTGCCCACCTCTCCCAGACCCAGTGGGGGCTCTCAGCCCTGGCCCGTGCCCACCTCTCCCAGACCAGCGGGGGGGGGCTCTCAGCCCTGGCCCGTGCCCACCTCTCCCAGACCAGCGGGGGGAAGGCGCTCTCAGCCCTGGCCTGTGCCCACCTCTCCCAGACCCAGCGGGGGGCTCTCAGCCCTGGCCCGTGCCCACCTCTCCCAGACCCAGCGGGGGGGGCTCTCAGCCCTGGCCCGTGCCCGCCTCTCCCAGACCCAGCGGGGGCGGGGCTCTCAGCCCTGGCCCGTGCCCGCCTCTCCCAGACCAGCAGGGGGAAGGCGCTCTCAGCCCTGGCCTAAGCCCCTGGGGACAACGTTCTGCGATGACACAGAACCCAACCCTGGAACCAAACTGCGTTCCAGGTGCTTCAGATGGTGTCCCAGGACACGGCCCAGCCGGGAGCCCTCCGGCCCGGTCTGGCGGATCAGACCTGCGCATAGAGTAACCAAGTTCGGCACGGAAGGCCAAAGCTGCGTGGACGCTGAAGCCCCTAAAACTGCAGAGGCCCCAGCAGTGCCAGCATCCCATATGGGCACTGGCTCTAGTCCCGGCTGCTCCACTTCTGATCCAGCTCTGCTGTGGCCTGGGAAGGCAGTAGAAGATGGCCCGGGTCCTTGGGCCCCTGCACCCGCGTGGGAGACCCGGAAGAAGCTCCTGGCTCCTGGCTCCAGCCTGGCTCAGCCCCAGCTGTTGCAGCCATCTGAGGAATGACCCAGCAGGTGGAAGACCTCTCTCTGTGTAACTCAGCTTTTCAGAAATGAATCTTTAAAAAAAAATGCAGAGGCCCCTCTTTAAGAAACAGACAAAATTAAGAGAATGCAATGTTAATGCCCACGCTTAGCCTCCCAGGCCCTCTGCCCCTCCCTGTGAATTCCAGTCCAACCGGTCACTCATAGTCACTCACGGTCACACTGCCCTCAGGCCAGACCTGCCCATCCCACTACCAGGCCAACGCTGGGGGACTCACTCCTGGCATCACCTCCTCCAGGAAGCCTGCCTTGATGAGTGCTCCCTCCAGAGTGGAGGCCTCCCCACTGCCCCCTCAACCTTCCTCATCTCTGTGTCACCACTTGCAAGGCCCTGTCCACCCTGTGCCCCAGGCAGTGAGCTCCACCCTGGTACCTGGCACCCCAGAAGCACTCCAGGGATGTTTGTTGAACGACTGTGTGAACGTCAGGGAGTGCAGTCCTAGTGCCTGTGGGATGCTGGGTAGGTCAGAGCCTAGTGCTGGGAGGCATCTGTACCCCACCCTGTGGAGCTGCTTTCACAGGTAGCCAGCTGTGGCCACGCACGCAGCAGGCCCAGCCCGGAGGGGGCCGGCAGCCCCCCGCAGTGCCCGGGTAGACTGTGATGTGGCCTCGTCCATGGTGGAGTCAGGGCTCAGGCTTGGCTGGGGTGGACGACGTGTCCACCACGCTCCCTGCAGCTCCGGGAGGCTGTGTCTCCCCTAGGCTGCCTGGGTGGGGGCAGGCGTTTGGCACAGGGACTACGCTGCCCCCTTGGGACCCCTGCACCCCTGGCAGAGTGCCTGGGTTCAGGCCTCGACTCTTCTCCAACTCCAGCTTCCTGCCAAGGTGGACGCCCTGGAAGGCAGCAGGTGCCCGCCACCCTCGCAGACCTGGATGGAGTCCTGGGCTCCTGGTGCTGGCCTGGCCCAGCCCCAGCTGTTGTGGACGTTTGGGGGGTGACCAGCAGATAGAAGGTCTCTATGTCTTTCGGACTTTCAAATAAAATGAAAATAAATTTAAAAATAAAGTCCACCTGGGGGGCCGGCACTGTGGCGTGGTGGGTAAAGCTGCCGCCTGCAGTGCCGGCATCCCATGTGGGCACCGGTTCAAGTCCTGGCTGCTCCACTTCCGATCCAGCTCTCTGCTGTGGCCTGGGAAAACAGTGGAGGATGGCCCAAGTCCTTGGGCCCTTGCACCTGCGTGGGAGACCTGGAAGAAGCTCCTGGCTCCTGGCTTCAGATGGGCCCAGTTCCAGCCATTGTGGCCACCTGGGGAGTGAACCAGCGGATGGAACCCCCCACCGCCTTTCAAATAAATAGATAAATCTTAAAAAAAAAAAAAAAAAAGACCACCTGGTTGGGCTCCCCTGTCCCCAGTCCTGCAGTGACCTCATCTTTGCCTGGCATTCAGAGTCCTCCCCAAGGGGACCCCACCCCATCTCCAGCCTCCTGGACACTTCCTCCCCCGGGGACGCCCCCTCCACGCCCCGATTCCCCTCCGAGCCCAAGCACAGCAGACTTCTCTTGGGGCCAGCCTCAGAGGCCACCTCCTCAGAGCTCCTGGGCAATGCCCAGCCTCTGGGGTCAGCGGCGCTGGGTCCCAGCCCCCAGCCGGACCACGGCACAGCCCTGGGGCGGGCAGGCAGCTCAAAGCGCCAGCCTCCTCCAGTGAGATGGGTCCAAGGAGGCGCCGGGCTCAGCCGGGGTCCAGCAAGGGCAGCCTCGGTACCCGACAAGGCTCTGGTCAGCAGCAGGGCCAGGGGCTGCGCAGAGAAAGGTCCCGGCCCCCAGCGCTCAGCTGAGCAAGGTCACTTGGGGTGGAGGTGCGGCCTGGGCGCTGGCGCCTAGACCGGATGGCTGAGCACCCCTCCCCCAGCGCTCAGCCCAGCAGCCAGGCCCCCTCCTCCCAGGCTCCCACCCAGCCGCACCACCGCCAGGGACAGGCTGGACCTTGTGTGGGGGGCGGGGAGAGAAGCAACCCGCCTTCCCCCTTGCAGGGACCCAGCGTCCACTGAGTTCTGCAGGCGGCTTCGGGGCTCGGGGTGGCAGGCGAGGGCGCACCGGCGTGGCTGCTCACTCTCGCCCCCACCTGGCGGGGATGCGGGCGACCCCAGCTGGGTCGCGGCGGGTGCGGAGCGCGGAGCGGCCGGCTGGGCGGAGGGCCACGCGAGACCCGCCCACCCAAGTCGTCGGTGCGTGGCGCGTGCGCACGGGGAGGTCACTGCACGCGCCGTGCGTGGGCCCGCGCGGGCCCCGCGTCCGCGCCCGGCCGTGGGCTCCAGCTCTAGCCGCCCCGCGAGGCTGCCCAGCCGCGTGCGCCCGAGCGAGCGAGGCTCGAGCGCGTCCCCGAGCTCGCGCACGCGCGCGTGGGGGGGCCCGCGCCTCGCACCTGCGGGCGGGGCGGGGCGGGGCCGGCACAGTCCCCGCCCACCCCGGCCGAGCGCCCGCAGCCCGGGCGGAACCGAGCGGCGGGGCCCGAGCGGCCGGCGGCGCGGCGCGGCGCGGCGCAGACAATGGGAGCGGCGCGGGCGGCGGCGGCCCGGGCGGCGGCCAGCGCCGCGCAGCCCCGGGCCCGGCGCGGACGGGAGGCCGCGCCATGAGCGCCGCAGCCGGGCGCCCCCCTGCGCCGCGCGCCGGCCGAGGCGAGCGGCCTCTGCGACCCCCGGGCCCCGCCCTGGGGCCGGCGATGCGCTGCGGCGGCTGAGGATGATGGTGGATTGCCCGGTGAGTGCCCGCCCGGCCGCGGGGGCTGGGTGGAGGGAGGACCGCCCGCCCCCGCCCACGCCGCACCCGCGGCGCCGAGGCCACGCAGAGCGCGCGCTTACGCAGTTCCGTGTCCAGCCCCTCCGGATGCGGTTGGGAAACTGAGGCCGGGAAGCAGGCGGGGGCCTGGCCCGGGGCCCTGGCGGTGGACAGAGGCCAGAGGCGGTGGCGGGGGTTCCGGCCTCCTGGGCCTGGCTCAGCCCTCCTTTGGGGTCAGCTTTGGGACCTGGGGGACCTCTACCCGCGCCTCTCCCATGCGGGCCCCTGTCTGGACCTGCAGCGGGGCGCGCGCACACACAGGCACAGGCACTCGGGCGCGCGCACACACTTCCTAGGGCTCCCCGGGGACACTGGGGAGGTGTCAGGGAAGACATTGGAGCAGCTGGGACACCAAGCAGGGCATCCGGTCTCCCAGCAACACGCCGGGTCCCCAGCACGCGGAGGGGCGGATGTGCCAGTCTGATGGGCAAGGGGGTCCCCCCGGGGCCAGCGGTCCAGCATCCATCTCCCTGGTTCCCACCGACTAGGCCAGGCTCCCCTCCTTGGCCTGGAGGGGGTGCAGGAGAGAAGCCCGGGGCGTCCGCCTCCGCAGAGCAGGGCCTTTGGCTTTGTGAGGGTCTGGCGGGCTGGTGTCCAGGTGTGACCCACTGCACACACACACTGCTCCAACGCCGCCCTGGAACCGCTCCTGGGCTGGGCACAGCCTGAACTCCGGGGGAACTGAGGCCTGGGGTAGTGCCGAGCGGGCGACGGCCCTGCACGGTTCACCTGGGACCTGGGGCGAGCCTGGCCTTGGGGGAGCCTCCAGGTGCCCACTTGGAAGCGAGGCCAGCAGTCAATGCCCTGGCTGGGGTGAGGAGGCGATGAGTGACCTGGACACCCCAGGCCAGCAGAAGGAGCCGGGGGTCGAGGGAGGTTTCTGAGGTCCCCGATTACCCCCTGCAGCCTGGGCGTGGTGGTCCTTTGCCCCCTTGGGGCAGGGGAGAGTGGCTACCTTGACAACTCCCAAACAAAGGTGTGTTTTGTTTTCTGGGATTCCTGCCTGGGGCTGCAGGGCTTGCACTGGCCACCAGGGGGCGTGAGTGCCTGGTATGGAGCCACTGGGCCAGGGACGAGCCCCCAGGGTCCGCTCTGTGTCCCTGTCCCCAGCCAGGGTGACCTCGTGTCCCTGGCATCCATCCTCAGTGTGTGCAGCTCGGGGGCAGGGAGGGGCTCCCGGGGGCGCTCATCTTTGCATGCAGCGCCTGTGCCCCTGGTCAGGGCCGTGCTGGGCCTGGGTGGGCCTCTGAAATGGCCATCGGGGGCTGCCCTGTGTGGGGTGGACACGCACGGACGCTCCAGAGCAAACCCAGGGAGAGCAAGAGCGAGGCCCAGAGGGAGCATGAGGCCGGGGCTGGGGTCACCAGGTGGGGTCCACTCTGTCCCACGGGTCACTTTTTGTGTTGCACACAGATGGGCAGCAGCACCAGCCCTGCCCAAGTCTGGGGGCCGCGTGCCGGCTGGGGGCTGAGTGCTGCAGAGACCGGGGTGGGTGTGAGTGTGGCCAGGGACAGGGGGCTGCGTGGCTGCAGGGAGCTTGGGGGCAGGGCAGGGCCGACCCCAGCACCTGAGCCTGGCCTGTCCCGTGCCGGGGCCTGGGCCCGGCTGCCTCTGCCCCAGATCTCTCAGGATTTTGGGGCCACTCAGTGGAAACGTGACAGGTGCATCCGCCTTCCAGCACCCCCCATGCAACGCGCAGGCTGCCGTGTGGACCCAGGGCCTCAGTGCGTCTGGGACCGTCGGCCAAGACCCTCCGGCTGTTCTTGGCCACACAGGGCTCGGCGAGGCTGCCCGTAGAGCAGGTGGAGACAGGGGTGGTGGGACTGAACAGGGCAGAAGCCCCAGGGGGTGCAGACCTGGGCAGTGATCCCAGCTCCCCTCTGTGTGCCCTGTTGGTCAGAAGCCAGTCACCAGCTCCAGGCCACCCTCAGGGTAGGGGCGACTCGGCGGCCCGGGTACCAGCAGGCAGGTGGGTGGAGCCAGGGCACTGGCTCTGGTTCTAGACAGTAGGGAGCCCTTCGGAGACTGATGCCGGAGAGGGGCGGCCTTGATTTTCACTCTCAGCTCCGCCGTGGGTTGGACCAGGAAGCAAGGCCAAGAGGGAAGCGACCTCCCCGGGCCATGGCGCTGGAGCCCGCTTGTCTTGAGTCCTGTTCCATGCCTGCTCCGTCACCTCTGAGTGTGTGTGAGAGCTCCAGGTAACGTCAGCGATGGCCCCTCCCCGTGGCAGGTGCGGCCACCAGGCAGGCTGGGAAAGGCCCGGTGACTAGTCCAGGGTCACAGGACTGGCCAGGGGGCAGCTGGTGACCCGAATGACCTCGCCTGCTGAGCCTCCGGGGGGGGGGCTGGGAATTTGACGCTGAGGTTGGCTGTCCCAGCTCACAGGTGGCCCCAGGCACCTGGAGGAACCGCCCACCGTGGGCCACCCCCGCTCCCCTCCCTGTTGCCCCCCCCCCACCGTGTTTCCCAGGCACCACAGTCCCTTGGTTTCTGAATGTCCGAGCGTAGCAAAGGAGGGGCTGCGTCCGTTCCCAGGCCTGGCCGGCGCGACAGGGGGTTGGCGAGGGAGGGGCTGTCTTCTGTGTGTGGGGACTGGGTGGGTGCAGAGAGGAGGGAGGCCGCCCGGGGTGAAGAGGATGGCGTTGGAGTCTCGTCTGTGGCACAGTGCCCCGTGGCTGCTGTCCCAAAGCCCCACAAACCGGGCAGCCCAGCACAGCAGGAGGCACGCGGTCACAGTATAGAGGCCGCAGGCTGAAGCCCAGGCCTCAGCAGGGCCGGACACCCCCCAGAGCCGCAGGAGAGCCCCTTCCGTCCCGCGTCTGCCGACAGTCCGGCGATCCAGATCGCTCCTTGTCTGCTAGGCTCACCGCCCGGATGTGGCCTGCACCCTCCCCCGGCTGCGTCTGTGGGTCTGTGGGTCTGTCCCGTTCTCCCTGCTCCTACAGATGCCAGGCCTTGGGTCATGGTCTCAGAGACCCCTCTTCCAAACGCTCCTTCGCAGCTGCCGGGAGTCTTGGGGGGGGGTGGAGGGCGTGGCTCATCTCCCAGAGGTCACGTACTCAGAGGCCTCGGGAGGGGCAGGAACTTGGCCCCCAGCTAGGCTCGGGGCCTGCTCCCTGGACTCCGCGTTGGGGCGCCAGCACCAGTAGGTGGCGCTGGGCCCTCCTGCGCCGACACCCAGGAAGGTCTCTTGCCGTTGCTGGGAGATGAAGAACCTAACTGTAAACAGGGCAGGAGCCCCGTCATTTCATGGGTGACATTTGATGGTGAGATCAAACCGGGCGGGGCACGTTGGCACTGGGCCATCGGCGGGGGCAGGGTGGCTCGTGGGGGAGGTGACGTGGATGGCGTGGAGCAGGTGTCCGAGAAATGAACGGAAAGGGAGGCGGCGGCCGGCGAGGAGCCCAGGAAGCAGGGAGGCCGGCGGCGGCCAGCCCCCGGGGTCGGGAGTTTGCATGCTGGTGTGCACCTGCCCCTCGCAGCCTGTCACTGCAGGGCGGCCGCCTGTCCCGGGGCGGTGGTGGGCACAGGGGCTGTTCGTGCAGGGGGTGACCCCTGAGAGGCACTGCCTGACTGGGGGGCAGTATAGCCAAGCTTGGCTGCTGCGCCTGGCGGGGTTGGCCGGGCCTCTCAGACCACCCCTGGATATACTCGGGCCTGAGGAGCAGGGCTGGGTGCCCCGGGGTGGGCGCTCACAAGGACGTTGTAAGATGAGCCAGTGAGCGGCTGGGTGCACCCCTGAGGCCGCCTGGCCCTCCCGTCTGGCCACTGCTGGATGCCCGGTCCATGGGGCTCACCTGGGCTGCTCTGTGCGGGGTCACGCGGTACAGGGAACACAGGGCAGGGGGCGGAGCAGGCTGGGACGTGGGCAACAGTGTGGCAGCCCTGCCATCGCTGCCACCCTCAGTCCCCACCACACGCAGCAGAGTCCCTCCAGGGACAGAGGCTGGGGACCGGGTGCCTGGTAATGACAGCCGGCCCCTGTGCCCACCCTCATGTCTGCCTGGCACTCTGCGGGGCGGTGCCACTGCCATGCTCGCTTACGGGAGGGGAAACTGAGGCACGGAATGGCGACCAGGAGCAAGCTAGGTCGTGGCAGGCCTGGCACATCCGTGTGTGCAGGACAGGCCTGGAAGGGGCCCGGCGTTGAGACTGGGGTCAGATTCCTTCCAATTATAGTGAACTCCGGGCGGGCGGGGCTGGGCCGGGCGGGGCCGGGCAGGGCTGGGCAGGGCCGGCCTGGAAGGCCCGGAGGTGGTGGTTAGCGGAGGGAACGGAGACAGAGCTAACGAGCGCCTGGCTTCCGCACCCACTGTAATGAAGACCTTGGACTCTGGTCTCTGCCTGTGCTCAGGTTCTGGGGTGTTGAGCCTGAGTCTTGGCTGGGTGGATCCCTGCAGGGGTAGGGGTTGAGCTTACGCATCCCTCCCCCCTCCCCCGCTGACGGCTAAGCCGAAGTGAGCAGGTGCAGGGGAAGCACCGCGGCATCCCCCTAAAAATGACGGGCCCCAGAAGAAGGGAGTGTTCCCATGGCAACCAGCAGCCATTGCTTGGCAACCGCAGGTCCCCAAAATACTGGGTGGTAGAAAGGCGCCGGGCTCGGGGCTGGGTGTGGACCTTGTTCGCTCCTGTCCTGCTCGTGGTTGATGAGACAAGACCCCACCCCCAACAAGACCCAGAACCCCTGCTCCCTGGGTCCACTCCCCTCTGCCTCACCCCATCCTGCCGGACACCTGTCTCTTAGCAGTGGAGGCCGCTTCCTGGATACCTGAGTGACCACAGGCCCCTCGGGTGGGCCGCTCCCAGCTTCTCCCCTCCCCCCCCTGCAGCCACAGGTTCCCTGGGCCTGGGCCGGGAGGGCAGGGCAGGGGCGCTGGGGCGGGCAGAGCCAGCAGGCTCCGGTTCTGGTCAACCTTGAGACTGAGCAGTTTGTGACCCAGGCATGTCCCTGTCTGCACCCCATGGACCCACCTGTCTGTGTGTCCCCCGTTCCCTGCAGAAACATCACATTGTGAGTGATGTCACCCGCGGGGGCCTGGGGGCAGAGGGTGAGGGGTCAGGACCAGGCCCTCAGGGCGTCAGGTGAGACAGGTGGAGGGGCTTGAGCCTCGGGCTCAAGCAGGACAGCGTGTTTTGTTCTGCATCCTGGTTGTCCTAGGACCAGCTCTAAACCCCAGAGCTGCCCTGGGGCTCCTGTGGGGGCAGCTTTGGTTTGTGGACACTGAGCCTGTGCCCAGGGCTGGATGAGGGTATCCGCTGGGAGGGGCCTGGGCGCTGGAGCCCCTGAGGGCACAGGAGAGGGGGGGGTGGGTCCGGGTGGGAGCCCTGGTGTTCTGGGAGTGGAACGAGAGGTGGGACATGGTCCACCCTCCCCCAGGAGGCATTTCCAGGCTCCCTGGGGGTCCCCCCACCCCGCCCCAGGAAGCCTGTCTGACCTTGATCCTGCACTCACTCTGTAACCTTGGGCCATGACCTCACCCCCTTGAGCCTCCCGCTCCCGAGGTGTGCGCCCCCCCCGTCCCCCCCCCACCCCGTACCTCCCACCCCGTGCAGAGTCCTGTGTGCCTGTGGAGGGCAGCAGTTGGTGGGGGGGGGGGGTCCCGACCAGTCCTGATCCCACACCACTGTGCCCTGTGAGCATGGTGTAAACAATGGCCCCCCAGGGGAGGGTCTCGAACCTGCACAGCCGCAGCCTGCGTTCCTACTGGACGCCCCTCCCCGGAGCAGGCAGGCGCTGGAGGTGAGCCCCCAGCCCCAGCTGGCCAGGAAGGAGGCTGTGCAGGCCCTGGCAGCCCAAGGGAACAAAGGTGGGAGGGGCGGGCCCCACCCTCCCCTGCAGGGATGCCTTCCACCCCGCACCCCAGGCTCTGCTGGTCTCCTGGTGCTGCCTGGCTGTTCTCTGGGGCAGGATCAGGACTGACCCCACCCGCACCCCAGCCCCCCCTTCTCTCCTCTGGATGTGGGTCTCCTGGGGAGAGCCGGGACACACCCCTGAGATACCCGGTGTGACCTTTGTGCCCGGTTGAGAGAAGGGACCCTTGGCCAGTGAGTCTGTCAGGGACTTCCCCCACCTCGGCCATCCTCGGACCCCATCCTGACCCCAGGCCTCGGTCCCCGGATGGGGTGGGGGTGGGGGTCACAGCCTTTCCCTGTACAACCGTGGAGCACAAGTGTGGCAGGGTGAAAACATGGGGGAGGGGAGGGCTTTGCCACCTTGGGGCTGCGCCCACAGAACCTTCTGCTAAGGGAGTCTTGCACCCACCCCACCCCTGCTGGGCCGTGGCTGGAGGGAGGGAGTCCAACCCTGATTATCAGGGTCACCTGTCTGGGAGGTCTGGGCTACCAGAGAAGACGGCCCTGGCTTGGCGCTGGAGGGCCCAGGTGGGGTCCGTAACCCCTCCCACCGGAGCTTCCTCCCTGAGGCCTTGTCCCAGGCCTGTGACCCTGCAGCCGCTCAGGGCCAGAGTCCCAGGGTGTGGCCGTCCCCCTGGCTCGAGGCCCTGAGTGGCCAGGGAGGTGACCGCTTCAGGAAGGACTGAGCTGCCAGCACCGCCTGCCCAGCCCCCCCCCCCCCCCCCCCGGCAGTGGACGCTTGGAATTCTTCGGGATTCCACAAGGAAATCCCTGTGCGAGCCTGCGCCTCCCCCCTCTCCGAGCCCTGCCGGGAACAGGCGCCGGGCAGAGGCAGGCGTGCAGGCCCATCCGGGGCCTCGGCCTGCAGGGGTGGGGCCCACCTCTCGGGAGCATCTCCCCGCGATCTGTGAGTGACCTCACGCGTGTGGAGTGCGTGTGCCCGGCGCGGGCTGACGAGGCTGCTTTTCCAGAAGCCCATGGGAGCCCCGGATTGAAAGTAGGAGTTTGTTCTGGTGCGAGTCGATTGGCATCCGTGCAGGTTTCGCGCAGTACGTTGTTTTTCCCAAGACATTGATGTGCTCCGAAATAAATTCTGCTTTTGGTTCTGTGTTTCTAGGAACTTCCGTATGTCAGAGACACGTGTGGTCACATGTGGAGGCGAAGCAGGTGGTGACAAGGCATCGTGTGCACATGTGTGTGCTTGCAGTTTTAAGGTTTTCTAAGCACCAGGCCCAAGACTTGACCATGAGGAGTCATAGGTGTTCACAGCCCAGTGGCTCTGCCTCCGTCAGTTTTCTCATCTGTGAGATGGGCTCATAGCCGAGGTAGCTGTTCAGTGCTTAGCACAGTACACGGAGTGGCACAGAGACCTGAGCTGCTCTCGGAGGCTCCCGGACCAGGAGGGCTCCTTGCGTCCCCTTCTCAGGGATCCCAGGTGTGCTGAGACCCTTAACCTTGCCCTCTGGGGGAGAAACCAAGCAAGGAGCAGGGCCCAGGGGTTGGACGAGGGGCAGTGGCTGGCGGGAGGGCGGGACGAGGCCGTGCCATGCGGCCCCAGGGCCCTGGAGACCTGAGGCATTGCCTGCCCAGCCTGGGGGAGCCTCCTGCTGGACAAGCACCGTGGGAACGAGGGCAGCGAGCTCCGGCCCTACCGCGCTGGCGGCCAGCAGGACCTCTGAAAGGGCAGCCCAGCTTCCCAGGCCCTCGGCCCCCTCGGGCAGCCGGCGGGCTGGTGGCAGCCGGGCACACGGTGTCCCTGGCACAGCAGCACCTCCTACCCCACAAGGGCCCGTTTGTCCTAACTCCTCTGGCCCCAGAGTGCCGGGTGACCAGGCCTGCTGGGCACAGGGGCGTGACTGTGGGCTCGGCCCCCAACCCCCAGCCTCTCCAGGCCCTGGCCGGGCCTCGGGGAGGGGCTTCTTTGCCCAGGCAGAGCCACGCCGGAGCAGGGAGCAGCCTCTACTTACCCAATGAGCAGAAATCCATTCCCCAAGACTTCCTCCTGGGCCCGATGTTAGGAGGGAAAGCCGCTGGGTTGAGCCAGAGCCGGCCTTGACTGCCGCCTCCTCTGCCCAGCGTCCCAGGGCGGGCTGCCCGCCTCTTCTGTGGAAGGCACTGGGGTGGGAGCCAGGTGGGCAGCAGCGGCCTGGTCCTCCCCAGCCTTGCCCTGTGCCGGCCGGCTTCTCTCCGGCCTCATTGCTCCCCCAGGAAGCTTCCCTGCTCATATGCCTCCCACGAGGAACTCGGAACACTCGGGGGCCTGGGAAGCTTGGCACTGGAGGAGCTGAGTGTCCGTCCACTTGTCCATCCAGGAGCTCGCGGAGAGCCCGCCAGGTGCCGGCGCCGGTGCCGTTCCGGTGTGTGTCGGGGACACCTGTCCTCTGCTCTCCCTCCCAGTTTTGGATTTTTTAAAAAAATATTCGTTTATTTGAAAGGCACAGCGACAGAGAGGGAGGGAGGGAGGGAGGCCTTCCGTCCGCTGCTTTATTCCCTAAGTGGCCACAACAGCCAGGGCTGGGCCAGGCTGACGCCAGGAGCCAGGAGCCAGGAGCCAGGAGCCAGGAGCCAGCAGCTCCATCTGGGCCTTGGGCCACCTTCCAGTGCTTCCCAGGTGCATTAGCAGGGAGCGGGATTGGAAATGGAGCAGCCAGGACTTGAACTGGTGCCCACAGGGGACGCTGGCGTGGCAGGCGGCAGCTTAACCGTCTGTGCCACGACACCGGCCCCATCCCTCCCAGCTTTAACAAGAGGGAAGAGCTGCCCCAGATGGAAGCGCAGTGCTGACTGCACTGTGTGCTGGGTGTGTGCTGGGGTGTGTGTGTGTGCTGGGGTGTGTGTGCTGGGTGTGTGTGCTGGGGTCGTGAATGTGTGTGCACCCTGACCTGTCAGCGGCCGGGTGGGGAGGGGTGAGCAGGCCACATGGGCTGAGAGCCTCACTGGGTGGGGGACAGGCAGGGGCGGGGGGCCGCGGGGGTCCCAGGCTGGTGGGACTGTTTTTCCACGTTCCTCCGGTCCTTATCTGCTCCTCCCTCCGCGCTCCTGCCCGGCTTAAACCTGCAGCAGCCCCTCCGTGCCAGCCACCTGAGCCTCCGTGTCGCTGTCACCCCCAAATGTGTGCCGATGCATTTTACTGGCTACTCCGGGGGAACCGAGGGTGGGTTGTGTTGTTCGCTGCTGTGTGCGGCGTTTGCAGGGTGCCTGGGGCTCCCGTGGGGGTGCAGCAGCTGTGCCCGAGGCCCCTCTGGTCCCGGAAGCCTCTGGAGCAGTTTGACATGGCCCCGACAATTTGATTACATTTTGCAAAAGTCTATCAGCGGCCCTGAATTAAACAGGAGGGCTGAGAGCAGGCCGGGCCACACCAGCAGACCGACTCTCTGAACATGGGGCACGCGCCAGGCCCTGCGCTCAGGGCTTCTCACCCAGAAGTCCCTTTTCTCCTGCTGTCGCCTCAATGAATGGCCAGGCCCCAGGCTGGCTGAGGAGGGGGAACCTGCCCCGGAAGCCGCCCCACCTCACCCAGCGTCCCCAGACAGCAAGTGACAGGCCCAGAGCCTTCTACCCAAGCCGGGCTCCCAACTGGGGGTGGGCCCGCCGGGGGGAGGGGGCCCTGTCCTCTGCTGCCCGTGCCCTTGGCGCTGCGGGATCCTACTGGGCCCGAAGCCAGCGGGAGCGGCGGGGGCAGGGCCCCGGGCTCTCAGGCACCGGCTTCTTGGCAGTCACGTGACTCAGTGGGAGCCGGGCCGGCAGGCAGCCCACGCTGGAGAGCCTTGCGGTAGGCGCACGGGCCAGCTCGAGTTCCTGTTCCGAGGGGAAGCCTCTGCTGCCCTGCCTCCCCCGCCCCCGGCAGCCAGCTTCCCCACGCCCGGCAGGTGCATCCTGTGGCTCCCATGTTCCCAGGGCTGCCCGGGGCTCCCCGGCCTCAAGCAGGGGAAGAGGCCCCGGCTCTGGCCTTCACTCCCTCCACCACGACCACCAACAGATGACCGTCCCACCCGGAGAAGGGTGCTGAGGGTGAGACCACCCTCCACTCTGGGGAGACCTGGGGTTTGCAGGGGGGAACGGACGTGGGGAAGCCCTGCTCCTCCGTGTGGCCCGGTGCTGTCCCTGAGCTCACAAGCCCCGTGACGTCCACACTGCCTCGTCGGGGAATGGTGCGCCCCGGTTAGGCGCTGATTTGGGGGCAGTGGTGATCAGGGAGATGGGAGTCAGACCCTTGAGCCTCGGGTAGAGGACAGAGCGGCCAGCCCGGCGACAGGGACCCAGCAACGCTGTGTATCTAACACACTGCAGAGCAGAGTGCCTGGGGGCAGACAGGCTGGGCCGCGCCTGACCTTGGCCCTGACACTCTGTGGGCCTCGGGTCGTGACCTTGGCCTCATCGGTCCGCCGATGCTCTATGGGAAAGTGCATTCCCACCCGAGGATGCTCACGGTGGGGCTCTGGGGGACATGGGGACGTCAGGAGCCACTCTACCTCTCAGGTGTGGACAGGCGTGGGCTGTAGTGCCCGGCCTGGGAGTCTCACAGCCAGAGCTGAATGGGGAAGGGTCCCAGGCCTGGAAGCCCCCCAGGGCGTGGCTGTGTGAGACGGGATGATGGGCCTCAGGTTCCCGGGCGGCCTGGGTCAGAGGTCGGCAGGCTGCAGGGAAGAGAGCGGAGGCTGGGCCGGGCCTCTGCTTCCCGGGCAGGATGCTGTGCTGAGTAAACTGTGTGCGGAGGAGTCACTGCTCTGGCTCTGAGTCACAGCACCTAGCTACAGCACCCCAGTGTTTATAAACAATGGGCCAGGGCCCGTGAGAGGCCCCCGCCCAGCCACCCACAGCCCGGGGGAGCCGTGCAGAGCAGGGGCGCCGTGGCAGGCCGAGTGACCTGGGTGTCCCGGGGCTGCTCTGAGCGTCACACACCGTGGGTGCACAGCTCTGGGCCGCGGGGGAGGCGGGTGCAGGCGGGGCCCCCCAGCTGCCCTGGAGCCCAGCCCCCGGCGCCCTGGCTCTGCCCGTTCCAGGCAGTGACAGCCATTTGGTGCATCGTGTGGCGACTCCAGGCCGGCGGGAACAAAGGCCCGGCTTTCCCCAGAGCTGGCGGGCGGGGCGGGCGGCCCGGACCACGTGGGCCGCAGGCGGGGTGGATGCTCCCGCCTCTCCCTTCCCGCGGCCCCGCCTCCTCCGGGCTCCCGCGCCCTGACTCCTGGCTGTGACTGGGGCTCCCCAGCCTTCCCACCCCCTCAGTGCCTGGGCCCGGGGGCAGCCCTGCCTGACTACAGGTAGGAGCCCCAGATTAGGCCCGGCAGGAGGTCAGGAGGTGGGGGCAGCCATGCTTGGGAAGCTGGGTAGGAGGGGACGTGGAACAGCACAGGGCGACGCTGGGAGGTACCGGCCCCGCACACACACCGAACCACCTGCTTCCCTGGCACTGCTCTGTGCTCTACAGCAGAGCCCCAGCCAGCCCCACCCCTCCCGCGGCCGCCCCTGCATAACAGCAGAAGTCACGTGTGAGAGATCCCCTCCGCCCCGTGGGTCCCCACAGTGCCCGCACCACGTGACCCAGCGGTTGGCCACACGGAGGTGACAGACTGGGGACAGCGTGGGCACCCCAGGACTGTCTCCCTCCTCGGATCCCGGCTGACGCCAGGGCCTGCCTCACTGGGCCCCACCTGTCTGGACAGGGGCTCCGGTCCCTTCCCAACCCAACACCCAGCCGGGGCTGGGCTGAGGCCTGCTGGGAGCCCCGTCTGCAGGGTGGGGAGTGGACCAGAACCTGGGCCCCCGGGTGCCCTGCACCCCCCTCCTCTGTTTGCTTTTGCAGTATCTCTCCCACGATTCGGTTACAAGGCCGTGCTATGAGCACTGGGCAGACCCGGGGCTTGATGCCCGGTGTGGGGTCAGCTGTGTGGGCTGCACTCATTTGCCAAGCATCTGTGGGGACAAGCTGGGGCAGGGTGGGGGAGGGGGCAGCCCTCGGCTGAGTGCAGCCACGAGCCAGGCTCATGCTACGTTCTTGCTAGATCTGCCAGGACTCTTGTGTCCATTTTACAGGCGAGCAAACTGAGGCCTAGAGGTGCTGTCAGTGGGCTCCAGGGGACGTGGAGGTCAGGCTTTGGCTCCTTGGCAGCCACTGTTTCCCAGAGGTTAGGATTGAGCGGCAGCCTGTGCAGGAGGCCGGAGATGGCTTCTGACCCCCCAGTGGACAGGGCCCTCAGAGCCGGGTGCGAGTGGGCAGTGCTGCTGTGTTAATGAGCGTGACGTGCTCCCAGGCCGGGGACACTCATGCAGGAGTCCGAGGTGGCGGCCGCAGCAGCAGGAAGGCCAGGGTCAAGGCTGCAGTGGCTAGGAGGGGCCCGGGGGCCAGTGGGGACCTAGCTTCCCGTCCAGCAGGATTGGGGTCGGGGGAGGCGCCTCTGCCAGGCCCACCTTTCCCTGACGCCCACCTGCGTCCCCAGAGACTCCTCACCTCCAGGTGTCTCCGAAAAATTTCTCCTGCAGGAGGCCGCCGGTAGGAGTTTGGTCACGAGCTCTGGGGGAGTCGAGGGGAGCGGGTAGGAGGGCAAGAGTGGATTTGAAGACCCCTGTATGATCCTCCATCCCCACCCCTTCCTGACAGGTCAGGAAGTGGAGGCCAGGGAGGCAGCGCCCAGGGGGACAGGAGCCTGGCTGCCTTTAGGCTCTGAGTCTCCTGTTCAGCCAGGTCCCCTGCACCCCACAAAGCCCCCGAGGGGGTCGTGAGGTTGTCGGTCAGAGGGGGTGGTGGGGACTACCGGGGTGGGGGGCTGCGGAGCCCCTGCCTCCGGGGATGCATGTGCCCAGCCCAGCGCCCTCCGGTCACCGTCCGGTCTGGACTTCACCATGAGACCGCTGGGCTTTGGGCTCTGAACAGCGGGGGCGGGGAATGCAGGCTCTGCGAGAGTTGCTGGCCCGGCGCGGGGCCTGGAGTGCCCCCACCCCCAGAGATCCTGGGTAGCTCCCCGTGCTCATTTTATTTTATTATAGATAGAGACTTGTCCACTTGTTGGTTCACTCCCCAAATGCCCACAACATCCAGGGCTGGGCCAGGCTGAGCCAGGAGCCTGGAGCTCCATCCGGGTCTCTGACGTGGGTGACAGGGGCCCAAGCACTTGTGCCATCTGCAGCCTCCCAGGGTGTTAGCAGGAAGTAGAATGGCTGGGACGTGAACCAGGCACTGCCGTACGGGTGCCCCTGTCCCAAGCTGCACACATGAGGTCTCGGGCCTCAGTTTTCCTTATTCCTGTGTCCAGTGGGCATGTTGGCCTGGCTGAACAGCTCCAAAGTCTGGCATGCAGCAGAATGGGAAACCTGGGGACAAGCCAGCTCCTCGGTGTTGTTTTTAAAACAGATTTATTTGAAGGTCAGAGTTAGAGGGGGAGAGACAGACAGACAGGGAGAGTGTCCACCTGCTGGTTCGCTCCCCAGATGGCCACACAGCCAGGACCAAGCCAGGCCAAACCCAGGAGCCAGGAGCTTCGTCTGGGTTTCCCACGTGGTGGATGAAAGGATGATAATGGGGCTGGTATTTTATTTAGTTATTTATTTATTTGTGCTACCCTACTCGGTGAGATAGACTGTGGTGACCCTAGCTCGACCCTCCACCTGGCTGCCGGGGCTGGGGCACTCTGAGGTCTGTCTGGCTGGACAGGCTTCCAGAATGAGGCCGTGGAACCCCCGCCCCTGCCCAGGCCCCTGGGTCTGCCCCCGCACCTGCTCAGCTCTGGCCAGGGGAACAGGGCTGGGGCCTGGGTGCTAGAGGGGATGGCTTGGCCCCTCCCAGCGAGGAACAGCCCCAGCCAGAGCCCCCCACGACGGCTGGGGTGAGCACCTAGCCGTTTGGCAGGCCGATGGCCTCACACAGGCGGGAATTCCTGGCCCTGCCCGTCACGGGGGCAGGTATGACAGCCACGCTGGTGACAGCAGGCCCAGGCACTCCGGCGCTCAACTCCACCAGAGCAGGCAGGCGACGGCACACAGGCCAGGGCCTTGGGGAGCCCACTCTCCGACCGGGCTCCTGCCCCACCATGGCCCGGGAAGCAGACCAGGCCTGCCCGGGGCCCGCCGTGCCCAGCGGGAGGAAGAGCTCCGTGTTCCTGGCCTGCGTCTCCGTGGTGACTGCCCGGCGTCGTGCCCTGGCCCGCCAGGCGGCCACCCGAGGCCCACCCCCCTGGCCAGCCCCTCTGCCTGTGCAGGCCGCCGAGGTAAGTTCCCAGGGCAGCCGTGCCTCCGTGGGGCAGCCTGGGCATGTTTCTTCCCGGGCGTCCCGCCTCCTTCCTTGTCAGAACTGGTCGAAGGAGTTTGGCTGGAAAACGCTGGGGAATCTCCATCTCCCGTCCCAGGCGTGAGTGAGGAGGCTGGGGCTGCCGTGCCCGGGGCTGCCGTGCCGGGGCTGCCGCGGGCGCCCACTCTGGCTGGCCTCTGTGAGTTGGGGCAGGGGAGCTGTGGGCTGTGAGCGTCTGCGTACGTCTCTCGGATTTCCGAGGCCTCCTGTGCCTTCTTTCGTCCTCTGTTCTCCCGAGAGCCTGGTGTTGCTGTCATTGTCCCTGTTGACTGCTGGGGGCGCCGGGTGGTGAGCCTGGGAAAGGCAGAGTGGAGGCTGGAACTTGAATCTGAGCCCGCGTTTTCCAGTGGCCACCAGGGGCATCCCAGGCCCCTCTGCGCTGGCTGTTTGCCGAAGGTTTTTTAAAATTTTAATTCTTTTAAGGTTTTAGTATTTATTTTGATAAGAGTGACAGAGGGAGGGCTTCCCTCTGCTGGTCCACTCCCCAAATGCCAACGACAGCCAGGGCTGGGCCAGGCCAAAGCCAGGAGCCTGGACTCCCGCCAGGTCTCCCTCGTGGGTGGCAGGGGCCCCAAGCCGTTGCCTGCTGCCTCCCAGGGTGTGCGTTAGCTGGACTGAAACAGGAGGGACGCAGTCCCAGGCCTCGCAAGCAGCAGCCTGGCCGCTGTGCTGCGATGCTGGTGCCCTCGCCCTTGCCGAGGGTTTCAGAGGGGCACGGGCGGCAGCTGGCTGCCCACCCACCAGGAGAAAGGAGCCAGCGGGCGGCGATGCTGGACCCCAGGCGTCTTGCAGGCGAGGTCGGCGTCTCCCACCCAGTGCCGCTTCCTGGCCAGGGCCGTGCCGGGCCGCCCGTTTCTCCCTGGGTCTCTCCGAGGCCTCCCGGTCTCACCTCGGCCATCCTCTGCCTTCAGGGCTCAATTTCCAAGCTCCTGTGGGTCCCCCAGGCTGGTGCGCTTGTGGAATGGGTGGTCCTGGGGGTGTCGGGCAGTCGTGAGAGCGGCCCCAGTTCCCTGTCTGCAGCCCCAGAGCACCTGTCCATGCGGCCGCAGGCCTTGGTGCACCTTGTCCTGTTGCCCTGGGACAGGAAGTTTAGGGTCAGGATGAGGTCACTTCCCTCCGCTCACTGTGGTCTCCCAGAGGCCTTCACGCCTCACGTCCCCCTCCTGCCCTGCTCTGCTCTCTTGGCATCAGCAGTGGTGCGAGGGGAGGCACGGGGCAGGCGGGGCTGCGCCAGGCCCTCTCTCCAGTGCAGGAGCTCGGCGGCCAGCCCAGGTGTGTCACTGCCCGCTGAGTCGTGTGCTCATCGGCCCACAGGGGGCCACCCCAGGGCTCAGGCAGGCCAGGAATGGTGACATCTGTGCCGGGAAATGACCCAGGGGCGTGGGCAGGCCACGCCCTCAAGGTGGCCTCCCCAGGCTCTGAATATAGAGCACAACAGAGTGACCGCCAGTGAGAGGCCTGACCCTGACCCACGTCTGCCCGCCGGGCTGCTGGTCCAGCTTGGAGGGGGTGATGGCCGAGGGCTGTGGCCACTCAGATGTCGCCTTGTGCCCATTCCCACTCTGAGCTGCATCGGCGCCTGGGCCCAGACCCCATCCCTGGGACCCTGCCCAACGGCAGGCCTGGGTCCTGACTTGGACATGGGTGGGGCCGCACCGTGAACCGTGTCTCATGCCCCTAGCAGAGACGGGTGGGGGATAGGCCACACGGCCAGCTGTGAACCAGACCTGGAGAGCCAAAGGCCGGAGGCTCCGGGCGGGTCTGTGGGCGCCGGGCTGGATGTGGGGCGGGGGCCACCCGAGCAGCTGATCTGAGGCCTGAGGACAGATGGGCTCTGAGGAGCCACGAGCCCCCGGCTGCCGTGCGTCTGGGGGACCAGTGGTGGCAGGGGGACAGGGAGAGAAGGGGCCTTGGAGATCTGGCCTGAGGACACCTTTCCCCAAGCCGGAGATGGGGAGGGGTTGCCTGTGACTAATCGACCCATAGGCACCCACCCTGACCCCAGGCAACATGGCCGCTCCGGCAGCTTCCGCCCGGCCTCTCGCTGTCACATGCGGGAATGCAGACCACGTGTGGTCAGGGCGGCAGCATTTCCAGGAGAAGCGGAAACGTGGATTTTCATATTAAAGTCACTGCTGGCTCAGACATTTAAAAACACCTCGCCGGCCAAAGAAAACACGTGTGTGGGCCGGGCGGGCCTGGTTCTGGGCTCCGGCTGTGTCTACAGGCCATCTGCCGACCTGCCGTGCTGGCCCTGGAGGAAGGGGTGGGGGGTGGAGATGCGCTCCCCAGGGCTCCTCTGCCCCTCCTAGCACCAGGGTTCCCCTCGGCCTTGATCTTCAGACCCCCCCAAGGTCACACGCAGCCCATTGGCCTCCAACTGCCCCTGCGGCAGGGGGGTCCCCAGCCCCTTGTGGTAGGGATGCCACGTGTGACCCCTTCTCATGGAGCGAGGAACACGGGAAACGGCCAACCTGGGCCCTCCCTTGACGGCTGCTGGAGACTGGGGGGGAGGGGCCCTGAGCCTCAAAAGCCACGCCCTCTCCTTTGATGGACATTTCTCCTGTGGATAATTGCAGACAGACACAAAAGGAGGAAAAATGGCATTAAGGACCCCCAGCTTGCCGGCCGTCATCGGCACAGGGCCGCTCTCTGCCCCAGCTCCCGCCCTTCCCCTGTGTGCAGGAATCCCAAGGACGTTGTTCCACCCACAGATAGCCCCGTGGGTAACTCTAACAGTACCCAGAATGCCTCAGACAGTGCTAACGTCCTCACGCACCCAGTACCCTGCAGACACAGGGGTCCTCTCGTGACTCACCCTCCACTCTCTTGGTCACCCTGGGCCAAAAACATGCGGAAAATTCCAGAAATAAACAATTCTCGGGTTTTAAATTGTGCACCTGCCCGAGTAGCCTGGTGACATCACGCGCCATCCAACCCTGTGCCCCAGGACAGGGTTCATCCCCTCCTCCCGCGTCTTGGTTATCCGGTGGACTGCCCACGGTGCTTGTGTGCAGGGTTCGGCGTCCACGGGGGTCTTGGGCCGGATCCCCCACAGATCGCCTCCATCTTTCCCCGTGGGCTGTCTGTGGGGGTCCCGCAGCCTGGAGTCTGCGATTCCCCAAGGCTCATTGCGAGCACGGCCCAGGCTGGATGTGGCTTTGTTTTCCGGTGCACACGCTTGGCGAACGGCAGCCGCAGGGGGCACATGCGGGCCTGGTCCCTCTCTTTGGGGCTGGCCTGCCCCTGGTAAGGGGTCTACCCATGGGGAGGATGTCGAGGAAGGACTGGCGGTGAGACCCCAGGAGAAGCGCAGCCTGGTTGCTGCCTGTGTCCGGGACACGCCCCTTCTGGAGGTCGGGGGCTTCCCTAGGCTGTCTCATTCACGTCCCCTGTACAAGGGAGAGACCCCCGCCACCCAGGTGAGGTGGCGTGACGTGCCCGAGGGAAGGAGGGCACCATGGAGTTGGGCTTTGCTGGGGTCCAGGTGTGTGCAGCCAGAGCAGGGAGCAGGCCCTACCAGGAGTGGGGAGGGGAGATTCATGCATGGTGGGGGGGGAGCCGGAGGGGCTGGTTAAGTAAGGCGGGACCCCGCACCCCTGCCCAGCAGATGACACCTGGGTGGTCAGGCCTGTCCAGCCTCCAGGGCCCTCCCCTTGGGGAAAGAGATAATGAGTGGAGAAAGGAGATAAAGCCGGTGCCCTGGGAGAAGGGACGGGCGTGTGGGGAGGTGCCCGAAACAGCCCCCAGGCCCCCCCCCCCCCCCAGGCTGCCTGTGTTTTGCTGCTTTGTATAAACAGGCAGTACATGTTGACAAAAACCCTCAGCTCAGAATTTGGAGAAGTAAAATGAAGCACCGCCCAGAAGTCAGCACCTGGATTTTGCGATGGGCAGAGGCCTCTGGTGCTGCGTGCCGGCTCTCACCGCCGCAGAAACCGCGGACCTGGGACTCGGCACCCGGAGGTGCAGGTGGTCCCGCCCCTCATTCTCCGATGGAGAAGCAGGCCCAGGAGGGTGGGGCACGTGCACGGACTGCGCTGAGCTGGGGCAGGCCGGGCAGTGGGCTGGGTGTGGGGAGGGGTCCCGCTCATTCTCCAGTCACCCCACGGTGCTGGTAACCTCCAGGTTCCCTAGCAGGGGCTCCCGGCCCGTCCTGCTGGGCCCTGAAGCCGTGGATGATCAGGCCCCCAGCAGGTCCAGCTGGCCAGTGTGGGGCCAGTGCTAGCCCTGCCTGTGTGCCTCCTGAGCCCGCCCTCGTGGATGGACACCTGCAGGGACCCCCACCTGGCCTCGGCCTGCCTTCAGCCCCGAGGCCCTGGAGCTCAAAGGGGGCCCAGTAGGGCCGTCCCTAGGAACGGGTGGGGCCCCTCGTGCCCCCAGCCCCACACTCCGGGTTTCCAGGTGCACGTGTGCGCAGTCACGCAGGGTCACCTCCCCCACCCAGGGGCGGGCACTCTGCGTCCGTTCCCTCCCGCTGTCCAGGGGTCAGCTAGAGGAAGCAGCTGGCTCCCCGGGGTTAAGAACCTGGGCAAGGCCACAGGGCCAGGCAGGGGTTTCGGTGGCATTGGGAGAGGGGGTCTGGCGCCAGGGCGGCCTCACCACGCGTGGCGCGGGACTCCCCTCGCGGCCACACCGCCGGCACCCGCGCACCCGCTGCTCCCGCTGCCCCCCCGCCCGGGGCCCTCTGCTGCGCGCGCGCACGACGCAGGCTCTCGGGCGGCCCCGAGCGGCGGGCGCGCGCACGCCCTCCGGCCCCGCCCTCCGCACCGCCCCCTCCGGCCCCGCCCCCGGCCTGACCTCCGCGGGGGCCGGGCCGCGGGCGCAGCGCGCAGGCTCTCGGGCGGCCCCGAGCAGCGGGCGCGCGCACGCGCCGCCGGCCCCGCCCCTCCGCCGGCCGGCCCCGCCCCCGGCCTGACCTCCGCGGGGGCCGGGCCACGGGCGCAGGGCGCAGGCTCTCGGGCGGCCCCGAGCGGCGGACGCGCGCACGCGCCGCCGGCCCCGCCCCTCCGCCGGTCGGCCCCGCCCTCCGGCCCCGCCCCCGGCCTGACCTCCGCGGGGGCCGGGCCGCGGGCGCAGAGCGCAGGCAGCGCCGAGCCGCGCGGGCCGCCCCGGGACCGCGGCCCGGCCGGCCGGCCGCCCGCCCCCGCCGCGAGCCGTCCATGGTGCAGCGCATGTGGGCCGAGGCGGGCGGCGCCGAGCCGCTGTTCCCGGGCTCCCGGCGGAGCCGCAGCGTGTGGGACGCCGTGCGCCTGGAGGTGGGCGGCCCCGACAGCTGCCCGGTGGTGCTGCACAGCTTCACGCAGCTCGACCCGGACCTGCCGCGCCTGGAGGTGGGTGAGCGGGCGGGCCGGCCGCGTCCCCTGGTGAGGCTCCAGGGCTGGGTTTCCGTCCCAGCGCCTGCTCGTCGCCGAGCCCGGGCAGACCCTCCCCCGCGGCGCCGTCCGGGTGTCTCAGGCCTGCGACCTCCGCGCCCACAGGGCGGGGCCCTGCTGCTCCCAGTGGGGTGGGGGTCGGGAGGCCGGACCCGCACGGAGGCTGTTACGCGGACCACATGATTAGGGCGGCAGAGCCCTGGACTGGTCCGAGGTGATTGGCACCCCGGCGTTCCCAGGACGGCCATTGACAGCGGTGACCAGGCAGGCAGGCGTCGGGGCTGGGGGCCTCCAGCATGGAGGGGGGGCCGGGTGTCCAGGTCCTGACTCAGTTCTGCTTGATCAGAAAATTCTCAGGATTGGGGCGGTCTCAGAGGAGGGGGGCGCGTGCCTGTCACCGGGGGAGGTGGGGCCTCTAGGGTGCCCGGGGAAGGGGCGTCCAGCCTGCCCGTGCACCTGACCCCGTGCAGTGGGATCCCGGGCCCAGCTCCTGACTCCCCTCTGCCTGGGGGGGGGGTGCTCAGGGCTGGACCAAAGCCTGAACAGTGACGCCCCCCACCGCCCCCCGGGAGGCCTCGGAGCCCCTTGCTCGGTGCAGGTCCTGGTGCCCGGTAATTGCTGGCAGTTGTCAGCTGGGTCTTGTGCCTGCGCGTCTCCGGGCCTGGATATAAAGGGTGTTTTTCCGCCCAGCTTGGTAGGGGAATCTCAGACCATTTCCTCCTGGGCCTGGTAGGCGGCCAGACCAGGCCTGTTTCCTTCGACCCCCATCCACCCAGGGCTGCCTTGCTGATTGGCGGCCGGAGCAGGACCCCCGGGAGCGTGGGGGGTGGGCGGCCTGACACCAGCCGCGTTCATCTGGCTCTCATTATGTCTGGCAGCGCCTCGGGCTTTGTGCTCTGCGTGCTCGCCGGGGCCGGGCAGCTTCTCGCTGGCCGTGTCCGTCCGCACCCCCAGGAGCCCAGGCAGCCGCCAAGATGAGCTCCCTCCCTCCCGGCGTTTGCCCCCGTCCCTCGCCACTCAGCGCTGGCCGGTGCCTGCCGCTCAGAAGTCAAAGGGGAAGCTTCTGGCCCGGGCAGGAAAGCCAGGGTCCTGGCAGGAGAGGAGGCCACAGCCGGAAAGCAAACACAATGACCATTTAGCAGGGCCCGGGAGAGGGGGTGGGGAAGTCCCTGTCCCTCCTGCCAGCGCGCGGGCACACACACACACACACACACACCGTCCTGGGGCTGGTTTCCTGGTGCCGCTCGCTTGCCTGACACGCGTGGTCCCTGTCCTTTCGGGAAACCCCAGCAACGTTTGCTTCCCTCCCCCATCCCCATTTCCCCAGCAAGCCTCCGCCCAGCGCTTCCCCACCCCGCCCCGGCCTGCCAGATGTCCTTGCACGTCTGGCCATCCGCCTGTCCACACCGCTGCCCCCCGCCCGGCCAGGGGAGCTCTCGGGCCGCAGGCACCACTGCCCCTCATTCCGTCTGGCCTGGAGCAGCCCGGAGAGCAGCTGCCAACCCCACCTTCTAGGAAAAGGAGGCAGAGAGGTGAGGTCCCTGACACGCGCGCGCACACACACATGCGTGTGCAGCACGGACTTGGATGGGGCTGGGTTCTCTCTGGGGCCCCTGCTGTGTGCGGGAGCCAGGCCCAGGCAGCCCAGAGACCCCGAGGGAGAGTGAGGGGTGCTTCCGGCCCAGGGGAAGGCAAAAGTGCTCTGGGCCAGAGGTCGCTGGGGGGACTTCCAGGAGGATTCAGGCCCCCGGCTGGACCCCCAGACTGGACCTCACAGCACATGGGAGCCCCACGTGTGTGAGGGGCGCTGAGCTGCGTCGTTTGCAACGCCTGTGTCTCTCTGGGGTCAGGATTATTAATAAACCGTCTGACACATGAAACAATGCAGCCTCTAGAGGTTTATTAGTTTGCACGGTCACGAGCTGGTCTGTGGCAGTGGCTGGACCAGACCCAGGCTGACGGCGGGGCCTGAGGGCAGTGAGGGGCGGGAGGAGTAGGGGGCGTCTCCCCCTGGCCTGCTGCCTCCCTCCCACCTGTCTGCTCTCCTGGTCACGCTGTGTGGGAGCCTGAGGTGTAACCCCAGGGCACATCAGTACCTGTGACACTGGCAGCCCATAGGCCTGGCCTCAGGGGCCTGCACCTGCGCGAACATGCACACGTGTGTGTATCTGTGTGTGTGGCTGTAGTCTCCCAAGACGGCTTCCTGGCTGCCAGGGGGCGGCCCCAGGAGCCACAGGGCCCGTCGGGTTCATGAGAGGACCGACGGTCACCTGCCAGACCCCCAGGTCCCTCACAGGGGCCCCAGGGGGAGGGGGCCCACCTGGCCGCTGCTGGGTCCTCGTGACTTTTCTGGATGGGGGCACCTGTGTGCTGGGAGGCTCCCCGGGCTGGTCCTGGAGCAGGGCTGGGTGGCAGGGACGGCTCTGGGAGGTGGGAGATCGCTCGCAGGCAGGACTGGGGCGCGAGGCCATTGCGAAGGGGCCTGGTCAGTGTGTCCCTGACTCTGCCCAGACAGCCCAGGGCTGGCCCACAGGGGCTGCCGGCCGCTCCCCCGGTGGCTCCTGCCCCGCTCCGTGCTGTGGCTGCCTTGTCCCAGGGCTGGTCCACCCACCGTGTAGGCCCAGAAACACCGTGTTCCCAGCCTGCTCCAGTGACGCGGCGCTCCTGGACGTCACGCAGGAGAGAGAAGCTGCACTTGAGCAGGCAGGCCCCAGTCTCCGCGTGGCAGCCCCCGAGGACTGGTCACCGGAATTTGGCGCTTCCTGTCCTCCGCGGGGACTCCCTCGGCCCCTCTGTAGCCCTAGCCCTGCCCCCACGCCAGGCCTCAGTGTCCTCATCTGTACGGTGGACGTGGTGCCAGCTCCCTACCAAGTTCTGATGGAAGACGTGGTGAGCCAGACGGCCTAACAGGAAGCTGGACGGGCAGCGGCCAGGGGAGTGGCCCGGCCTTACGAGTACCCGCGCCCTGGGCTCTGGCTACAGCGCCCGGCCCTGCCCGCGTGGTGCTTCCAGGACATGGCCACAAACGCCCCCCTAGTGTTGCAGGTGCAAGAGGTCTGGCCGTGCTGTGTGACCCCAGGAAGTCCTTCCTGGCTGTGGCCCTTCCCCGTGTCTGTGCAGCAAGGATCCGGCGTCTCCCCCAAAAGCTGCATCGGAGGCAGCGGCGAGGCCTGGGTGTGTCTCTGCAGGCCAGGGTTCAAATCCCCGCCCTGGGCTGTGCCCTCCCTCACCTGTCAGCAGTGGCCTGGGACCAGGAAGTTCTCGCCCGGGCTGGACGCCGTGGTTGGAGTAGCTGTTGAGTCTGGGCCTTCAACTGGCTCCACCCTGTGCCCTCTCCGGGCCAGGCCAGGCCACGCCCCCTCTCAGGCCTTCCCCACCTGCCTGGCCATCAGGAGCGGGCTGTGCTGGCTTCCTGAGGAGATGGCCCAACACAGGGGTCCCCAGCCCCCCTTCCTGGGGTCACGGAGCTCCCTGGCTGCCGTGGAACCCGGGCCCCAGGGTAGCCCCTGACTGAGGCCGCCCCCCCCCCATGCAGCGCTGACCCCCGTGCTGCTGGGGTCCCAGCTGCTGTGCAAAGGCTCAGGTGTCCACTTAGGGGCAAGCGTTGGGGGGGGAGCCTGGACGCCCCATGTTCTCCTGCCCCCTCCCTTGGTGGTCTCTGAGCCTGGGAGCTGGGCAGAGCAGTTCAGGGTTTCTCCCCTGCACCTGGACTCTATGCTGGACCCCTCCCCGGGCGTCCGTCTCTAGCTGTGGAGTCGGGGGCACGGGTGGCAGTGGCTGGGGGTGGGCAGCCATCTCTGCCCTGGCTCCCGTCCCGGCTCCTGCAATGGCGTAGAGGGTGGGTGTCCAGGGCCCGCCCCCTCCCCAGCCGGCCGTGGGTCTCAGGCAGGTTTCATGAGGTGTACCTGCCCGGGCTTCATCGGCTCCTCCTGGCGCTGTGGGCAGGCATTGCCCACGCCACCACTGTCAGGCCCCAGGCCAGGCCCGAGCAGTGCGCGTCCTGTGTCGCCCTCCACATCACCTACAGGGAGAGCGACTGCTACCCCCATTCGCACTCTGAGACCACCAGAGCTGGGAGAGACGGGGCCCTAAGGTAGGCCTCACGCTAAGAGCCGCAGGGTGCTGGCCGGCCAGAGCTCAGGGTGATCTCAGGCACATGGAAGCCGCCCGCACCTGCCCACGCAGGTGGGCTGAGCCTCTCGGTGCGCAGGTCTGGGACGGCTGGACACAGAGGAGCCCATGGGCAGCTCAGCCCCTCTCCACGACTGCCCTCGGCCAGGGCTCCTATGGAGGAGCCAGACTGCGGCTGGGGGCCCCAGGGGTCCTCAGGGAGCTGGACCAGAGGGGCGGTGAGGATGGGAGAAGGTGCCGCTGTGGCAGGTGCAGGTGCGAACCCCTGCTGGGGAGCTTGGCAGGTGGGGCAGGCCCCCTGGGGGACTGGGGACTGGCTGCAGCTCTGTCTCTATCGGCCAGGGTCACTCTGAGAAGGCCGATCAGGTGACACACTAGCCCGAGCCGCCCAGGCCTCCTCCCTGCCCCATCCTGGGACTCCTGGCAGCGACCCAGGGGACAGCAGGGCCCACAGCTCACATACCCCCCCCCCCCATGACCCAAGGGTGTTCAGAGGCTCAGATGCCCACTGTGGAGCCGTGCCCCGAGGACACAGCCTGCCGTGTGGCATTCCTCTCCCGCAGCAGGCAGCTTAGAGCCGCCTGGACGCCTGCCCTCTGGCGCAGGCAATTTCTCAGCATCAGCTGTTTACCAGGCGGGCCCTGCCCCGCCCCCGCGGCCTCCCCAGCCCCGCCGGCCTGGTCCCCAGGGAATCAGTGCACTGCCTCCGTGCCCTTCCTGCTGTGCCCTGGGCTAACTGAGGGTAGCCTGTCAGGGGCAGGGCCCGGCTATTGGCTGCTTCCCGGTTCTGTCCCCAGGACGGGGGTCGCAGCAGGGGACAAAGCCCCCCACCCTGTTCTGCGAGACAGACGGAGAGACCCTGGGAGTAAATGGGGCGTCCGCCTTCCTCCCGCTGCTGTCACGTGAAGCACCCACGGAGGACGGGTTAACCCCCATCTGCTCCACGGGGCGCCGACGCCCCCCTCCCATCCCAGGCATGTGTGGCTCTCCCACTGGCCTGTACCCCCCCAACCCCGGCTGGCAGAGAGGGCCCCTTGGGGGCGGTAGGAAGGCTGAGGGGGTCACGTGATACCCACGCAGGGATGGCCAGCTGCTGGCTGAGCTGCTGTCCGTCAGGCCTGCCTCACGGTGCTCAGGGACACACAGGGAGCCCCCAGGGTGGACACGGCGCTGAACCCCCAGAGGGTTAAAGTCCAGGGGCCTGGGGCAGGTGGGTCCTGCGCAGCCTCCCACTCCCCGATCTCTGAGCCAAGATCCCAGTGAGAGGAGGGGAGTGGCGGGGAGAGGCCCCCCAGCTGACCTGGGGCTCTGCAGGGGAGTGTTGGGGCCTGGCGCCCCCGGGAGCCGGGAGGGGTGGCAGCGGCTGGCCGCCCCGTGTTGTGCTGGGGGGGGGGGGGGCGTGTGTGTGGCGGGGCTGCGCCTGCGGTTCCGCTGACTTCCGAGAAACGCGCCTGGCCCCCCCGCGGAGGCGGAGGGCCGGAGCCGGGTGATGTCCGCGGCTTTTCCCGCTGGTACAGAGCCCAGAGTGGGAGGGCGGTCTCGGGTCAGAGGAAGTGAACTTCCGGACGGGGCTCCCAGGAGGCCCGAGGCTTGGAGTGCAGCCCACAGCGTGCTGGGCACCTGGCTTCTGCCCAGGCCTTGGGAGCAAGTCTCTGGTGGGCCCCCGGACTGCTGGGGCGCTGGCCACCTGCCCCTTCCCTGCACCCCTCGCCCCTCCCCCCGCAGCCTCGGCTGGTGACCCCAATCCCCAGCTCCTCCTGAACTCTCAGAGGCTGTCACCCCAAACTCCCCACCCCTCCCAAGCTGCCCTTCCCTGAGTAGTGGCGGGTGGGAGGCCAGACGGCCTTGGCCAACCCTGAGGATGCGGCCCCGGGCTGGCCTCCCCCGGGTTGGGAGGGGTAGCGCCTCGTTCCTGAAACAGAGGGTGTTTCTTCCACTCACCGGGCATGCAGGAGGCAGCCACGTGAGGCCGCCTGGTTCCGGGGTTTGTGGAGCCCCCGTGCTGTCACCCACGGCCACACTGTCACATGGCCGGCACCAGGAGCTGAGCGCTCTGTTGCCCAAGGAGCACGGGGTATGAATGGGCAGAAGGGGAAGGAAGTGGCCTCGCGTGTGGCCGTCGGGGACGCCCCACTCCTGCCCCGCACTCGGTGCTGACTCCAGGGCTGTGCCTGGAGCTGCCGCTGCCGGCTCGCGGGATGGAGGGGGGATGAGCGTGGGGTGACCTCGGCCGCTGGGCCTGGGGAGGCACCCCCGACGTGGGGGGGGGCTGTGTAGCCTTGGGGACGGTTGCTCCTCCTTCCACCTCCGTTTACTTGTCTGGGGATTGGGTAAAGACAACAGCTGCTTTGGAGGGTAGCGCGAAGGGTGGCGATCCTGGGTGGAGGTGGGGGGCCAGGGGCGGAAGCCTGGGGGCCGCCATGTTTAGTGCCCAGTGATGCCGGCTGGAGAGGCGCGGGGGCAGCAGCCGTCCACCCTGCTGTGCAGCCCAGCCTCCAGCGCCCCCTCGTTTTGCCCCGGGCTGGAAGTCTGCGCAGCACCACTGTGCCTGCCCTGATGTTCCCGGGCCCCGGTGCTGTCTTTGCAGAACTCCACGCAGGAGATCGGTGAGGAGCTGATCAACGGGGTCATCTACTCCATCTCCCTGCGCAAGGTGCAGCTGCACCACGGAGCCAGCAAGGGGCAGCGCTGGCTCGGGGTGAGTGCAGAGTCCGCCAGGCTCCCTCCCAGGCCTCTCCCACGTGTGCCTCCCCCTGCTCACCGCCCTGCCCCGTTGCCCCCAGCCCCTGAGACCTGACGGGCTTTGCCCCAGGCGTTCAGGGTTCCCCTGGGTCCCCGGCGTCCCCGGGTGTCCCTCCTCCCGGCCTTTTGTGTCATCCTGCCGAGCAGGGCTGCCGAGCAGGGCTGTCGTTCACCTGTAGAGCTCAGGGGTCTGGCAACCCATCGAGAGCTTCCCCGGGGTCCTGCAGCCCGCTGTGTGGCACTGCGAGGCCGGTGGGTGTCTGCGGCCACTTGGGCAGAGCTGCAGGGAACCCCCTGTGTCCCATGGTTGTTCCTTGCTCTGCTAACTGCCCCCCCCCCCGAAAGCACTGGTGTTTTCCCCATCCCCATGCCTCAAATTCTCCTTTGAAAGCCGAGAACCGGGGCTGGCTTTGTGGTACGGTGAGCCGAGCCCCTCTGCAGTGCCAGCGTCCTGCACCGGAGTCCTGGTTCGAGTCCCGGCCACTCCGCTTCCCATCCAGCGCCCTGCGGATGCACCCGGGAACCACTGAGGGCTTGGGGGGTGGGTCTGTGCCGTAGCCTCCAAGCCTCCTGGGGTCGCTCCACTGACGGCTCCCCTCCCTCGTCCCCGCAGTGTGAGAACGAGTCGGCCCTGAACCTGTACGAGACCTGCAAGGTACGCACCGTGAAGGCGGGCACGCTGGAGAAGCTGGTGGAGCACCTGGTGCCTGCCTTCCAGGGCAGCGACCTCTCCTATGTCACCATCTTCCTGTGCACCTACAGGGCCTTCACCACCACCCAGCAGGTCTTGGACCTGCTGTTCAAAAGGTGAGCGCCTGCACCTGCCGCCAGGTGCTCAGAGGGAGGCCCAGCCCCCTGGGCGGCGTGGGGTCTTGGTGGGATGAGCCACAGAAAGGGCCCTCCTCCCCCGCCACTGAGGAGTGGGCTGCCCAGGACCGGGGGTCTTGTGTAGGGCTTTCCTCCCCCAAAGCTGTTTGCCCAAAAACAGAAGACATTCTAGATTCCGCGGGGGGTCCCTGTCCTGGGAGTAGCTGGAACTGGGGCCCCTGATCCCTAGAGAGCAGCTGGCTGGGTTCTCACTCAGCAGCCGTCTGTGAGGCACTCACAGCGTGCAGCCACCCGTCCCGCCCTTAGCAGAAGCAGGGAGAGCCCCCGTCCGCCTGGGCTGCCCCCTGGTGGGGAGTGCCCAGTAACACCAGACGTCGTAAGCAGGTACGGTAGATGTGACGCCCTCACGGCCTCCTCTAGATACGGATGTGTCCTCCCCTACTCCAGCGAGGACGGCGGACCCCAGGACCAACTCAAGAAGTGAGTGGGTTTCCGGTCGGGGAGGGGGCGAGCAGGACCTGCAATCCCACTAGAGGGCGCCACCCACAGGGGAAGGGAGACGGGACTAGGGGAGGGGGGCGGGCTAGCCCACCCCGTCCTGTCTCGGCCTGGACTGGAGGTGGGGAGCAGATAGCTCACACACCTGGGGGCTCCCTGGCACGGGGGGGTGGTCTTCACAGGGAGCCAGGGCCCCAGAACCCACCGGAGAGGGAGGACGGGTGCCTTGCCGGCTGGGCTGCGTTCCAATGGGGGCGCAGGCAGGCCGCGGACAGGGGGCTCCCCAGGGGAGAGGGATCCCTCAGTGCAGGCCCTGCACAGCCGCGGGGGCGTGGGAGGACCAGGAGGCCCGGCGCCTAACCCTGCTGGCCGCCCGCCTGCCCCTAGCGCCATCTCCTCCATCCTGGGCACCTGGCTGGACCAGTACTCGGAGGACTTCTGCCAGCCTCCGGACTTCCCCTGCCTCAAGCAGCTGGTGGCCTACGTGCAACTCAACATGCCCGGCTCGGACCTGGAGCGCCGGGCGCACCTGCTGCTGGCCCAGCTGGAGGACCCGGAGCGTGGGGACCCTGAGCCCGAGGGTGCGTGAGAGACGGGGCAGGGCCAGGCTCCTCTGGATGTGGGGTGCGGGGAGCCCTCTGTCCCGGGGGAGGCAGCCGGGAAGGCGGTGGCCTTGGTGACCCCTCCTCCTCCTGCAGCTCTGTCGCCGGCTGCGGTGCCAGCTCTCGCGCCCAGTCCCGAGCCAGAGGCGGCACCTGCACCGGTCCTGGACCTGCAGCCCGCCCCGGCGCCCGCCGCAGAGCTGGCCGCAGAGCTGGAGGCAGCTCTGTCGCAGACCCTGGAGCTGGACGCGGCTCCCGGCCCAGGTCCACCCTTAGAGCCTCCCTGGGTGGCTGCCGAGGACGGGCTGAGCCCGGAGAAACCGCGCCTCCTGGTCTTCCCGCCCGAGCTGGTGGCCGAGCAGTTCACGCTGATGGACGCGGTGAGTGGCTCAGCTCCACGAGGCCTGCTGCCCCGGCCGCCCGTGCCCGGCCCAGAGCCCCTCCGCCATCAACCAGGCTGCTTAGCCCCAAGGCCTTGAGCACCCCTGGACAGTGAAGGAGGCCCCGTCCTCTGCGGAGTGACTGTGCAGTTGGGACAGGTGGACAGAGACAGGCCTACCCCTGGGCCCCCACCATCTGCCCAGGAAGCCCCACCGGCCTCAGCACACATTAGGCACCTCGTGTTTGTATGAGCCCATGGGCAGACACTGGGCAAAGCCTGTAGCTGTGCATCCGGACAGAGCGATGGGTGATGGGGGTGGGAGGGTGTTGTTGCCAGCGGCCATCTTGGCATGGCCTTCTCATTCCACCACGGGGGGGGGGGGTGCCACCCGACACAGGCAGGCGTAGGCATTTGGACCTGGTGAGGATTCCTGGTCCTCGGAGCTGGGCGCCCTCCATGGGCAGGCACAGAGACCCCACCCCCACCCCCAGAAGGGTTGAGCTCCAGCTCAGGCCGCCGGGCCCCAGGCAGGGACAAGGGTGGCAGTGGCGCCCGGAGACACAGTGACACCGCGCCTTCCCCAGGAGCTGTTCAAGAAGGTGGTGCCATACCACTGCCTGGGCTCCATCTGGTCGCAGCGGGACAAGAAGGGCAAGGAGCACCTGGCGCCCACCATCCGCGCCACCGTCACCCAGTTCAACAGCGTGGCCAACTGCGTCATCACCACGTGCCTCGGGGACCGCAGCATGAAGGCGCTCGACAGGGCCCGGGTGGTGGAGCACTGGATTGAGGTGGCCCGGGTAGGCCGCGGGGCCCTGGGACCCCTCCCCGCCCCGGCCGCTCTCAGGACCTGGCCTGGGGTCCTTCACGCCTTCCCCGTTCCTGGGGTGGGGCGGGGCCCTGGGGCCCAAGACTGCGACCCCTCTCACAGCCCCTACCCCCCAGGAGTGTCGGCTCCTCAAGAACTTCTCGTCGCTCTACGCCATCCTCTCGGCACTGCAGAGCAACGCCATCCACCGGCTCAAGAAGACGTGGGAGGAGGTGTCCAGGTGGGCTTCCCGCCCTGTGGGGGGAGGTGTCCAGGTGGGCGGGCGCCCTGTGGGGGGAGGTGTCCAGGTGGCCGGGCGCCCTGTGGGAGCCCCAGGTGGGCAGGTGCCCTGTGGGAGGAGGTGTCCAGGTGGGCTTCCTGCCCTGTGGGAGCCCCAGGTGGGCGGGCGCCCTGTGGGAGGAGGTGTTCAGGTGGGCGGGTGCCCTGTGGGGGGAGGTGTCCAGGTGGGCGGGCGCCCTGTGGGGGAGGTGTCCAGGTGGGCGGGCGCCCTGTGGGGGGAGCTGTCCAGGTGGGCTTCCCGCCCTGTGGGAGGAGGTGTCCAGGTGGCCGGGCACCCTGTGGGAGGAGGTGTCCAGGTGGGCGGGCGCCCTGTGGGGGGAGCTGTCCAGGTGGGCGGGCGCCCTGTGGGGGGAGGTGTCCAGGTGGCCGGGCGCCCTGTGGGAGGAGGTGTCCAGGTGGGCGGACACCCTGTGGGAGGAGGTGTCCAGGTGGCCGGGCGCCCTGTGGGGGGAGGTGTCCAGGTGGCCGGGCGCCCTGTGGGGGGAGGTGTCCAGGTGGCCGGGCGCCCTGTGGGGGGAGGTGTCCAGGTGGCCGGGCGCCCTGTGGGGGGAGGTGTCCAGGTGGGCGGGCGCCCTGTGGGGGGAGGTGTCCAGGTGGGCGGGCGCCCTGTGGGGGGAGGTGTCCAGGTGGCCGGGTGCCCTGTGGGAGGAGGTGTCCAGGTGGGCGGGCGCCCTGTGGGGGGAGGTGTCCAGGTGGGCGGACGCCCTGTGGGAGCCCCAGGTGGGCGGGCACCCTGTGGGGGGAGCTGTCCAGGTGGGCTTCCTGCCCTGTGGGAGCCCCAGGTGGGCGGGCGCCCTGTGGGGGGAGGTGTCCAGGTGGCCGGGCGCCCTGTGGGGGGAAGTGTCCAGGTGGGCGGGCGCCCTGTGGGAGCCCCAGGTGGGCGGGCACCCTGTGGGAGCCCCAGGTGGGCGGGTGCCCTGTGGGGGGAGCTGTCCAGGTGGGCGGACACCCTGTGGGAGCCCCAGGTGGGCGGGCGCCCTGTGGGGGGAGCTGTCCAGGTGGGCGGACACCCTGTGGGGGGAGGTGTCCAGGTGGGCGGGCGCCCTGTGGGGGAGGTGTCCAGATGGGCGGGCGCCCTGTGGGGGGAGCTGTCCAGGTGGGCGGGCGCCCTGTGGGAGGAGGTGTCCAGGTGGGCGGGCGCCCTGTGGGGGGAGGTGTCCAGGTGGGCGGGCGCCCTGTGGGAGCCCCAGGTGGGCGGACGCCCTGTGGGAGGAGGTGTCCAGGTGGGCGGGCACCACGCCCGGTGTGCTGTGACCACGGGTCCCAGGTAGACAGGTTTGGCCGGGGGCGGGGCCGGGCTGCCCCGGACGTCGTCCCGTGTTTCATCAAAGTCCCAGGGCTTCTTGTCCCCGTGAGGTCCAGACAGGGCCGCTCAGGAACGCCTGGGGTGGGGGGCGGGGCTGCACCAGGCTTCCAGGACCCCCCCCCCCAGCTCTCACCTGCCCTTCCCCGCCCTCCTGCAGGGACAGCTTCCGAATCTTCCAGAAGCTGTCGGAGATCTTCTCGGACGAGAACAACTACTCCCTGAGCAGAGAACTGCTCATCAAGGTGGGGGCTGGGGGCAGGGCCCGGAGGGTGGGGGCTTGGGGCCTGGAGGGCGGGGGGCATCTGGGGGAGGGGGAGGTGTGAGCACTGAGTCACTAGGTGTAGTCCCAGGAGGGACCCAGGAGCTGTCAGGGGTAGCAGGTGCTCGGCCTCCCGGCTGCTCCCGGATGCGAGGTTTGGCATCACCCAGACTGCCGGGTGCATGGAAGGGGTCAGTGGCTCCTGCCCCAGACCAGCCCGGCCTGCCTAGAGCCAGACTCAGGTGCACCGTGCCAGTCCCCGCTCTGCCCCAGCTGCCGCTGGTCGGCCATAGACGAGCCTGGGCGCCTGGCCGTGGGCTGGCCGGCCCTGACCTGTGCCTGGATGCCTCGGGAGAGGCGTGCCGTGTGAGTGGATCCTCCGTGGGCCCTTCCTCGCCGGGCCTCAGCAGCTTCCCCACACGGAGGAAGCACTGGCTCACCGGGCAGTCGGAGCCGGCTCCTGCGCCCCCTCGTGGGTGGAGCTCCCTCTGCCTCGGCCCGGCCTGTGGAGCAGACTCTGGACCACGGGGTGGGCAGGCACCATCCCGGCCCCAGAGATGCCCCGTCCCTCTGGGCGCTCACCGAGAGCGCAGCGGCTGGGCGGCTGTCCCCCACCCCCACCCGAGTCCCCGTGGAACCCTGGGCAAGTCGCTGCCACCCCCTGGGCCTAAGTTTACTCGTCTGGGAAATGGAGGCGTGGCGGCCGTGGGGTGCCGACCTCATAGTGGGGGCCACGAGGCTCGAGAGAGGAGAGACGCGAGGCGTCCCTAGGGGGCCACAGCTGGTCAGGGCCAGGCCAGCAGCAGTAACGGGAACATGATCTCACACCCTCGGCAGCCCCTGGGGCGGGCGTGGGGACAGCTCAGCGGGCGCTGGAGCAGGGGTCCCGCCTAGGGCCCAGTGCCAGAGGGACGGCCAGGGCTGTGGGGAGGAAGACCCCGCTGAGCCCGTCCTCTGCCCCGCAGGAGGGGACCTCCAAGTTTGCCACCCTGGAGATGAACCCCAGGAGAGCCCAGAGGCGGCAGAGAGAGATGGTGAGTGAGCTCAGGGCGGCTGGCTCAGGGGCTGGCCTGGGGGTCGGGAGGAGGGGTGCCCCCCGAGACACGCCCTGGCCAGCTGGTAATGTGGGGGACCAGCTGTGGCCACCAGAGCCAGGACCTGGCAGAGCCCTCGGGGACAGAGGAACCGGGGCCCTGTAGCCTTGCGATTTGCAAAACGCCAGCCTGAGGGAGCCTGGGGTAGGAGTGGGGGGGGGAGGTGGCTGAGGGTCCCCCGGCTGCTCCAGGTGGGAGGCGCAGGTAGGGGTCAGGCTGAGAAGCCTTCGGAGTGGGGCGGGGACAGGACCTTGCTGCTCACCCCCCACCCTGTGCCGCAGGGAGTCATCCAGGGGACTGTCCCCTACCTGGGCACCTTCCTCACCGACCTGGTGATGCTGGACACAGCCATGAAGGACTATCTCTATGTGAGTGAGCCCGGGGACAAGGCGGGGGTGCCAAGGCCCGAGCTAGCACCGGGCCCGTCCCACCCGGAGCTGCCTGGCTGTAGAGCTGCAGGAGGGTTTGGTGGAGCTGGACACAGCACGCCCATGGGCAGTGGCCATGGGGGGGGTGTGGCCCCTCTGTGGGTGGGCGAGCAGGACCTCGTGGTCCTGAGCCTGTGTGCCCAGGTCCCCTGCTGGTGTGGGCGTCTGCGCCCTGCCCCCTGGTGGGCATGCGTGGTATTGCAGCGTGGGCGGGCAGTGGTAGTGACCATCTTTGCCCTGCAGGGGCGGCTGATCAACTTCGAGAAGAGAAGGAAGGTGAGCCCCTCACCCCCACGGGGAAGACGGGGTTGGGCCCGCCTGCCTCCCCACCCCCTTGGACTCAGGGGGGACCTTTGGCTGCAGAGGGAAGGGGCCCCTCCCTGGGGGCCATCCTGGGTCTGGCTGATGGAGGTCCTCTCTGGGAACGGGGAGGGTCCCCGGTGGGAGCAGGGGAGAGGAGCCGAGAGCGAAGCCCCCACCCGGCCTCCCCTGCCCAGGAGTTCGAGGTCATCGCACAGATCAAGCTGCTGCAGTCGGCCTGCAACAACTACAGCATTGCGCCCGAGGAGCGCTTCCGGGCCTGGTTCCGCACCGTGGCCCGGCTCAGCGAGGCCGAGAGGTGAGGCCGGGGCAGGAGAGCCAGGCGGGGCGGCGATGGCCGGGACGGGGGAGCCTCACGGCCACCCCTGCCCGCAGCTACAACCTGTCCTGCGAGCTGGAGCCGCCGTCCGAGTCGGCCAGCAACACCCTCAAGGCCAAGAAGAACACGGCCATCGTCAAGCGCTGGAGCGAGTGAGTGCCTGGGCCCTGCGGGCGGGGCGGTGCAGCACCCCCTGCTGGTGGGCCCTGGGAAACAGGTGCCTAGCACCCCCTGCTGGTCAGCCCTGGGACACAGACACCAAGCGCCCCCTGCTGGTGGGCCTGAGACAGACACCTGACGCCCCCTGCTGGTCAGCCCTGGGACAGACACCTGGCACCCCCTGCTGGCGGGCCCTGGGACACAGACACCTAGCGCCCCCTGCTGGTGGGCCCTGGGAAACAGGTGCTGAGCGCCCCCTGCTGGCGGGCCCGGGGACAGACACCAAGTGCCCCCCTGCTGGCCAGCCCTGGGACAGACACCAAGCACCCCCTGCTGGCCGGCCCTGGGAAACAAGTGCCGAGTGCCCCCTGCTGGCCAACCCTGGGAAACGGGCCTGGGACCTGGCATGGGGCACAGAGACAGGGTGGCATGCGCCCTGGGGGAGACCTCTCCAGTGAGCCGGGTCTTCTGTGCAGCCGCCAGGCCCCCAGCACAGAGCTCAGCAGGAGCGGCAGCTGCCACTCCAAATCCTGCGACCAGCTCAGGTGCGGCCCCTACCTCAGCAGCGGGGACCTGGCTGATGCGCTCAGCGTGCACTCGGCCGGCTCCTCCAGCTCCGACGTGGAGGAGATCTCAAACATGAGCTTCGTCCCCGAGTCCCCGGACGCACAGGAGAAGAAGGTGAAGCCCCCCCCCCCCACGCCTCCACCCCTGCAGGCCCCGGGACTCGGGCTGACCCTGCTGCCGTCCCCACAGTTCTGGGAGTCCACCTCCCAGTCGTCCCCAGAGACCTCCGGCCTCAGCTCGGGCTCCAGCAGCACCTCGTCCTCCTCGGCCTCCACCACCCCCGTGGCCGCCGCGCGCACGCACAAGCGCTCCGTGTCGGGGGCCTGCAGCTACAGCCCCTCCCCGCCGCTCTACAACCAGCAGGTGGGCGACCGCTGTGTCATCCGCGTCAGCCTGGACGTGGACAATGGCAACATGTACAAGAGCATCCTGGTGAGCGCGGGGGAGGGGAAGGGAGGGCGGGGAGGGGCGGGGAGGGGCGGGGCAGGGCAACATGTACAAGAGCATCCTGGTGAGCGTGGGAGGGACGGGGAGGAGAGGGGCTCCAGCATCAGGCCATGTTGCACCGGGAGGCAGAGGCGGAGTCGGGCCTCCCTGAGGGGCTGCACCAGCCCCGGAGACTCAGGCTCCCGCTTGGTGGGTTCACAGACGGAGCCCATGGGCTGTGCTCCAGGAGCTTGTGTGGCTGAGGGTGGGGGTGGGCTTCTCACCCCTGAGGCCGGCGATGGTGTCGAAGCCGCTGGGTTTCCCCCCATGCACCCTGCACCCCCGTGCCGGGTCAGGTGCCCCATCGTACACACACGTCCTGCACCCAGAGGCCAGCGCGTGGCTGTCTTGGGGCCGGCCCACCCGGGCAGGCTTGTATCGGGCAGCCAGGGTTCCAGCCGGGCCACCCGGCGCGGCAGCCTGCGGCTCCTGGCTCACCTCCAGGCTTGGGCTCTCCAGGCTCCTTGGTCCTGTCCGGCAGAGCAGCCCCCTGCTTCCTGGGGCAGCCTGGGACGAGGGGCAGAGGAAGGTTCCCAGCACCCAGCCTGAGGCCGTGAGCCCCTCTGCTCAGTGGCACCCCAGGGCCCGGGCCTGATGGGCTGTCCCCACCCCGATCCAGGTGACCAGCCAGGACAAGGCTCCGACGGTCATCCGCAAGGCCATGGACAAGCACAACCTGGACGAGGACGAGCCCGAGGACTACGAGCTGGTTCAGGTCATCTCAGATGACCGCAGTACGTCCCGGGGGTGGGGGCGGGGGGGCGGGTCCGAGGGGAGGGGCTGGGGGTGGATCTGAGGGGAGGGGCTGGGGGGGCGGAGTGGTGGGTCCAAGGGGAGGGGCTTGGGGCGGAGCGGCGGATCTGAGGGGAGGGGCTCAGGCAGGCGGGGGGGGCGGGGGGGTGGGGTGGAGCGGCAGATCCAAGGGGAGGGGCTCAGGCGGGGGGGGGGGGGCGGAGCAGCGTGTCCGAGGGGAGGGGCTCGGGCAGGCCTGGGGGACTGCTTGTCTCACCTCAGGGCTCGGGTTCTGCATGCTTTAGAGAGAGCCCTGGCCGCCACAGGCTGTGGGTTACGGCCAGGTGCAGGCTGAGATGCCCTGGACAGCTGGGACGCCTCTTACAGAAAGGGCGAGGCCAAGGGCGTGGAAGCAGAGCCGTGGGTGTCCATGGGAGCCCGGGGCCGGCCCAGCCGTGGCGGACTGCAGGCTGCAGGCCTGGGGGCCAGAGAGGAAGGACTTGCCGGTGCCCTGGGGCAAGGCCTGCCCTTGGCTGGTCCTGGGAGGCTTGGAGCTGAGTGGTGCAGGATCCCGGGGTGGCGGGCTGCATCCCAGAGCCCGCTTGGCTGTGTGGGCAGCCGGGGGCAGCCCCTTCTGCAGCCACAGCGGATGGGCCCCGTGGCGACCACGGCGCAGCCTGTCCCCAGGCGCCGCACGGGGAGTCTCAGGCTGGCAGCCCAGGCCTGTCCTCATCAGGGCTCTCGGGGGGGTGTGGTGAGGTGTCCCGCCGAGCCCCCCATGAGCGCCCTCCCCTGCCCCACCCCCCAGAGCTGAAGATCCCCGAGAACGCCAACGTGTTCTATGCCATGAACTCGACCGCCAACTACGACTTCATCCTGAAGAAGCGGACCTTCTCCAAGGGGGCCAAGCTCAAGCACGGGGCCAGCTCCACCCTGCCCCGCGTGAAGCAGAAAGGACTCAAGATCGCCAAGGGCATCTTCTAAGGACGCCTCCCCGGGGACCGGCCGGGCACCGGCAGACTGGACTGGCTCAGGCCCAGCAGGTGCCCCGTGCCCGCCCCAGACGCGTGTCACCTGGCCCCCTCCCACTGCCGGGAGTGACGCCCGCCCGCCGCGGGCTGACCTGGCCTCCGGGGGCCACTCGCTGCCTTAGGTGCCTTGTGCTCTCTGGAACCAGAGGAGCCCTCCCAGGTGCGGGGCACCCCAGGGCACCCTCACCCTGTGGGTCAGACCACTGCCGTTCTCTCCTCGTGCCCACGGGCACTGGCCTGCGACCCTCGAAGGGGCCCAGCCCCTCCTGCCACCACCGTGGCCTTCCCCGGGCTGCACCAAAGATCCCACCGTCGGGGCTGAGTGAGAACGAGGGGCTCCCGCCCACCGCACACCCGGCCCCTTCGCAGCAGGGGAGGGGGAGACCCTCTCGTGGACCACTCCCGTGGACGGTCCCACTGGTGCAAATCTCAAGCCACTGCAAGTGCCACTCACCACTGCATCCTGGGCCAGCCGAGACCACAGAAGACGGGATTCGTGGGGGTGGGGGAGGGCCGTGGAGTATTTGTATAAAAAAGCAAAAATGTTTACCATGGGGGGGGGCGATATTTATTTGATGTAAATAGTAAATGCTAGACTTGAATATTATATTAAAATCCTGTTTCTTACGATAGCCTGGTGGTCGTGGTTCTGTTCTTCGATCTGCGTGTTAGAGCGAGAGGGAGACTCAGTCCCGTGTTCAAATAACCCGTCTGTCTCACACAGGGGAGGTCAGGGGGGCCGGCGGCCCTGCGCAGGTGCCCTGGAGCAGACAGAGCAGCGTTCCTCTCAGTGTGGAAAAGCCGAGCTGGGTGCCGGGCCGGCCCCTCGGAGGGGGTGCCTTCCGCCTGCCGCTCAGCCGTGTGGAATCCTGAAGCCGGCAAGGTTGTAGGGAACCGCAGGCTGGCCACCTGTGAGAACCTCCTCCTCTACATGGTTTGCAGCAATCGGTCCACCACAAGGCCTACGAAAACAGCCAGGTGAAGCAGATGAAGCAGAATGGACTCTGCGTAAACCAGGAAGAACCAGGTGAAGCAGATGGACTTTGGACCTGAGGCCGTACGCGCCCTTTCATCTGATTGGACGATAGCAGCATAAAGGGACATTGGGATCTGGGCGGGGCGTGGCCGCCACTGCAACCCCTCCTCTTCTTTTCTCCTCTCCCCACTTTCCTTCTCTCCCCACAAGTAAAAGTTCCTTGAGAACTGATGAACAGTGACCGTTTCGTGACTACATTGGACCCTCGCTGGCGAGGGTCCGACAGAAGGTGGACACTTTAGGTTTGGAACTCCCCTTCCAGATCCCCACAAGGCTGCTAAGTGATTATAAGCTGTGTTAGCGGGAGCACGGGGTATGAAGACGGGGTCTGTGCCAATGCCAAGCGAGAGGAATGGAGCCGTGGCAACCGCAGACTGTATGGCAGCCGGCGCCATGGCGTAGTGGGCTAAGCCTCCACCTGCAGCGCTGGCATCCCATACGGATGCCAGTTCGAGTCTTGGCTGCTTCTCTTCTGATCCAGCTCTCTGCTGTGGCCTGGGAAAGCAGTGGAAGATGGCCCACTTGGACCCTGCACCCGCGTGGGAGACCCAGAAGAAGCTCCTGGCTTCAGATCAGCCCAGCTTAGGTCGTTTCAGCCATTTGGGGAGTGAGCCAGTGGGTGGAAGACCTCTCTCTCCCTCTCTCTCTTCCTCTCTTAACTCTGCCTCTCAAATAAATAAATCTTAAAAAAAAAAAAAAAAAAAGGTGTGTTCAGCTAGTTGGCCCTGTTCAGACGTCGATGTACAATTTCTTTCTTTCTTTCTTTCTTTCTTTTTTTTTGACAGGCAGAGTGGATAGTAAGAGAGACAGAGAGAAAGGTCTTCCTTTTTGCCGTTGGTTCACCCTCCAATGGCCGCTGCAGCCGGTGTACTGCGCTTATCCGAAGCCAGGAGCCAGGTGCTTCTCCTGGTCTCCCATGCGGGTGCAGGGCCCAAGCACTTGGGCCATCCTCCACTGCCTTCCTGGACCACAGCAGAGAGCTGGCCTGGAAGAGGAGCAACCAGGACAGAATCTGGAGCCCCAACCGGGACTAGAACCCGGTGTGCCAGCGCCGCAGGCGGAGGATTAGCCTAGTGAGCCGCGGCACCGGCCTCGGGGTTCCTTTTTGACCACCGACTTGGCAAAACCTTTGGAAGGTGGTAGGGAAAAACTGCACACAACATGACGTGCACTGCAGACAGCGGATGCCGGGGCGGCCCTCCCCTCAGCCTGCAACCCGCTCTGCCGACCACAGAATTCCTCCTCCTTTGGTTTTGTGTCTGGGGAGGTTTCCTGGTGCAGCGTTTAAGGTCACGATGGCCCTCGTCCCGTGAATGGGGGTCCCCCACATTCCTGCAGGGTTTTTTTCTTCTTTTTTATTTATTTGACAGGCAGAGTTAGACAGTGAGAGAGAGACAGAGAAAGGTCTTCCTTCCGTTGGTTCACCCCCCAAGTGGCCGCCACAGCCAGCGCTGCACCGATCCGAAGCCAGGAGCCAGGTGCCTCCTCCTGGTCTCCCATGTGGGTGCAGGGGCACAGGGACCTGGGCCATCCTCCACTGCACTCCTGGGCCACAGCAGAGAGCTGGACTGGAAGTTGAGCAGCCGGGACAGAATCAGGCGCCCATATGGGATGCCGGCGCCGCAGGCGGAGGATTAACCTAGTGAGCCACGGCGCCGGCCCCCTGCAGTTTCAATGACGTCATTTATGAGGAAGCCCCCAGCAGGCCCTCACCCCTGCATGGGGCACATTGTGGCCACTCTTGGCTACACACATGCACACACACACACACATGCGTGTGGCTGCGCTGCACCTGACCCCCCCTCACTACAGTGACGGCAGTGCTGTGGACTTCCCAGAGCCTGGGCTCGGCTGGAGGTAAAGAGGTGGTGCTGTGGGCCCAGCACGGCTGCTGTGGGGTTGGCAGAGCCCTCCAGCCCGGGCTCGAGAACCAGACAGACGGCAGACAGAGAGCTGAGGCTTTATTCAGGAGGAGCTCAGGAGGGGAGGCGGGCCTCTGGGGTTCCACCCTGTGGCCTCCTGGTGCCGAGGCTCACGGGACACTAGAAACCAATGGCCACGGGCATCTGGGCCCCCACAGAGTCATCTGCTGGGGGCGTGGAGGAGTCGTCCGCAGGCGGCAGGGGGACGACCTCAGCGTCATCCGTTGGGGGCACAGGGACGTCTTCCAGCACCGTGGGCAGCGCCTGGTAGGTGAGGGCCCAGAACCGCAGGAAGTTGGTCCTCAGATGCTGCTTCGTGGAGTCCTGGCTCATCTTCTTGTTGATCTCCAGGTAGCTGCTGTTCTCCAGGGTGTAGGGCTCCCAGTGGGCGGGCACTTCCGAAGGGCCCGTGTTGGGGTCCCTGTGGAGCAGGGAGAGGCTGAGCGGGGGCTGGGCCCTCGCCGGAGGCTGCGCACCTGCGCACTGAGCCGCCCCTGGCCTCGCGGCCCCTCCCTGTAGACCCACCCCCGGCTCAGCTGGAGCGTGGGTCAGAGCTCGGTCAGCAGCCCTCCCCCTCATCTACAGAGGCGGGCACTGGGGTTCAGGGAGGGAATGGGGACCAGAACACCTGCCCTGAGGCCTGGGCACGACCCTGTGCCTTACCCGGTTCTGGCAAAGTTGGTCCAGTAAGCGATCAAGGTCTTGGAGACCGTCCTGTCTTGGGGCCGGTAGCCCAGCGGGGTGGCAAAGGGCTTCCCAAAGACGTACTGGAGGTCATCAGCGTGGTCGGCCCCCATCCAGCTCGGGTAGATGGGCATCCGGGAGGGGTGGGAAAACAGGTAGGCGTAGGTCTTGCCAGTCCTGAGGGGGGAAGAGAGACCACCTGGGTGGGGGGGGTGCTCACCCTGGGGCTGCCCAGCCTGGGTGGGGGAGCGTGGGCCCTGGAGGGACAGCAGAGCGTCTCCCAGCGAGGGGCCGGCCGCACGGACGCACGGATCCTATCTACACCTCCTGTCCACCAGGCATTGGTTTCCCTCGCCGGGGCGTGCGCCCCTAGCTGTTTCCCGTTTGTGCCTTGGCTGCGTGGGTTACCCAGCTGGCGCAGGGACGCAGGAAGGGGCAGCGTCTCAGGCGCCCCCTCCTGTGCCGGCGTCCTCACCTGGCGTTGGCTCTGTGCTGGGCCAGGGCCGTCTCCGTGGGGATCAGGAAGAGAATATCGGTCTCAATGTCCACCGCCGTCTTCTTCTTGTTCGCCTGGGAGGAGTCCTGGGCCCAGGACTCGGTGTAGATGTTGTACGTGGCCTGGGCACCCTCGGACCCCTTCATAACAGTCATGCCACTGACCAGCTTGTAGAAGTCCTGGCTGTGGAGACCAAGCAGGCACCGGACTCTTCCACTGGTGCCAACAGGAGGGCATCTGCCCACCCACCCCGCGCTTCCTCACTCGGGCCACCGCCTCCAGGCAGCCTTCCCCCAGGCCGGCTCCTCCTGGCTTCCCGCCCGCGTGTGGTGCCCCTGCGTACTCCGAGATGTCCTTGTAGGACTTGTCGATGGCCGGCATGTCGACGGTGGCGAAGAGGTGGCCGTCCATGTCATTGGTGCCTGCTAGGTAGTCGATGTCGGCGGCATTGCTGTACAGATTGATGGGGTCCTCGGGGAGGAAGTCTCCGTCGACGACGGGGACAAAGCCCAGGTAATGCACCACGGGATCTGGGGGAGGGGAGCCGGAGGGTCCTTGTACCTCCCAGCCCCGCCCCTGCTCCCCAGGCCTCTCGGGGCTGCGTTCAGAAACCTGGGCAGAGCCTCTGCGTGCCTGTGGGTCCATTCTAATCCATGTCACGTAAACGTGTGAATGACAGGGCCTTGCTGGGCTTGGCTTCGGTGGGGACAGGGGAGGGAGGAGCCCACCGCTGGGCTCAGCGTGTGCTGAGGGTCCCCAGCCGAGGGGGCAGCCAATACGACCGGCCGCAGTTTGGTAAATTGTTGAACGAACAGGGAAGGAAATGGTCGGCTCTGACGGGGGTTCTGCCCGGCTGGAGCACGATTTCCCCCTAAAGCTGCAAGTGGTGCTGCCACGGGCACACTGTGGGCGGGGTTAGGGGTGGGGCTAGGGCGGGACGAATGCCTGTCTCAGAGATTGACGCTTGTGAGCCACGGAGGAGCCAACGAAGGAGAGCCAACCCCCAGAGCAGGGACCCCCAGGCCTGCCAGGGGGCCCAGCCTCGGGCCTGGCGGGAGCAGGGCCCTCCCCCCACCTAGAGCCCCCAGCCGCCCACCCGCAGCGCCCACTCACACTCCGTGCCCCCCAGCGGCAACCTATAGGCCAGCGTCAGGGCTTGGGGATCGGTGATCTTCAGACACGCGGCCATGGCGGCTGTGTCCTCCAGCGGGCAGCCCACCTTCTCGGCGATCTGGGGGCAGGAGCGAGGCCAGCAGGTGGGCAAGGCCAGGGCCCAGGCCCGCACACTGAGCCCCTCCCCTGCCCGCCGCCCGCTCCCCTCTGCTCACCTTTTTGGCCCAGAAGAGTGGGTTCTTCTGGATGGCCCAGGGGCTCAGCGCCACGCCGCTCTGGCTGATGGCACGCCGGATGAGGCCTTTGTTGTAAGGGGACAGAGTCTGCGACACACACAGGTTCTGTCACCCAGGCTGCACCCGGGCTCGGCCACTGACACCCAGACATCAGCTCCAGCCCCAGCCTGCCCCCCTTCTGCCGTGGGGGGGTCCTCGGACCTGCAGGGAAACACTGGCACCTCCTGCTGATTCCCCGAAGAGGGTGATGTTGTCAGGGTCTCCCCCGAAGGCCGCAATGTTCCGCTTGACCCAGGCGATGGCCATGTGCTGGTCCCGGAGGCCGTAGTTACCTTGGAGGGGGTGCGGGGGGGGTCACCTTCATCCCCGCCCCTCGGCCAGGGCGGGGGCTACTGGAAATGAGAGGCCCGAGGCCTGGCCCACAGCAGGTGCAAACTGTGTAGAACTTTGTAGAACCCAGGAAGGCACCAGGTGGGTCCCCGGGAGACTGGGCGAGAGTGGGGTGCAGGAGGGGGTAGGGGGTCGGAGCAGGGGAGGGAGCAGCATGGCCAAGCCCTGCCCCTCTCCCCCTCGCTGCCACAGGCCCTCCTGCTGTGTGTCTGCCCCGGGGTCTCTGTCCCAGTGTCACTCCCGGGATGCCTGCCCGGCCCCTGGGGGCTCACACGGAGTCCTGCCTGCCTGCCTGGCTGGGGCAGCCTCTTTCAATTCGCCACAAATGCCGGGGTTCCCGCCTGTCCCCGGCCTTTCTGAGGGGCTCAGGGCTCACAGGGGCGGAGGCGCCCGGCGCACCTGGCAGGTTGGCGTCCCCGGTGCTGAGGAAGCCGAGGGGGCCGACGCGGTAGTTGAAGGTGACCACGATGACGTTGCCGCGCGTGGCGATCTCCTCGCCGTCGTACAGGTAGTTGCTGAGGAAGTTGGCCCCCTGGCCGGACCCCATGAGGAAGGCGCCGCCATAGATCCAGATCATCACGGGCAGGTTGTGGGAAACTGGTGGGGAGGGCACGGCTGGCTGAGCCCCGACGCCGCCCAACGGACCGACCCCTGGGGGGCGCAGCCATGCGGGGGTTCCCCGTCCCGCCCCGGTGCTGATGCCAGAACCCAGACACAAGGCAGGGGAAGGCAGGGCCCCTGACCTTCCTTCCGACCCTGGGGCACCCAGATGTTGAGGTACAGGCAGTCCTGGTCCCCGAAGGTGCTGTCCTGGGTGAGGGTAGCCTGCAGGCATCGCTTCTTGAAGTCCTTGGCCTTCAGGGTCCCTGCAGGTGGTGGTGGTGGGGGAGGTGGGGAGAGCTGCGGTGAGGATGGCGCCGCCCTCGGGGACGCCCCCGCTGTGGGGCCCGCCCAGCATCCCCCCGCTCCGCAGCGCCAAACCTTGCCAGCCCGGGTGCCGCTGGGGGTTCTCCAAGACGGCGGCGGTGGCAAAGGGGATGCCCTTGAAGATGTCCACGGAGGTCCCGCCCAGGAGGCTCAACTTCTTGTTTTCACCCTCCACGAAGCCGCCTTCCGTGTACACGGCGCCCAGCTGGCAGGGAGACAGGGCTCAGCCCCACAGGCGCCGGGGACGGCTTCACAGCAGGGTGGGCGGCCGAGCGGGTGTCTGCCACCTGCCCGCGGCCCTCGAGGGGCTTGCTGGCCCCCTCCCTGGAGCTGGTAGAGGAAGATGGACCCTTCTAGGAGTGCGGTGAAGGTTTGGGTTCTGGGTGTGGCTGCCTAGCTGTGACCCCGCCCCCCCAGCCTCAGGTTTCCCATCTGTAAGATGGGCCACAACGGCGTGGTTGGTGCGCACTGTGCAAACCCAACCCAGACGGCCGGGCCTGCCGCCCCATGGTGCCCAGGGGGACCTCACAGACCCCGCGCTCCCTGTTAAGAACGATCCCACCGGGGAGCGCCCCCCACCCCCGCCACTGCAGCCCTTCCATCCACGCGTGGGTCCCGGAGGCTGGTGCGCATGCGCCCACCGCCCGTGCTGCGCAACCTCACAGACAGGCAGCTCTGGCCCCGCCCACTGCTGCCTCCGGGACCAGCATCTGGCTCTCGCCTGTGCCGGCTTCCCTGGAAAAGGCCGCACAGCCCACCACCCCCAGGCCCAGCCAGGGTCTCAGCGGCCCCTCTGAAGTCTGGGGGTGGGAGAGTGGGGGGTGGGCTGGACCGGGAGGGAGGAAGACCCCTGAGCAGCACGTGTCTGGCTGCCTGGTTGCGGAGCAGAGGGCCAGGCCAGTGACGGGAGTCCCTCCTCGGCCTCCCGGTGGGGGGCCCAAGGGCGTGGGGACCCTGGCCCACGCGACAGCATGGGGACGGGGGTGACGGCGGCCGCTGCAGCAGCTGGGAGGAAGCAGGGTCCTTCCTGTCCCCCTCAAGAGGGTGACCTCTCTCGCTGCTGGAGGAGCCCAGGTCTCGGGCAGAACAGGTGCACAGCTCAGGACTGGCTGGGGGGGGGGGGGGGGAGAGACAGCAGGTGGGAGAGCCCGGGCTGGTGAGTCTGTGCCTTGTGCCTCCTGCGGGTCGCTCTGGGGAGGGCAGCCAGATGCCTGGTTTGGGCCCGACTGGGTTTCAGCTTCCTGTCTGTGGTCAGTGTGACGTGGGGCCCATGGCTTGCGTGGCCTGGGCCCCTAGTTCCCCCTCTGTAACATGTATGCCAGCAGGGGGTTGTGGAAGGATTTGCGGGGTCAGCAAATAGAACTTGGGGAGGCTCGGCCACATTTAGATTTCAGATCGACAGTGGTGGCTTGTTTAGTGTACCGAAATCCTGCGTGGTTTATCTGCAGCTCCCACGCAGCCCGGCCATCTGGGTCATCGGACGAGAGCCCTCCACAGAGCTCGTGGGAAACGGGCACTGACGTGAGACCTCATTTCATCTCGCCATGAACTTTCGAGCGAGACAAGCAAGCTTGGCCAGCAGGGGGCAGGCGTCCGGCACCTGCGGCCATGGTCCCTCGTTCTCTGGCTTAGGCTGGCTCTTTGTGGCTGGGACTCCCTCCTCTGGACCCCGGCCTTTTTGTCTGCAGATCTGGTGGGCTGAGAGGAGAGAGAAGGGGGCCCCCGCCCCGGCCCTGTGCCTCTGCGGGCTCTTACCGTCGCCGCATGCGCCGCTGTCAGGCAGCAGGCGAGGCCCAAGACGGTCAGCTCCAGGCGCCCCATGGTGTGTCTGTGTCTGGGTGGCTCTCCCTGGGGGCCTTGGGTACTTATGGAGCAGGGGCCAAGGTCACATGCTTGTGCGTGTGCTGGCAAACACACACACACACACACACACGGGTGCAGAGACGCCGCACCTTTCCCAGGACTGGCTGCTCCCGAGTGCCCGGTGCACACCTTGCACCTGTGCAGGCGACGGCCCACCTGGGAGCAGAGACAGGTGCTGCGCAGGCCAGGGCCGGGGCCTGGCTGGCTGCCGGGTACCCTGTGTTCAGGCTCACACACAAGGACAAGGGGCGTGTTTCGTCTCCATGACCCGACTGCCTGGGCGTGAGACCTCTGGGCCACAGGGCTGAGCCTTGTCGCCTTGGTGAGTATGTGCTGCTGACTAAGGATGTGTGTGTGGAGGGCAGGGGGTGGGGTGCAGAGCAGCCCACAGCAATGAGGGCAGCGGGGCTCAGGGCGATGCAGGGGTGGGCAGAGAGAGCCAGAGCCAGGGAGGAAGAGGACAAGACAGGAGAGAGAATTGACCATGGGGATGAGATGAATGGACAATAGTTTCTGTGCATGTGGGTCGCTCTGGTAACCAGAAAAGGTCATTAAGAGGGAAAGACCATCGTGGACAAAGCCTTCTGGGACAAGCCTGGCCGCGACCTGCTGCACAGCCCCCCTCAGAGGTAAGGATGGTTGCCACCCCACCCCGAACCTATGCTGACACCCAGGGCTCTCAGCTCATCCGAGGGTTTCGCCATGCACCTGCCGCGTCAGCATGGCACACGCCAGTTTCCCTGCCCCCAAAGTCCACCAAGGCGCCCGCTCATCCCCGTAAACCACGGATCCTGTGCCCTGTCTCCATAGTTCTTCTCCCAGAAGCAGAGGCGGGGTCAGCAGTGGGCAGCCCGCCCGCTCCCAACTTGGGAATGGGCGCCCCCTGTCTTTTCAGTGGCTCTCAGCTCATTCTTCCATTGCTTCTGCGTCCATTCACCGACTGCTCGTGGGGTTCAGCGACCATGAATGAAGCTGCCGTGTGCACCTGTGGTGGGCGTTTGTGTGGCCAAGTGGCCAGGCACCAAGGAGTGTGGCTGGTGGGCCATGCACTGAGGGGGTGCTTTGGGCTGCAAGAATCTTCCAGGTGACCTCCGGACGTGGCTGCACCATGTGTCACTACCGCCCACAGTCCTCGCCGGCACTTGGTGCTGTCGGTTTTCTGGATTTGGGTCATACTGGCAGGTGCAGAGTGGGTCATTGTTGTCTGTACTTCTGGGTGGCTTATGATGTAGGGATCTTCTCATTTGAGTTTTGGTACCTGCTGGTCATATATATATATATATATATATATGATTTATTGGGGGGCCAGAGCTGTGGTGCAGTGGGTCAAGCCGTGGCCACAGTACCAGCATCCCATATGGGTGCCGGTTCGGGTACCAGCTGCTCCACTTCTGATCTAGCTCCCTGCTGATCTTCCAGGGGAGGCAGTGGAAGATGGCCTCGATTCCTGGGCTCCTGCCACCCACATGGGAGACCCAAAAGAAGCTTCTGGCTCCTGGCTTGGCCTGGCCCAGCCCTGACTTTTGTGGCCATTCGGGGAAGTGAACCAGCAGATGGAAGATCTTTCTCTGTCTCTCTCTCCTTCTCTTTGTATCTTTTTTTTTTTTTTAAAGATTTATTTATTTTACTTGAAAGTCAGAGTTACACAGAGAGAGGAGAGGCAGAGAGAGAGAGGGAGAGAGAGAGAGAGAGAGAGAGAGAGAGAGGTCTTCCGTTGCTGGTTCACTCCCCAGTTGGCCTCAACGGCTGGAACTGTGCTGATCCGAAGCCAGGAGCCAGGTGCTTCTTCCGGGTCTCCCACACCGGTGCAGGGGCCCAAGCACTTGGGCCATCTTCCACTGCTTTCCCAGGCCACAGCAGAGAGCTGGACCGGAAGTGGAGCAGACGGGACTCGAACCGGTGCCCATATGGGATGCTGGCACTGCAGGCCAGGGCGTTAACCCACTGTGCCACAGCGCCGGCCCTCTCTTTGTATCTCTTTCAAATAAATAAATCTTTTAAAACCTTATTATTGAAAGACAGGGAGAGGAGGAGAGAAAAAGAGAGATTGATTTTCATCTGTTGGTTCACTCCCCAGTGATCACAATAGCAGGGCTGGGCCAGGCCAAACCCAGGAGCCTAGAACTCCATCCTGGTCTCCTACATGGATGCAAGGGCCCAAGGATTTGGACCATCTTCTACTGCTTTCCCAGGCCAGAGCAGAGAGCTGGATCGGAAAAGGAGCGGCCAGGACTAGAACTAGCACCCACATGGGATGCCGGCACTGCAGGCAGAGGTTTAGCCCACTGCTCCACAGCACCACCCCCAAGATTGCTTTGAAGTATCAGCACGTAAATAACAGTGTTAGAGATAGTTCCCACCTGATATCCATTCTCTCGTCTTCCTTAGGAACATGTTTGTTTGTTTAAGATTTATTTATTTGAAAGGCAGAGTTACAGAAGCAGAGGCAGAGAGAGGTCCAAAGCCAGGAGCTTCCTCTGGGTCTCCCACGTGCGTGCAGGGGCCTGAGGACTTGGGCCATCTTCTGCTGCTTTCCCAGGCCACAGCAGAGAGCTGGATCAGAAGTGGAGCAGCCAGGACGTGAACCGGCGCCCATATGGGATGCTGGCACTGCAGGTGGCAGCTTTACCCACTACAGCGCCGGCTCCAGGATCATAGTTATATGCAAGGAACAGCGTACCCAGTTAAAGCATCAATGCCTGCCTCTTAGGGTTAGATGGGCCCGTGTGACCAGTCTGCTCACTGGGATGCGACATGGGGACAGTGGTGGATGGACTCCGGGGAAGTGTTAGAAACCTATCTTGGTTGGGTCTTTGAGTCTGTTCAATTATCGTTTAAAGTTTTTTGAAAGACAGAGGGAGCTTTCCTTGTACGGGCGTGCCCCCAAATGCCCTCTATGACTAGGTCTGGGTCAGGCTGAAGTTAGGAGCCCAGAACTGATGCCGGGTCCCCCACCCGAGAGTCAGGGACCCAACGCCCAGAGCCGACGCCTGCAGTGGGGCATCGTCTGCTTCCCCAGGTGCGGCAGCAGACCAGGGAGCTGCATCGGCAGAGTGGCCAGGGCTCCACTGGCACTCTCATGCGGCTGGTGGTTTAGAGAGAAGAGGTCGAGTCTGACTCCAGTGTGGAGGCCCAACAGGGCAGCGCTGGCACCTGCCTGGCTTCCGGGGCCTCGGCCTGCTCCATCTCACGGGGGAGTCAGAAAGGGGTGGAGACAGGCGTTTGAATTCTGACCTGTTCGAGACAATCGGGGACTGGAAGAGGTGAAGTTGTGTCTGGCGTTGCGATGGTTAACCTCAGGTGTCAGTCAGATGGAATTGGGGCGGGACCCCACAGTGGGGGTTTGAGGCCAGCGCACCCTGGGAGGTGACCGCTCCAGTGGTTGGGTCCCTGCCGCCCACCAGGAGGCCTGGATGGAGTTCCTGGCTGTTGGCTATAGTCAGGGAGCCATGCAGCAGGCGTGTGTTCTCTGTGGCTCCCTCAATAAAGAAAAAAGAAAAGAAAGCTGGATCCTGGCACTTAGATTTTTGGTCTTCTGCGTCCCTGTGAGGTCTGAGTGGACTCAGGAGAGCACACTGGCCTGCAGGCGGCAGCGTTCTCACCCCCTCCGAGGGTCACGGTGGCTCAGTCGGGCAACCCCCCCGGGCCAGCACGAGTATGGGTCACACGTGGACAGCCAGGGGCTCTCCTTGTCCGCGTGGTCTCCTACACAGCCACCGAGATTCCATCACGGGACCCACCCAGCCAGCAAGCCAACCCAACCCACTGGCTCCACAGATGTCCCACCTTCTGCCCTGCCTGCGCACACAGGTTCACACACGCCACACACATAGAAGCACACGCACACACACGTGAAAGATACACACACATAGGTTCACACATGCGCACACACGTGACACACAGGCTCACACATGCGCACACACACGTGATACACACGCACACACACACGTGACACAAGGCTCACACATGCACATACACACGTGAAAGATACACACACATGCACACACGTGACACACGCATACACACGTGAAAGATACACACACACGCACACACACAGGTTCACACGCCACACACATAGAAGCACGCATGCACACACATGTAGAAGAGACACGCACCCATGCACACACACGAGTTGTTTCTCTGGAGAACCCTGGCTGGTACCAGTGTGATGACAGCTGGCACAGTTACATAAGCAGTCCTTGTGTGTGGGAATTACTTTAATTCCAGCAAAACAAACACAGGAAACCAGAGACGTGAGGGAGCAGACACAGCAACGTGGCCAAATGTGGCCGGCGGGTGAGCCAGGAGACGGACAGCTGGGCTCGCAGGAAATGCTTGGTGCTTCCTGGGACACCGGCTGAGAGGAAGCACGGACCTTGCGACATCGGGGTAGGCCCTGGGAAGCCGGGACCCAGCCCTGCCCTCTGGTGGGGGCGCCCCACGCCCTGCACACCTTTCCCAGGCTCACACAGAACCAAGGTGGCCCCTGGGATGGCCCAGAGCCTGGCCACCCTCCCTTTCCCAGGCTCACACAGAACCTAGGTGGCCCCTGGGATGGCCCAGAGCCTGGCCACCCTCTCTTTAGGCTCCCAGCAGGCGCAGCCTCAGCAGAGCTGCAGCGAGGACACAACTGCTCCCAAGGGACCCCCCCCCCCCCCGGGACAGAAGTGGGATGCGGGACGAGGCCTGGGCCCAGCTCGCTTCAGGCCACAGCTGCTTCCTGCTGCCGGGCCGACTTCTCTGCAGGCCATCGGGGTCATCAGCTGGCCTGCTTCCCTCTATGAGGTCGGTCCCCAGGACTGGCCACTTCCAGTGTTGGCGATCCTGGGGTCCCTGGTCTTGGGTGCCCCGACAGGACAGGGCTGGCCTGAGGCACATGGCCACAGCAGCGCCGTGACCTGGTTCTGCACTGCAAGCTGCTGAAGGGTCTCGGGGTCACTAGACGCCAGGGGACAGATGGCCCGTCTCTGGCTCAGGTCCTGCAGGAAGCGGCAGGTGCAGTCCAGGGCAGTGGGCTTGGCACGGTCAGGTCTCCGTGGTTCCACCCGGCAAAGCCGTGAGGAAACGGAGCCTGTTGCTCCACCTGGAGTAGTCAGGACAAGGTCTGGGCCTGCGGTGGCTCCCCGCTGTCCTCAGGGCGACACAGGCCTGTCCCCCACTGTCCCCCACTGCTAACAGGAGACAAATGAGGCTGACCCAGGGCGTGAGGGAACACCTGTGGCTCCAGCCACAGATCCAGTCCAGGACAACGCCAGCTGGGCCTGGCTTCTTGCCAAAGCCACTGCCACCCCAAAGATGGGACCCAAAGCCACGCACGGTCCCCGGCCGTCTGTGACCACGGGTGAACCTGGCTCCCCAGGCTCTCTGCCGCCAGCACCACAAGATCAAGCCAAGACTGGGCTCAGCGCCGGCTACACCAGCTCTGCCTCCTCAGCCCACCAGGCGCTGGTCAGGGGTGCACGGGCCAAGGCTGTCCCCAGCCACCCAGGGCCAGTGGCCACACAGAGCAGGTCACAGCCAGGGCCAGCTGCACCCTTTGCTGAGGTTCCAGCTTTCCTGAGGGGCCCTGGGGCCCTTCTGACTCCCATGGGTGGTACTGGCAGCCACGGCCTGCCCCAGCCGCCACATCACCCTGGACATCAGCCCTGGCCGGGGCAGTCCAGCCTTGGGCCCTGGGCCTTGTCACACATAGTCCAGTATCTCCGTCTCCATCTCGTTCTCACTCCCGTCCGACGGCTTGAAGTCCTCCTCGTCCTCCTCCTCCTCCTCGTCCTCCCCGGACTCGTAGGTCAGCTGCTCCTTGCTGCTGTCAGCCTTGGCCGGGCTGGAGAAGAGGGCTGGGCGAGAAGGGGACAGGGCCATGTGTGTCTCAGCGCGGGCTTCGGGGCGGCCCCGGCCGGGCTGCAGGCGCCCGGAGCAGGTTCCCGACGCAGCCCCTGGGCTGCAGCTCTGAAGAGGCCGCGCTCAAGTGTGGGGGTGCCAGGAACCCGCAGTCTCACCAGCACCGCAGGGGATACCGAGGCAGACAGGCTGGAAGACCACTTCCTGGAAGAGCCACGGGGGCTGCAGAGCCACGGCCCCCTCCCTGGGGGCAACACAGGGGGGCTGTGTCCACATCCAAGACAAGGCTAAGAACCCCGGCTCCAGTCAGACGGGGGGAGCGTGGCTGGGCCTGGGCCTCCTCCTCTCCAAGCTGGGGACGATGCCCTGAGAGGGACCTCCTGTTACCTCCCAGCTGCTCAGACCCTGGGTCCCGCCAGTGCTCTTGCCGCCTCCGTCCCGGGAAAGGAGCCGGGCAGCCGGCCATGGGCTCCTGCGTCACTGCTCCCTGAGAAGCTGGGAGGTGGAGGACAGGCCCTGGTGCGGCCTCTCGGAACCCCCATGGGCAGGTGCGACCCCTCGGACCCCCTCCACGGGCAGGTGCGATCCCTCGGACCCCCTCCATGGGCAGGGGCGGCCCCTCGGACCCCCTCCATGGGCAGGGGCGGCCCCTCGGACCCCCCCCCCCCCGGGCAGGGACGGCCCCTCGGAGTCCCCCACGGGCAGGGGCGATCCCTCAGACCCCCCCCGGGCAGGGCCGGCCCCTCGGACCCCCTCCATGGGCAGGGGCGGTCCCTCGGACCCCCCCGGGCAGGGCCGGCCCCTCGGACCCCCCACAGGCAGGGGCGGCCTCTCGGACCCCCCCCGGGCAGGGCCGGCCCCTCGGACCCCCCACGGGCAGGGGCGGCCTCTCGGACCCCCCCACGGGCAGGGGCGATCCCTCGGACCCCCCCACGGGCAGGGGTGGCCTCTCGGAGCCCCCCATGGGCAGGGGCAATCCCTCGGACCCCCCCACGGGCAGGGGCGATCCCTCGGACCCCCCCCACGGGCAGGTGCGATCCCTCAGACCCCCCCACGGGCAGGGGCGATCCCTCAGACTCCCCCACGGGCAGGGGTGATCCTTCAGACCCCCCACGGGCAGGGGCGGCCCCTCGGAGCCCCCTCGGGCCCCGCGCAGGCCTCACCAGGCCTCCGGGAGCGGATGGTGTGCCAGACCATGAGCGACATGGTGTCCCGCAGCTCGTCGCTGGTCTTGGGGAGGCACCACCCGTCCCGCTCCGTGCACAGGCTCTCGGCGCCGTCGTTGCGGCGGATGATCTTCTGCAGCCTGCACGGGGACAGGGACCGGGTGGAGCACGCAGGCGGGGCGGCCGGGGCCACGACCTCCACGGCCCCCTGGGAGCCACAGGTGGCGCTCCCCGCCCCACTCGGATCTCAACCCTGCTCTTGGCTGACGTCGCTAAGAGCGAGTGACAGAAGGCGCCAGGGAGCCCGGCTGGCCTGGAGTAGGAATCGTGTTCCACACCCTCCACGGCAGCTCGGGCCTGGCCAGGGCCCCCCACTCCTAGGCGGCTACGCCCCCCATGGACAGCCAGACCCTGGCCCCAGGGCGACTGCCTAGCACTGCCGGAGTCCCTCAGGGCCCGCGCACGTACTCGTCCACGTTCAGGTCGCACAGCTGGTAGAACATCTGTCGATAGGGCGGCAGGGCCCCCTCCCGGAAGATGTAGACGGAGTCCTGGGGACAGAGGGCGCGGGTCGGGGAGGGGAGCCGAGCCCCCCACAAGGACCTCTCCAAGGGATTCGCTGGTGCGCCGGCCCAGGCTGGCCCGGACTGGAGAAAGCAGGCCCGGATTCTCCGGGAGGTTCTGGATGGTGGGGCAGGACGGAGGACAGAGCCGGGCCCTGAGCCCCGGGAGGGTGGCCTGCTACTGGTCACCACACGTGGCCTTGCCAGCTCTCCTCTAGAAGGATCAGGGTCTGACGAGCGCCTCTCTTCTCTCCCCACCCCGCACCAGTCCTGGCAGAGGAACTGCCCCACAGAGGAAGCCGCTCAGGTGAACGGAGGCGCCACTGCCGCTTGGTGCCAGCCCCGCCCACTCTGCTAGCCCCGCCCGCTCGGCCTCCCCAGGGGTGACGGCACCCATGGGAATGGGAGACCGTGAGGGCCGCAGCTAGAAGCAGCCACACAGTGCCGGGCTACCAGCCTTCCCTCACTCAGACGGCACTCAGCCCTGTGGGGCGAGGCGGGAGGGCGGCTCCAGGACACCCACCTTGAGCTTGTATTTGTTGGAGGCGGATTTCTGTGGGTCAGCTGTCCCCGACGGGCCCGCGTCCTGCTTCAGCTCGTGCGTGGTGATGAGCTGGCTGGCTGTGCGGGGACAATGGCAGTGCTTTGGCATCTAGGGGGCGTGTGCTGGGGGGCTCTCCTGACCACCTGCCTGCCCTCCTGCCTGCCCCCCCCAACAGGCAGGAAGGGCCAGCAGCGCCCTGGAGCGACCCTGGGAAGCGCCTCCCCTCACTGGCCAGACGCCCACCTTCCTTGTCGTGGGCCTGGGGGCCGATCACTCCCGACCCACAGAACGGGCCTGGGGTGCTTACCCGTCTTTTTGACGGTGATGGGGAGGCTGTAGTTGTAGGTGCTGCGCTTTGCTTTGACAGGCATGTCACCGGGGGCGTAACCTGCAGACGAGGGTGGCTGTGTCGGGGGGGCAGGCGCAGGGCCGCTCCTGAGAAACGCCACCCCCGGCTGCCACGCCGCCACCACGCCCAGCACTGCCACAGGCTGGGGCCGACGCCTCGTGCGGGCTGCTGTGCCCCGGCCCCTGGCGCAGGAGCACACTGAACGCGGGACTGCGGGACAGAGCTGGGGCCTTCCTGGTGCCTATGCTACTCTGTGTCCAACATCTCACCAGGGAGGGGCTTCTTTATCCTCTCCATGCGAACAGACTCTTATTACAAAAGCAAACACTAGAAACAGAAATGCAGAGACAGAGAGAGACAGAGCGAGCGAGCGAGCGAGCCAGCGCCTCCCGTGGTGTTTACCGTATTTCATTCCACAGCGGATTCGGAAATCGAGGACTTGGTAAACTTTGGCATCCGGGTGCTTGCGGGGGTCGTAGCCGAATCGGATCCACAGGCTTCTCCAGGGGCCTGTTATCTGGAGCAAAGGGGCGGGCGTGAGGGTGGCCGAGCTCCGGGGGGCTCCGTCTCCTTGCACAGGTCACTGGGTCGTGGCACGTGTGAGGGTTTGGAGCCGATCAGCTGAGGTCATGCCCAGGGAGCCTGCCCATGGGGCCCGGCGCCTCACCAGTGTCCAGCGCTCTCACTGCCCCAGCGTAGAGGACTTGCATCGAAAACTAGAGTTCAGGGGCCCAGGGGGCTTTCCAGAGGGTGGGCCCAACAGGATGGAGGCACAGCCTCTCCCAGGCAGCCCGCCTGCTGCCGACCCCACAGTCAGGTCTTACGCCAGTTCCCTGATGCCCTTTGTGGGGACCCCGGGCTGGCAGCCCCTTAGGGAACCTCAGCCCCAACAGCCCCCATCTGTGTCCCCTGCCTGGGCTGAACCCCACTCAACACCAGCAGAGGGCACTGAGCTGGGGCCCTGTGGCCGTGGCCTGGGCTCTGCAGCCAGACGGGCTGGGCCCACTCAACACCAGCAGAGGGCACTGAGCTGGGGCCCTGTGGCCGTGGCCTGGGCTCTGCAGCCAGACGGGCTGGGCCCAGGTGGCGTTTTCTCAGGGCTAACACAGGACTCCAGGGAGGAACCAAGGACATGACGTGCACACAACCCCTCGGCTTCTCAGTGGTCATCGCTCCTGCGTCCCCACTCAGCCAGACATGGCCAAATCTGTTACAGAGGCTGCAAGACCAGGCCTCCTGCTCTCGCACGGCTCTAAGGTGCCAGGTGTGTGTGTGTGTGGGGGGGGGTTGAAGACCGCCTGCTGGGAGGCCAGCCCCATACTTACCATGTAATAGGCTATCAAGGGAAGCAAGATCTTGAGCTTGTCGGGGTGGATGCTGATGTTGGCCTTGACGGCGTTCCGGGACCAGACGGGACGGATGTCGAACAGCTGGGGAGGGAAGGGCAGGGCCTGAGAAACCGCAGCCTCCAGCCCTCGGAGCCCGCCCTCCCCAGCAGGGTCGGGGCCACAGGAGCCCCTCCAGAGAGCAGTCGGCGATGAGCAGGGCCCAGGCTCGCCTCACAAGTGTGGCTGCATGCCCACACAAGTGCAGCTGGGGGTCCGGAGGGCCATGGGGGGGACGTGCCAGAGCGCCAGGACCCCCAGCAGCCCTAACTTAAAGGGCAGTGCCTGAGTCAGGACACTGTGACGACAGGAGGGGCAGCGCTGGCCCAGCGGCCACAGCGGGGAAGGTCAGGGCAGACATGGCCTTGTGAGCCTTCATTTGGGAACCTGGCCGTGTCCAGGGGCAGTGAAGACATCAACAACAACCTCCCTGCACCACCTGCCCCAGGGAGAGCTGGGTCAGCAGCAGCCACGCTGTGCACCTGCTGGTCACGTCTGTGGGGACACGACAGGGGCCCCATCTGTGGCTTTCACGGCACGTGCAGCTGTGGGAGGGGGTGGCTGCCGAGCGACAGGGCCCCAGCTCTAACAGCAGCTGTGGTGCCGGGACCCGGCAGACGGACAGACATGCGGGGCGCAGCACGGGGGCCGCGGCGGGCGGGGCGGGCTCACCTTCCGCAGCCCCGCCTCTGTCTTCTGATCCACGGGGTTGCTGCACAGCTTCCTCCACGTCTGCACCGCGGCCTCCAGCGGCTGCATGGGCACCTCTTCATCCTCAAAGTTGACAAAGATGGCGTTGTGGGGGCGCCGGGCCCTGCTCAAGCCAATGAGGTTCTCGCCCGAGAGGGGGGGGTTGTTGTAGCCTTCCCTGGGGAAAAGCAGCTGGTGAGGGTCCAGCACGGAGAGTGGTCCCAGCGGGGGGCCCAGCCGGCCTGCAGCTCCGTGGCCATGGGCGGAGCACAGGGCTGCTGCCCGACGAGCCTGGCCAGGGGCTGCCAACAGGGGAGGAGGGGCCACGACTGCCGATGGCACCCAGAGGTCCCAGAGGCCGGGTGTGGGAAAGGTCCCCTGTGAAGCTAGCAACCACACAGCACCGAGTCCTGCAAAGCCACAGCGAGAGGCAGACCGGCTGTGACACAGGACAACAGCCATGCTTCCTGACGGCCCACAACTCACTTCCTGTCCCTCCACAGCCTCCCAGGTGCACAAACCACTGTCCGGTGGAGTAACTGAGGCCGCAAGAAACAGGAAACCTGGGCAGAGACAGGCTTCTGATGGAGGCCCCGGGACCCAACCCCAGGGGCCTGGAGCGGGTCTCGCCAGCACCTGTACTGCGGCCCCAGCGTTCACTTCAGCGCCTGGGACACAGGAGAGTGGATGGAGGGCCCCGCCCAGCGCATCAGCAGAGCCCAAGGCCAGGCTCCACAGGCCACACCCATGGGACATCCGGCAGCCAGGAGCGAGGAGGCAGAACTCTGGGAGGCGCAGAGCCGTGCAGGGCTCTGGCCAATGTTGCAAATGCACCCCCTGGGGCGCTGACCATGAGGGACGCTGCCCACGTGTGGTGGGACTGGATGGGGAACCTTTCGCTGTAAACCTACAGCTGCTCTAAAAAATAAAATCTTTTTTTTTTATTTGACAGGCAGAGTTAGACAGTGAGAGAGAGAGACAGAGAGAAAGGTCTTCCTTCTGTTGGTTCATCCCCCAAAAAGACCGCTACAGCCGGAGCTGCGCCAATCCGAAGCCAGGAGCCAGGTGCTTCCTCCTGGTCTCCCATACGGATGCAATTCCGAGCACTTGGGCCATCCTCCACTGCCTTCCCGGGCCACAGCAGAGAGCTGGACTGGAAGAGGAGAAGCCGGGACTAGAACCTGGCGCCCATATGGGATGCCGGCGCCGCAGGCGGAGGATTAACCAAGTGAGCCATGGTGCCAGCCCCAGAAAATAAAATCTTAAAAGCATGCAAACAAAGCAGGGTTCCAGAACTGTCTATGGGGCCCAGGCAGATGCTACTCCTTCTTGGACATCAGAAATGGCCAACTAAGACCAAAGCAGGGAGACAGGCATGAAGAAGCCACAGCCCGACAGCCTCCCAAGGCCCCAGCCCCCCTCCTTGGCTCTTCCACATCACCCACCCTCTGCCCACCCGCTGGGTCACTCAGACATGCATTTATTATTTTTTTAAATTTATTTTATTTATTTGAAAGCAGAATTACAGAGAAAAAGGGTGTGGGGGAGACAGGGACAGAGAGAGAGTTTTCCATCCACTGGTTCACTCCTCAGATGGCTGCAATGGTTAGGGCTCGGCCAGGCCAAAGCCAGGAGCTCGATCTGGGTCTCCCACGTGGATACAGGGGCCCAAGCACTTGGACCCTCCTCTGCTGCTTTCCCAGATGCATTAGCAGAGAGCTGGATGGGAAGTGGAGCAGCCAGGACTCGAACCGGTGCCCATATGGGACGCTGGCGCTGCAGGCAGTGGCTTGACCCACTGTGCCACAGCGCTGGTCTTGGACTCCAGTTTCCCAGGGGTGAGTGCTGCCGCTTGTGTTTGTTTCCACCTCATCTTTTCTGCACAATTATGTCACCCGTGCACTGCGACAGGGACAGTGAGTCTCGGGTTAGGGGACAAAACCCACAGGGGAGACCACCACTCCTGAGCCTTCCGAAACGTGGACTGTCAGAATCACCCTGAGCGGCGTGGACGGCGTCCCCGGCTGACCGCAGGGCAGCTTCCAGTCTCCGCTGCTCGGCTTTCAGCCCAGCTCCCTGCTAACGCACCTGGGGGGCAGCAGCGGTGGCTCAGGTGCTTGGGACCCTGGCACCCAGGTGGGCCCAGATAGAGCTCTGTCTCCTGGCTTCGGCCTGGCCCAGCCCTGGCTGCTGCGGCCACTTGGGAAGTGAACCAGCAAATGGAAGATCCCCCCCCCCCACCTCCCCTTGTGCATCACTCTGCCTTTGAGCAAAAATAAATCTTAAAAAAAAAAAAAAAAAAAAAAAAACACTGCCCTGAGCAAGTGCCACACTGCCCTGCTTTCTGGGGGTTCCTGCCGCCCTGCGTAGCCCATGAGGGGAGCCAGGCACTGCCGTGGACAGCAGGCGGTGGGCAGCTGCCTGTGCCTGTCACTGCAGAGCAAGGGCCCTGCCCGCCCTGGGGCTGTGTGTGTCCCTGTCACTCTAGGTGCAGGGGGGGGGGACACGACAGCTGGCAGGGGTCTCTGAGCAACACCACCCTGGGGTGCTCCTGCGCAGGTGGGGCCCCGTCAGGCCAGCCTCCTGCCTCCCCCGTCCACCTGGCACGAGGAAGCCCAACCTCACAGGACCCAGCTGCCGGCCCCGCACGCCCAGGGAGGCCGGCGGAGCAGAAGTCAACAGCGCCCTGGGAGAAAGGACAGGTTCTGTCCACATGCTGTGTCTCCGGGCCAAGGGCACGGGCCCTCCGCCCTCGGCTCACCCCGGAGGCTCAGAGCCAGGGTGCAGCGGCGCGGGGCGTGCTCTCGCCCCAGCATACTGTTCCTCACCGGCGAGCAAACTGCTTGGTGTGGGGAACACTCCAGAACCACGTAAGCACAGGAGGGCCCGTGGTCGCCCTGGGTGTGACACACACACCCTGCCCCATCGCTCCCAGGGAGGGGAAGTGAAGATTCTCCGGCCTTGACCGGCTCCAGGACACAAAGTACGCCCACAGTCAGGAAGCCAGTGGGGGTTACAGATCAAACACACCGAGGGCCACCCATCAGAAGCAGCACGTGGCCCCGGGCGGCTTGAGACCGGTGTGTGTGTGTGTGTGCGTGCTAGCCTGGGCCAGGCCGTGCGAATGAGAGTGCTCTAAACCCGCTCCATGCATGACCCAGGCTGCAGGCCCGCAGACGCGCACGACTGGGCCCAGGACGGAACGCAGCAGGGCAGAGCTCACATCCCATGTCCTGATGAGCACGTGGGTTCTCCTAAACGGTCAGTTCTCTCCAGCTTCAAGGTGTCTGGAACTTTCCATGATCAAATGCGTTCTCTCTGCTGGGGCCAGAGGCCCTCGGCACTCCCACTCTCTCAGGCTCACGCTGCTGTGAGGGTGCCCAACCCACAGTCTGGAAAGTTCTCCCCAGATCACCACCTGCTGGCTGTTATCACAGGGTCCCTTTCAAATGGGAGCTCCTCCTCTGGCTCCTCCCTGTCACCCTCAGCCCCGCCCAGGCTGCTGTCCGGGTTCCTCCCACCTTGCCCAGCTCCAGACTCGGGCCCCAGAGCACAGCCCCACCTGCCACCTTGTCCACTGACACCAGGCTGCAGGCAGCATCCCAGGACATGAAGGGCACTCACTGGTCAGGACTTGTGGGTGGAAGGAGATATTCAACGAGGGAGGCTGGCATTGTGGCTTAGCAGGTAAAGCCACTGCCTGCGACTCCAGCATCTCATACAGGTGCCGGTTCGAGACCCAGGTACTCCACTTCTGATCCAGCTCCCGGCTAACATGCCCGGGAAAGCGGCAGAGGATGGCCCAGGTGCTTGGGCCCCTGCACCCACAAGGCAGCCCCAGAAGAAGCTCTGGGCTCCTGGCTTCAGCCTGGCCCAGCCCCAGACATTGTGGGGGGCTCAACCAGCAGATGCAAGACTTCTCTGTCTCTCTCTCTCTCTCTAACCCTGCCTTTCAAATAAATAAATAAATCGTATATAAAAAAAGAAACATTTAACAGGGAAAGGGCCTCCTGCCCCCTTCAGAGGTAGCTGTTCTGGGGCGCAGTCTTCCGACTTCTCCAGGCTGCTAACAGCACACCACCGCTCACAACTGTCCCAGGCTGTCCCCCAGCGCGAGTCCCGTCAACACCCGCCTCCGCAGACTGCAGCCCTGGAAGCCGCAGCCACGCCACGGAAAAGCTCTTTAACCCACGTCCCCACGCGTGGCCGCTTTCCTAGGTCTCCTTCCTCTGGCTCGGCCGCGCTCCCGCCTCCCTCGCAGGGCCAGCAACACCTGCTGAGCGCCCCCTGCAGGCCAGGCCTGGGTCAGGACAGACGGCTGCCTTCTGCCTTCCAAACTGAAGGCACACACAAGGCCCGGGAGTGGCCCCCCGGCAAGCGACAGACCCGTCTCAGCCTCCTCCGCAGAACGGGGGCGAGGGAGGCACGGACGGTCAGCCCTGGCTTCCCCGCAGGAGGCCGGACACGGGGCTGTGGCGCCGCACTATCACCACGTCAGGTCTGCACTGCCCCTCCCTGCCCAGCCTGGGCTCTCACAGGAAGGAAACCCTCCCGTCCGGCTGTGGGGCCCCCGTTTCACCCGAGAGCCATGTGGCCTGGGGGGGGCGGCAGGCAGCAGCGGAGCGTTCCACCCCGAGGGGAGGGCCCCCCAGTCCTGTCCTCTGGAGCTCCGTGCTCTGAGAGCAAGGCCTGTGTGCAGGGAGACGGGGCAGGCGGTGGTTCTGGGAAGGAACCCTCACGGCCAGATCAGAAACGACACAGTGGGACAACGGGGGCTCAGCTTCCGCTGCTGAGTTGACAAGGGGAGCGGCAGAGACGGGTGGACAAGGACGTGGCCCTGAAGTCTCTGCTGGGGCGGGGGCAGAGCAGCCAAGAGGCCCGGGGAGGTGGAACCCAGCTGGGGCTGCAGAATTCCCAGGCAGCCCCCCGGGTCGTGTCTGCCTCAGCAGGCCAGGGTGAAGGCACAGAGCTCACCTCTCAGCAGGAGCCCTCAAGCCAAGGCCGCCTCCTCAGGGATCAGGCCAATTTGGGATCTCCCAGCCCTCAAGCCAAGGCCGCCTCCTCGGGGATCAGGCCAATTTGGGATCTCCCAGCCCTCAAGCCAAGGCCGCCTCCTCGGGGATCAGGCCAATTTGGGATGTCCCAGCCCTCCCGCCAAGGCCACCTCCTCAGGGATCAGGCCAATTTGGGATCTCCCAGCCCCGCTCACAGAGGCCCTGTGCCGAGAACACACGAGCCTTGTAAATTTCACCCGACACCTGTGCCAGGTAGGTGCTGCTGTCACCCCATGTCCAAGGCAGGAAACGGACCTCCGGACTCCTGAGCGGCCAACTGCAGCCGGGCCCCGTGCCCGGCTCTGACCCCAGCCCTTACCGGTGCTGTGTCTCCGGCCGGTAGAAGTAGTCCACCGGGGTGTCCAGGCGAGAGAAGATGGGCGGGGGGATGTAGAGCGGCAGCTCCTGGTGGAAGAAGCCCTCCTTCTCCGGCTTCAGCATGAGCAGCTTGTCGTACATGGACCGGGGCCTGCCGCCCGCCTCCGTGTGCACAGCCAAGTACTGGAAGTCGGACATTCCTGGAAGACAGGGGAGCAGATGGCAGCCACGGCACCGCCGCCCACGCTGCCGAGGAGGCCCTGCGGAGCCTGGGTGGGCGAGCGGGGACCACACCCTCCCCGTGAGCTGCGCATCAGCCCAAGCCTGGGTCCAGCCTGGCCCAGCCTGGCCACTGTGTCCAGCTGCGGAGTGAACCAGTGGAGGTAAGATCTCTCTGTCACTCCGCCTTTCAAATAAGTAAACAATATATTTTTTCAATAAAGACGACGCCGCATGCTGGTGCTGCGGCTCACAGGGCTAAGCTGCCACCTGTGAGGCCGGCGTCCCATGAGTGCTGGTTCGAGTCCTGGCTGCTCCACCTCTGATCGAGCTCCCTGCTAACGCGCATGGGGAGGCAGTGGAAGGTGGCCCGAGTGCCTGGGTCCGCTGGATGAAGTTCCAGGCTCCTGGCTTCGCCCTGACCCAGCCTCGGCCATCTGGGGAGTGAGCCAGTGGATGCAAGAAAAATCTCTCCCCCTGACACTCTGCCTTTCAAATAAACAAATAAATACATCTTTAAACAACACACACACACACACAGGCACAACGTGCACGTGAAGCACTGTGCTGCTGTGAGCCGGCCCGGGAGGCGGGCGCTCCAACCTCCGCACAGCCCGGCGCCAGCTCCAGGGAAGACAGCTGCACGGTGTGACGCTGGCGCGGCACGCGGCCCCCAGAGGACGGCCCTCTCGGGCAGGCTGACCCCGCTCGGGCCTTCCTCTCATCACTCCGTCTCCTGCTGGCTTCCTCTTCCTCAACCCCCGCCTTCTCAGATGATGCCGGAGAACCACAGTGACCACAGGCGTCTCCAACCCTGCCGGTGCTGGGCCTGCCCTTTCCCGGCATCAGCCCCCGGGCTGCGAGGGCCTGAGGGACCCCACTGCACAGACAAGGCCACGGAGGCCGAGGGACGCTCAGAGAAACAGGCAGAGCTCAGGCAGGCCCAGCCCCTGGGTCCGTGGTTCCGCACCCCACTGTCCCTCCCTGCACCGTGCTGCCTGCTCACCGGGACCCCCTGCAGGGGGCAGAGTGACCGAAGCCCCCACAGGACACACGCAGTTGGGCAGGAGGGCTCGGGGCTGAGTGAGGCTGGGAAGGCGGGAGCAGGGAGGCAAGCCCGGCAGCAGCCAAGGTCAAGACCAAGACCAAGAGAAGGTCAGAAAGCCTGGGGGTGGAGTGGGGGCAGCCAGTGTGGCGCAGTGCCACTCCCCGCTGCTGGAGCGCCAGTTCAAGTCCCAGCCACTCTACTTCCAATCCAGCTTCTTGCTACTGCGCCTGGCAAGGCAGTGGATGACGGCCCAGGGCCCCTGGGAGACCCAGATGGAGTTCCTGGCTCCCAGCTTCAGCCTGGCCCAGCCCTGGCCAATGCAGGAAGTGAACCAGCGGACGGAAGCTGCCCTGCCTTTCAACTATGGGAATCTTTAAAAACAAAACCAAAAACAAAGCCAAGACTGAGAGGCGTGAACTGGGGTGCCCCCGTCAAGGTTACACCGGAGACTGCAGAACTCCGGGTGGCGACGGGCCTGCAGGCTCAGGGCGCTGCCCCGGAACAAGGCCACGTGCCTGTGGCTCGCGCGGGCAGCTGGGACAGCGGGCCCCAAACAGCCCGATGCCCGGAGAGGGGCCTCCACTCACCCTGGAACTTGTACACGGTAGGGACGATGCCGACGATCTCCATGTCGAATGTGACCTCCGGCTGCGCCCCAGCCCCCCGCCGCCGCGTCCTCCTCTGGACGCGGAGCAGCAGGCTGCTGGCGCTGAGGCGGTTGGCACACACCGGATGGCAGTACGGGTCCTTGGGCCGGAAGTACAGCTCCAGCCTCTTGGTGGGGTCCGTGTAGATCTGCAGTGAGGCCGAAGGAGACAGAGGGAAGCCGTGAGGGTCGTGCAGACCTCTCTTGTGAGGACCCAGGAAGGGCCGGGCAGCTCGGCCTCCTTTCTTACCCCCCAGTGCCACATCTGGAGGACACAGCAGCCTGGTCCTCACCCGGCGAGAGATCAGGGACCTCCTGTCTTCCAAGACACTACAACTGGAGGAGCTCGAAGCCTCCTCTAGGGCGGCTGTGCCTGACTCTCCTTCAGCCTGGAGATCACTTCTGAGGTCCCTGAGGCTGCTACTGCCCGGGGGGCACCTACTCTGGGACCACCCAGTCTCCTGGCGCTAAGTCCCCAGGAGATGAAGTGACAACCACTTTAGTCTTCCCTACAGTGTGCCTGCCCGGCTCCCCCTCCTCACAAACCCTGAGGGGCAGGGAAAGCCCCCGCCTGCAGTGCCAGCATTCCACACGGGCGCCGGTTCACATCCCGGCCGCTCCACTTCCCATCCAGCTCTCTGCTGTGGCCTGGGAAAGCAGTAGAAGATGGCCCGAGTGCTTGGGCCCTGTACTCAAGTGGGAGACCCGGAAGAAGCTCCTGGCTCCGGATCAGTGCAGCTCCAGCCGTTGCAGCCAGTTTGGGAGTGAACCAGGGGATGGAAGACCTCCCTCCCTCCCTCCCTCTCTGCCTTTCCTTCTCTAACTCTTTCAAATAAACAAATAAATCTTTAAAAAAAAAACCCACACGATTTATTTAAAAACAAACAAACAAAAAACCACAGCAGGTTAAGCCGCCATCTGCAAGCAGGCTATATGGGCACCAGTTCGAGTCCCGGCTGCTCCACTTCTGATCCAGCTCCCTGCTAATGCGCCTGGGAAAGCAGCAGACGATGGCCTAAGATGGCCCAAATCCTTGGGTCTCTGCACCCACACGGGAGATGGGGATGGAGTTCTAGACTCCTGGATTTGGCATGGCCCAGCCCCAGCCGTTGTGGCCATTTGGGGAGTGAACCAGTGGATGGAGAAGTTCTCTCTGTCACTCTGCCTTTCAAATAAATAAATATTTTTAAAAAAAGGCTGGCGCCGCGGCTCAATAGGCTAATCCTCCGCCTGTGGCGCTGGCACCCGGGTTCTAGTCCCGGTCGGGGCGCCGGATTCTGTCCCGGTTGCCCCTCTTCTAGTCCAGCTCTCTGCTGTGGCCAGGGAGTGTAGTGGAGGATGGCCCAAGTGCTTGGACCCCTGCACCCACATGGGAGACCAGGAGAAGCACCTGGCTCCTGGCTTTGGATCAGTGCAGTGCGCCGGCCACAGCGGCCATTGGAGGGTGAACCAACGGAAAAGGAAGACCTTTCTCTCTGTCTGTCTCTCTCTCACTGTCCACTCTGCCTGTTTAAAAAAAAAAAAAAGGTGCCCGTGTTCCACATCAATGTGTGACTCGCTCCTGATGCAGGCCCGGGAGGCAGCAGAGATGGCGCCAGAGACTGGGTTCCTGCACCACGTGGGCCACTGTGCATCTGGGGAGTGAACCTGTGGATAGGAGCTCGCTCTTTCAAAGAAATTTAAAAAAAGAAAGAAAGAAAAAGAAAATACCCTAAGAACAGTCCTTACCTGGCAGAACTGTAGGGATGCTCAAACAAAAACACGTGTAAAGCACTTAGCCCAGTGCCTGGCGTGTGGCCAAGACTCAACAGGAGTCACCTCCAGGCTCAGGGGCGCGAGGCCCGCTCTGCGGGAGGGGAGACAGCAACGCGCCCAGACAGGGGCGCCTGCGCTCCAACACCCAGGTCGAGGCCTGGCCCTGCAGACCCGAACTACTCCAGGTAGCCGAAGTCGCGCACGGCCTTGGCCCCAGGAGCCCGTTCGGAAACACGTCTCTGGGTCCCGGTGGACTGGCTACCGGCCCAGCCAAGGGCCCGGCACAGAGGTGCTCGAGAGACAAAGCAGACGAATGAACCGGGTCCCCTGCCCAGGGGCTCCCAGCGTGGTGGGCAGGCGGACCCCTGGGGCTGGCGGGAGCAGGTGTCCGCCCAGGCTTTGCTGCCATCTGGGTCACACGGGAGGGGTCAGACCCCGAGCAGGCAAGCGTGGGTGGGACCGCAGCTCAGAGGTCTCCAGCAGGCTGGCTTTTACGCTGACAACCTCGCGTGGCCCAGCAACGGCGCTGCACCCACCCACAGGGCCTTGGCAGACAAAAAGGTCCCCACCCCCGCTCGCGGCAGCCACGCACTGGAGTTCAAATCCCCGGGATGCCGGCAGGGGCCCTGCGGCCCCACTGCTTCTCCAGCGTCTGAGACGGGAGGATAAAGGTGCGAACCGGGCCGGCCCGGGTGCCAGGCTGGACCCTAACCTCGGGCTGGAACCTCGGGCCTGAGGAGGGGGCCACTAGCCGCCCAAGCCCGCGAGGGGCGCCCGCCAGGCCGGGGACGTGGTTTCCGGGCGTGGCCCCCGCTGGGGTCGCGCCCCAGGCTCGAGCGCCTCCGAGCGCGCAACGCGGGCAAAGCAGCCGCAGCCGCCAGCGCCAGCGGAGGACGGCGCTCCGGCCCGCGACCCCCGGGGCCAGCCGCGTCCACTCCGCTCCGGCCCGCGTCCCCCGGGGCCAGCCGCGTCCACTCCGCTCCGGGTACGGACGCCGCACCTGCGGCCCAGGGCCGCGGACGCACGCAGGAGACCTCCGGCCCCGCCACCGGGGTCCCGGGACGGAGCCCGCCACCCGCCACCCGCCACCTCGGCGGCGAGGCCCCGCCCACCGGCCGCCATTTCCCGTTGCCACGGAAACCGCGCCGTTTCCCCCCCCCCGGGGAGAGGCCCCGCTGCTCACTCGCGAGACGGCTTCCTCGCCGCCCAGAGTGGACAGCATCTTGTTCACGTCGCGCACCACGCCGGGGTACTCCACACACACCATGCGCCGCTCGCGTTTCAGCTCCAAGGCGACGGCGGCCCCCGGCCGCGCGTCCGCCGCCCCGGTCGCCATCCCTGCCAGTCGCGCCGAGCCCGCCGCGGTCCGTTCCTCAAAGAGCTCCCCCGACGCTTCGCCTCAAAGGTTCCGCGGAGACATCGTTCCGGGCTCCATCAGCGGTCCTGCGTCCCTACACCCAGAGGTTCAGCGAGACGCGGAGGCCTCCGTGAGTAAACGACTGCCTTGGTCTCGGCTCTGTTTAAAATGAAGAGCGCTGACCCGGGGGACAGGGCAAGGAGTTATCTCTCCCATCAGCCAGCGAGGGACGCGGAGGACTGTAAGTCAACACCAACTTCAGCCAATGAGGATCCGTGGACGAGCAGAGATTTTTTTTTTTTTTTAGCCAATGAAAATGCAGGAAGAGCCAGGTCCCGCCCCCTCCTCCAACCTCATAGGTTTTAACCGATGCAGAATCAGGATTCTGCCGGGCCCCGCCTTCTTCCGGGAATCCACCCAATGATGATTGGGGGGCGGGCCTGAAGCAGACTTCCGGTTTGCTTCCTTCCGGGGAGGCGGTTCCTCAGAGAACGGTTTCCGGCGTCCCACGCCTCCTAGCGGTTTCCTGCGGGCTGGGGCGCCAGCGAGTCGTGCACCACACGCCCGCTCCGGGCTGAGTCTGTCCTCCGCCGGGCGGGTTGGGGCGCCCGCCGTGTGCCGGGTTCCCCAGAGCCCGGCGCGGGCGGCCGAGTCGGGCCAGCGTCTGGGGACCGAGGGCCCGGGCGGGGCGGAGAGAAGGCCCTGCAGCCCACGCGGGACAAGCCGAGCCCTGAGGGTGGGCGCCCCGAGGGTCTGGCGTGGCTTCCGGACAAGAGAGAGCGCCTTGCTGGTCCTGGGTGGACTTCTCTATCAAGGTCGTCCATCCGCTGGTCCACTGCCCACGTGGCCACAACGGCTGCGGCGGGGCCAGGCCAAGGCCAGGGGCTCCCACGCGGGGGCGGGGTCCCCGCCCTCGGGCCGCAGCGGGAGCTGGATGGGAAGTGGAGCGGCCGGGGCTCGAACCGGCGTCCACGCGGAGGCCGGCGCGCAGGTTCCCGTCCAGCCCCTCTCGCCCACGCGGGCTGCCCAGGTGACCTGCGAGCGCGGCCCCGGGCAGCCCTGGCCGCCCTCGGCCCCGGCCCCGCTCGCCTGGTGAACGCGGGAGCCGCGCCTCTCCCACGCCGCGTCCTTTGGTCCCCAGAGGCCAGGTCTCTCCTTCCGGCCAGGACCCTGCCTCTCACCAGAGCGGCCGAAGCCGGGCCATCGGGGTGCGCCTGGGCGGGGGCTCGCGTGGAAGCTGCCCTGCTGGGCCCCCGGGCAGCCGATGCTGGGGCCTCCTGGGGGTGCGCGTGGGCGGGAGCTCCACATGGGCGGGGCTCGCGTGGGCGAGGCTCCACATGGGCGGGGTGCGCGTGGGCTCGCGTGGGCGGGGCGGAAGCTGCCCTGCTGGGCCCCCGGGCAGCCGATGCTGGGGCCTCCTGGGGGTGCGCGTGGGCGGGGGCTCCACATGGGCGGGGCTCGCGTGGGCTCGCGTGGGCGGGAGCTCCACATGGGCGGGGCTCGCGTGGGCGAGGCTCCACATGGGCGGGGTGCGCGTGGGCTCGCGTGGGCGGGGCGGAAGCTGCCCTGCTGGGCCCCCGGGCAGCCGATGCTGGGGCCTCCTGGGGGTGCGCGTGGGCGGGGGCTCCACATGGGCGGGGCTCGCGTGGGCTCGCGTGGGCGGGAGCTCCACATGGGCGGGGCTCGCGTGGGCGAGGCTCCACATGGGCGGGGTGCGCGTGGGCTCGCGTGGGCGGGGCGGAAGCTGCCCTGCGGGCCCCTGGCCGGGACCAGGGAATGCTAGGTGAGTGATGAATGAGCTGACCTCTCCTGGAGCCGGCTCCGCCCCCTGGACGTCCCCGGCCGGGCTCCCGCAGGTCCGGGGCTCCCGGCTCCGGGACTGGACGTGACCCTGGCCGTGTCCTTGTGCCTGTGGGTGCCCATCGTCCTGGTGTGGCCAGCCGCACTCGGGCGTCTGCTGCAGCCCTGTCTGACCTCAGGGCCGGGTTCCCGAGGGGCGGTGGGGGCTCCTCTGCCTGCCATTGGCTGGTGAGTGTCCTCCCGTGAGGACGCGTGGCCGCGGCCGGGGGCTCCATCGCCGGCCGGGTGGTGACCGTGGCTGACCGTGGCCTCCCCCGACAGCGTCGGAGCAAGGGTCTCCACCGGGCCCAACTTTGAGAATGGTGAGGGTCCTCGGCCCCTCCCCCGGGCGAGCCCTGCCCAGGCAGAAGGAGCCGTTTCCTGTGAGCAGGCCGGGGGCTGGGTGCGAGGGCAGGAGCAGTGGCTGCTGCTGCAGGAGCCTGAGGTGTGGGCTTGGGCGCCGGGCCAGCTCCAAAGCCCGAGGCCCTGACCCTCCCGCACCTCTGTGATCCCGGCCCCCACCCCAGTGCTGCAGGAGACCCCCTCCCCGCTCTCGCCCAGGTGGGCTCTGCTCTTGGAACCCCTTCTGGGTGGAGCCGTCCGGGGTCGCTGCCCCGCCCAGCTGTGCTGCTCTGGCTGGGCCCAGGCTGGCAGGGAGTGAGCAGGATCCGGCGGCCAGGCGGGCCTAAGGCTGGGGGGCGGGGCCGGGCAGAGGGGCGGGGCCGGCAGGCGTGGGTGGGCAGAGGGCGGGGCCGGGCAGAGGGGGCGGGTCTGGCAGGCGTGGGTGGGCAGAGGGCGGGGCCGGGCAGAGGGGCGGGGCCGGCAGGCGTGCGTGGGCAGAGGGGCGGGCCTGGCAGGCGTGGGTGGGCAGAGGGCGGGGCCAGGCAGAGGGGCGGGGCCGGCAGGCGTGGGTGGGCAGAGGGGCGGGGCCGGCAGGCGTGGGTGGGCAGAGGGCGGGGCCGGGCAGAGGGGCGGGGCCGGGCTGGCAGGGAGTGAGCAGGATCCGGCGGCCAGGCGGGCCTAACGCTGGGGGGCGGGGCCGGACAGAGGGGCGGGGCCTGCAGGCGTGGGTGGGCAGAGGGCGGGGCCGGGCAAGCATGGGTGGGGCCGGGACGAGGGGCGGGGCCGGCAGGCGTGGGTGGGCAGAGGGCGGGGCCGGGCTGCTTGGGGCCCAGGACCGGGGTCACCTCCACTGCCCTCTATGACACGGGGCCCCTGGCCCTGGGAGCTCAGCCACCATCAGAGAAACGAGTAACGTCCGCCGCAAGCCCGGAGACGCCCGGGCTCCACCTGGGGCTTCGCGAGTGACCCGTGGGCTCAGGGCGGGGATAGTGACCGCGCCTGCCCGGGAGGTCAGGACTCGGGAGAGCCGCGCCCTGCAGGCCCCCGCAGCACCGACAGCTGCACCAGCCCCTCCCCGCCCCCCCCCGTGGCGCCTGCGGCCGGCGCGGGGCTCTGTTCTGGGGGACCCAGCTCCTTGGCAGCTCCTTGTTGGAGGACAGCACCTGCCCCTGTAAAACCTCAGACGTGAGGACGCCGCTGTGGGATGAGGGACGGTGACCGGCGGTGTTAACTGGGGCGAGAAGAGTGGTGACGCACACGGCCGGGGGGAGAGCAGCGGCTCTGGGGGCCCAGCAGGAGAGTGGGCGTCCCTCCGGCTTTGTGGCACCCGGGGTGTGGCACGCGGGTGTGTGTGTGTACATGTGTGCTGTGTGTACATGTATGTGTACATGTGTACATCACTCAGGATCCCGGGTGTAGACGGTTTGTTGCATCTTCAGGAGAGAGGACCCCTCGAGGCGTCTCTGTGTCGCTGCCCAGTGTTGGCTGGGACCTGTGGACCCGTGGACGGAGTTTGCCAATCCCTCCCCTCCCCGTGGATACGACCGCGACTCCAGCGGCTTGCTGTGCCACCTGGCACCGTGACAAACGGCGCGGGCAGTGCTGTCCGAGAAGTTCCCAGGACTCCCTAGGCAGAGGTCCACACCTGCAGGATGTGGCTGGGCCTGGCAGCTGCTCTCCCAGTCGGAGGACCTGGGGTGGGGGCTCCTCCGCCCCTCCCCAGCGCTGGTGGGCACCGGACACAGCACCTGCCTGCCTGGCGGTGACATCGTGGCGACAGCTGTGGGTGCCAGGTCTTCCCCATGGGGGCAGGGACTCACAGGAGCCGTCGCCTGCTACCTGCCAGGTGCATTCGCTGGCTCAGAGCTGGTGCAGGTCTCGACCCCAGATGCCCTGTGTGGGTGCAGGTGTCCCAAGTGGCCGCTTGTCCACAGCACCGCAGCACCGGCCCGGTACCTGAGCTTTTCGGTTGCAGAACAATGCACAGATCCAATTGGTGCATCATCTCCATCAGCTTCCTGCTGCCCCTGCACTGGGTCCACAGGGTTCTGGAGGTCCCAGATCCAGGGGCCACATCTTGGCAGGGACGCCAGGCCCGTGGAAACTCCGCAGCGCAAGCCTGGCTTGCAGGAGTGACCCCTCAGAGCACCCACGGGGGACGAGCCCATCCCCGTGCACCGTGCTCAGGAGCGCCCTCAACACACATGCCCTGTAAGCCCAGCACCGCCACTGTCCCCGCACAGCCAGCTGCCACCACCAAGAACTGAAGCAGGACCCGGGCCCACAGGGACAGCTGGCCCACAGAAACCCACCTCCAGGGGTAGAGCCAGCACCTAGTGCCGCATCCCATAGGGGCGCCGGTTCAGTCCCAGCTGCTCCACTTCTGATCCAGCTCTCTGCTGTGGCCTGGGAAAGCAGTAGAAGATGGCCCAGGTCCTTGGGCCCCTACACCCATGTGGGAGACCCGGAAGAAGCTGCTGGCTCCTGGCTTCGGATTGGCCATTGGGTAGTGAACCAGCGGATGGAAGACCTCCCTCTCTCTCTCTCTGCCTCTCTGTAACTCTGTCTTTCAAATAAATACATAAATCTTTAAAAAAGAAAGGATGCCGCCTCCAACAAGTACAAGTTCAAGGTGGTGTCCTGGAGCTGCAGGGGGGGCTGGGGAGGGGCTGTGGCTGCAGCAGCTGCACTACCCCTGCCTGGGCTCCACTCCTGCTCCGGCCTCCCTCCCGCTGTGCCTTCCGGCTGCTTCCCGGAGCTCACCTGGTGCCTCCTGGCAAGTGTCAGCTGCTCCCGCCTGCAGGGGGTGCTGGGGGAACTCCACGCACCGGGTTCACCCTGCAGCGCCTCTGCCCAGCGTGACCCCTCCTGAGGCGCCCGCCACCTCGTTTGCCCAGCATGGAGGAGGTGCCTCCCTGATCACAGACGCACCCTGGCCCTGGGGGCCGCTGACTGCGGGCACCACCCCTCCCATGGGTCCTCGTCTGGGGCAGGGAGGACGTCAGGCCGGTGTCCTTGGGTCATGACGTGGGTATTCAGTTACAAGTCGCTCCATTTCTCCCCTCTGAAATGGGATGGGTCACAGGGGTCTTGGAGGTCCCTGGGCGCTCCCTAGAGCTGCCAGCCGGTTCACCTTCAGGGGGTGACCCCCACCCACCTAAAACCGAGGTGCCCACCCTGCCACAGCACCACAAACCTGACCCCTCCCCGCTCTGTCTTGGACCTGCTGTGGCTCCTCACTGCCCTGGGGTGCAAAAATCAACCCTTTAACAGAGACTCGGGGGTCCTGTTCCCACCCCACCTCCAGCCACGCCCACCTTCCCCCGGATTCCTAATCCTGCGGTACCAGGGTCCCCCAGGACCCCCATGCCCTCACCCCAGCCGTTCCCTTGCAGCACAACGCAGCCTCGGCTGCGTCCACTTAGAAGAGATCTCACCCCGCAGCGCACCTGCTGCCCCCTCCCCCAGCTCGACAGGTGGGGACCGGTTCTCTCTGGCCCTGGCCTCCCAGGCACCTGGCACAGACCCAGCCCAACCAGGGTGGAACACGGACACCAGGGGGCGCTGGGGAGCCGTTGCAGCCGCGGGCTGCAGGTGAGGCCTGCGGAAGAACAGATCAAATAATTAAATAACTCAGGAGTCTGGGCCAGGGCCACCACCCACCTGCGGTTGGGAAGTGGGGAAGGGGAGGGCAAGGCGGGGAGGCTGGTGTTGTCCCAGCTACTGCTCCTGCTCCAGGCTGGTCCCTCCTGACCCAGCTGCCGACTTGCTGTCCAACTCGGCGGCCTGGGGAGGAAGGTGGGCTGCCACGGCACCAAACCTGGGGTTCTTTTCTTTCTAAAGATTTATTTATTTGAAAGGCAGAGAGAGAGAGAGAGAGAGAGAGAGAGGAATACCTTCCATCCACTGGTTCACTCCCCAGAAGGCTGCAATGGACGGGGCTGGGCCAGGCTGGAGTCAGGAGCCAGGAGCTCCATCCGAGTCTCCCACCTGGGTGCAGGGGCCCAAGCACTTGGGCCATCTTCTGCTGCTTTCCCAGCGCATTAGCAGGGAGCTGGATTGGAAGTGGAGCAGCCGGGACTTGAACCGGCGCTCTGATATGGGAAGCTGGTGTTGCAAACGGCAGCTTTGGCTTCTGTTCAGAGTGGCAGTGCTCAGTGTGGGTGGACATGGGAGGGGCCTCCTGGCCGCTCAGGTCAGATTGAGGCTCGTTGCCCCATGGGGAAAGGGCTGTCCCCAGGGTGGGCTCTGTGCTGGGGTCCGGGGCGTCCTCTCGCTGGCAGCCCAGGAGCTGGGTGACCAGGTGCGCAGTCCGCCCTGTCTCAGGAGCACTGAGCTGCAGCTTGCGGTGCCGGGCGATGGAGCAGGAGCGCCCAGCTGTGTCACAGACCCTCTCTGGGCACTTCCCCCAGGAGTAGTTGGCCCACTCGTCCATAAGTCATGGCGGAGCGTGGGGAAGCAGCGAGAGGCTCTGCAGGCGGCTCAGGGGTAGGCACAGCCAGACTGGAAGAGACGGGAGAAGGACGCTGGGATTCTGGGGCTCCTGCTGTGTGGGCGCCCCATAAACAGCCCTGGGGAGGAGACTGCCCTGCAGCTCTCTCACGGCCCTGCAGGTGGCGCCCTGACCTCCTCACCCTGAGTGCTGGCAGCGGGATGCCAGGGGTGCAGGGCTATTTGGGACTGGGCTCCAGGCCTCAGGCCTTGATTCAGCAACAACCAGTGTTAAACGTGGGTAACAGAACTGCCGCCTCAGCCGTCCCCAGTGCACAGCTCAGCGGCATTAACCACACGCGTGCCGTTGGGCGGCCATCTCTGCCGCCTGTGGCTGGGCCGTTTTCCTCTCGCAGAGCCGGGACTCTGTCCCCACCAGACACGAGCCCATCCCTCAGCCCCAGCCATCCCCCCTCTGCCTCTGTCCCTGTGAATCTGACAGCTCCAGGAGACGCACAGGGCACTCATCGTGTTGTGATTGGCAGCAGGTGTTTAAAGATTTATTTATTTACTTGAAAGGCAGAATCACAGAGAGGTAGAGAGAGAGAATGAGAGAGAGAGAGAGAGGTCTTCCATCTGCTGGTTCACTCCCCAAATGGCTGCAACGGCCGAAGTTGGGCAGATCCAAAGCTAGGAGCTTCTTCGGGTCTCCCACGCGGGTGCAGGGGCCCACGCACTTGGGCCATCTTCCACTGCCCTCCCGCGCCATCAGCAGGGAGCTGGATTGGAGGTGGAGCAGCCGGGACTTGAACCGGCGGCCATATGGGATGCCAGCACTGCAGGTGGCGGCTTTACCCGCTGGGCCACAGCACTGGCCCCACCTGTACCTCTGACCCTGGTGAGCCCCGAAGCTCCGAGGCACCGGCTTTCTGTGCCCCTTTGGCTCTTTCCTTGGCCAATCACATACCAACGGGCAACTTTTATTTTGTGGAATTCTGGAGTGAAAGGGACCGGACACCTTGTGATCCGATCTCTTCCCTTGGCAGTTTGGGAAATGGAGGCCCAGAGGCCGAAGGGGACTTCCTCAAAGTCACGGCCAAGGTCAGAGGAGCGCAGAGTCTGCCGGAGAGTCCTGGGAGCCCCAGCCGGCCTGTGCCGGGTGCTCATGGACTCTGCTGCCTGCTCCATGCCAGCCACCCCGGGCGTTCCGGGAGCGGTCCCCAAGAAGCTTGCCCAGGCAGAGCGGAAGTCTCCAGAATGCGGGGCGTTGGGGGCTTTGTCTCGTGCTCTGCCGAGACGCCGGGCCCCACGCCTGGGGCAGAGAGCAGAGACGGGGCGGCTCCTGCCAGCTATGGGTGTCTTTCCCCCAGGCCGGCGCTGCAGTGGGTTTTAGCATCACCCTTGTTGTACCGGGTGAGCAGATGGGACAGAGTGAAGTGACCCGTTCAGGGGGACAAAGCCCAACATTCAAAGGCTGCCTTCGAATCCGCCATCCGGCCCCTCCAGCCATTAGGTGTGGGCAAGTCACTCCCCACACCCGCCTCCCAGTCCAGGAGACGGGAGCTGAGCAGGCTTCATCCCACACGGGTCTCCCCAGAGCAGGCCTCTGGCCGGGCAGTGGCACCCCCAGCTACTCCAGGGGCCCAGAACAGGCACTTCCTCAACGCGGCCCAGCGCGGAGCAGCTCGGCCCTGCGGGGGAGCAGGCTGGCAGCAGGACGCCCGGGGGTGGAGGGCAAATGCGGGGCACCCTGCCACCAAACTTTCTGAGAAGGCCGCCGCCCCTCTCGGCCCCTCTGGCAGGCCGGGTGGGGTGGCCACAGCAGCACCGGCCCCACGGCTTCCTCTTCACACAGCTTGCTGCACACTGGCCTGGCCAGGCTGGGCCTGGGCTCCCGCGGGGCCACCCAACCGCCCACACCTGTGGCTTTAGAAGGGTTCTCTGCCGGAGGGGCTTGCAGGGTGGGTGGGTGGGTGGATGGGTGGGGGTGGGGAGAGACCTTTATCTCCCCGCCACGGGCCTGCCCTGCAGTTGGGGCTTTGTAATCTGACTTTGTGATTTTTCCCTTCTTGTTTGTCCCGCGCCGCGGGGAGGGAAGATTTGCCGAATCATCGGGGGTGGTGGTTGCAGGGGGCTGGGGGACGGGCAGCTGGAGGGCAGCGATAACTCGGAGGCGCGGAGGAAACCCCAGGCCGTGACGGCTTCCAGCTAAGATTGCTGGCTTCTGAGGACCTGGGCTGCTCCCGAGCCCTCCTCCAGGAGGCCCCGGGGAAGGCTGGGCCGCAGGTGGCCCCGAGCGCTGGCCCAGCCTGTGGCATCTTGGGCCGGCCAGGGTGGGTGAGGCTGGCTAGGGAGCCCCCCCAGGAAGGCTCCTGACCCCTCTAGCTCACCTTGGTTTTACACGTCGGCCCCCTGGGGCCCAGGGCGGGCACCGTGAGCCATGGCCCTCGACGGCCACGGGCGCCCTGGCAGGCTCCCCACTGTGACAGCTGAAATCCTTTCTGTCTCTGATGTCCGCTTCCTCCAGGAAGACGACTCCCATCTCCAGGGCTGGGCGCCCAAGCCTCCTCCTCTGACTTCCAGACCCCCTTGAGTGGCCCCCTCCTCAGAGTCGTGGCCTCTGGGGTGCAGCCCAGAGTGGCCAGTGGGTAAATTCTCATCCAACAGAGGCCCGGGGTCTCCTCGGGGGCCCTGAGGGGACTGAGGGAGGTGGCTGGTGCCCGGGGACCATCTGTGCTCGGAGTGGACCCAGAGGCTGGGAGAGGCGGGCCCAGCCCTGCACTTGGCCTGCACCTGCTCAGTCCCCTGGTCCTCGCCCTCCAGGGCCTGCCAATGTGATGGGGGCAGGCGTCCACCACCTCCTTGCACAGAGAAGGCAGGCGGCTGCAGCGGGGCCCAGGCTGTGCAGGTCCAGGCCTCCCCAGGCTGCGCCCTCCCCACGGGCTCCTGATTCCCCTGTGTGCCGTGGCAACCACAGCCTCGGGGACGGGGGTGATTGACACCCCTGAGTTAGCAGCCACATCCCCTGCTGCTCCCAAAAGGGGCTTCTGGGGCAGGAAGGGCTGCCCACGGTGGTCTCAGCGCCTTCCTGCTGCCCGGCTGGGCTCCGAGATAAGTCCCCGCTGGGCCGAGAGCAGCCGGGGCTCGTCTGGGCTGTCCCCAGAAATCATGTCCGTGCCCCACATGGACCAGGGGGCCTGAGGGCCACGATAACCCCTCTATTTTTAAGAGATCCGGGAGGAAGTTCCAAGTCACCCTTTGCAGAAATAGCTCTGAGCGCCGGCTGTCAGCAGGGCCAGCCGCTCATCACCGCACGTCGGCAGGGCCCCATCTGCTCCCAGCCCAGCAGCCCTGGACGGGGAGCACCCAGGACCTGGGATCCAGCCCAGAGCCCGTGCTCTGAGGTCTGAGCCCTTGGCCGGGATAGCTACGTTGACTCAGAGCAGGACACGCACCCTAAGCTGTCTCCAGCATGACCTTGTGGGCATCGCTGTCATCATGGCAGAAAACCTGGCAGAGGGGAGCGAGCTTCCCCCAGGGCGTCTGGTGGAGGCAACGGCTGAGCTGGGGTGCAGAGTGATTGCAGGAGCTGAGCAGAGCGGCGGGAGGACAGCCTCCAGGCAGAGGGAGTCTGAGTCAAGAGGTGACAGGTGCAGGGGGCACGGCCTGCCAATGTCTCTGGCCTCTGCCTCCTCACCGGGAGAATGGGATGCTGCTCCCTTAAAGAGTTAGTGCATCGAGGGGCCAGCGCTGTGGCGCATGGGTTAAAGCCACAGCCTGCAGCACTGGCATCCCACATGGGCGCCGGTTCCAGTCCTGGCTGCTCCACTTCTGATCCAGCTCTCTGCTGTGGCCTGGGAAAGCAGTGGAAGATGGCCCGAGTGCTTGGGCCCCTGCACCCACATGGGAGACCCGGAAGAAGCTCCTGGCTCCTGGCTTCAGCCTGGCCCAGCCCTGGCCATTGCAGCCATTTGGGGAGTGAACCAGCAGATGGAAGACCTCTCTCTCTCTCTCTCTCTCTCTCTCTCTCTCTGTAACTCTGCCCTTCAAATAAATAAATCAATCTTTTTTTTAAAGTTGGTGCATCTGAAGAGTTAATGCGTCTCAGCAGTTAAAGCAGCTGCAGAGCATCTCTGGTAGCTGCTCTGGCTCTTGGTCAGCTCTCAATAAACACTGGAGATTAGCTTTTTATCAGTAATGCCAGGCCAAGTCGAAGCAGCCAAAATGTATCCAGTGCCATTTTAAAAACTTTAATTGTATGTATTTGAAAGACAGACAGGGAGAGAGGGAGGGAAGGAGAGCAGGTGCTTCCACCCACTGGTTTGCTCCTCCAATGCCTGCAGCAGCCAGGGCCAGACCAGGCTGAAGCCAGGAGCCCAGAACGCCCTCTGGGTCTCCCACAAGGGTGGCAGGGGCCCACGCATTGAACCTGCTGCCTCCCGGGGTGCCCATGAGCAGGAAGCTGGACTCGGGAGTGAGCTGGGGCTCAAACCCAGGCGCTCGGATACGCAGGCAAGCCGTGGTCCTGCCCTGCACCAAACACCCACACCGGGCTGGTTTTCAAGCCGCATCCCCACTGCAGGGACGTGTGTCCCCAGGGCTGCTAGCCGAGCAGGCTCCATTCCCTCCCCCCCACAACCTCTTGCTCAAGAAGACAACAGGGCATCCTGGCCCCTGGCACGTGCAGACTGATCCAGAGACTTCTAAAGGCTACAAACATTGTCTTTTATTAAAAAAAAAAGATTTGTTTATTTATTTGAAAGGCAGAGGAAGAAGGAGACACAGATCTTCCATCCTCTGGTTCACTCCCCAAACAGCTGCAACAGCTGGGGCTGAGCCAAGCTGAAGCCAGGAGCCTGGAGCTCCATCCGGGTCTCCCATGGGGGTGCAGGGGCCCAAGCACCTGAGCCATCGTCTGCTGCTCCCCCAGGCGCATGAGCAGAGAGCTGGACCAGAAGTGGAGCAGCCGGGACTCAGCAGTGCCCATACGGGATACAGGCAGCAACTTACTGCCAGCTGCCCTCTCTAAACAAACGAACAGGTCACTTTTCTTCCTCCTCATCTTCCAGTGAAAAACCATCATTATAGAGGCCATGGGAAATCCGGGAAAAAATGCAGAAAGGGAAATTCTAAGCCCACTCCTGCCCCGGCCCCCGGAGACCACACACACTAAGGCGGCCAGGGTCTGCCTGACTCCCTCTGCCGGAGACTTCACACCCTGGGAGTCAGGACACAGGTGGCCAAACTGCCTGGGGCTTTTCCCTGGGACCACAAAGCACATGTGGGACCTGCAAGCCTTGGTGGGAGTCGGCGGCTCCCAGGTCTCGGGGGCTTCTGCTCCTGCACCTGGCGCCGCTTGCACCTGGTGCCGCTTCTGGTCTCTTGGGTCCTGGCAGCCACCCTGCACCTCAGTCTCCTCGATAATGCTGGAAACATTGTGGCTCCCCGGGCGGCAGCAGGTGCCAGCCGGGCACTCAGGGCTCACTCAGCGTCAACTCTTACCCAGGTCACTCTCACCCAGGACCTCGGGGGCTGGGAGAGAAAGGGCTGGCGTGGGAAAGGACTGTGGGGAGGGGGACAAACCGAAGGAGCTCCTCACAGGGAAGAGGCTGACCACAGTCACCGGGCCCTCCTGCCCTCCTGCCTCATGCTATCTGGGTTCTGGCACCTTCTAGAAAGGCACTACTCCGTGGCCTGGAAGGCTGTGAGCGACTCAGTGGGGTCTCCAGGTGGCTGGAGCGTCGAGCTGCCCCGAGGAGCCCCGGGCTCTTGTCTTTGGGTGAAGTGGTTGCAAGTCGGTCTCTCTCTCTCTGTGTCTCTCTCTCTTCCCCCTTTCCCGCTCTCAGAGCCACCAGGCCCTGATAAGACCTGGAAGGCGCTATCAGCCAGGAGCGTGCTCCTGCCCGGCCTGCTGCCTGCTCCCCTCTGGCCGTTGGCAGCCGGCACCGCGCGATAAACTTATCAGGTCAAACCTGAGCGCGGCCAGGTCAGCACAGGCTCTGCCTCAGATTTCTCCGCTACTTTCCTGCAAACCCCAGCCCCAGGAGCCCCGGGCCTGAGTGGCTCCCGGCTGGACAGCTGCGGAGGCCGGAGGGGCAGCCCCCCACTCAGGCTGGGAGGAAGAGCTGGGTGTGCCGGAGAGAGGCCGCTCGCCACTGACGGTCATCGTCCACACTGTCCCCAGAGTTCCCAGGCCAGGACTCGCTCCCCCTTGGTCGCCCTCCTCCAGCTATGACAAAGGAGCCTGGGGCCCCACGGGCTGCCCATCTGTCCTCAACCTCCTGGGGACCTGCTAGGCACCCACCCCAAAGGAAGGGACCCAGCACCTGCTGGGAGGTGATTCAGGGAGTGAGGAGGCAGGGCAGGCCAGCAGCTCACAGGGAAGAAAGGAAACCGTCCCAGCTGAGTTGCACGCCCCTGCTGAGTTGTGCGCCCCCGCGGCAGGGGCCTGAGGGACCAGTGGCTTTGAGGGAGGGGGTGGGAAGGCAAAGCTCAAATTAATATAAACCCCAAGGAAAAAAGCTCCAAGGGCGTTTGAGCTGAGCGAAGTCTTTTTCTAATGCCAGTGATAACGCCATCATGCACGCCCATTACAGAAACAAAACAGACTGCGAAGATGGGGGGGGGGGGGAGTGTGTGCAGCCCCTCGGCCCCAGGCCGCGTGCACGCCGCTTCCGTCCGCGTGCGTGCGGGAGGGTATGGAACAGCGTGGGGCCGGGGCGGGCACTCTGACTTACGGACAGCTCCCCCCATCACTGCATGGGCCACGAGAACTGGAATTAAAAGGTGAGTTTATCTGGGTGCAGAAAACACGGAGCTCCTTGCGTCATTTTTGCACACAACGCCTTTCCACAGATGTTTGAAGATCTCTCAAACGCACGGATTTCAAAAAATTTTGCACCCAAATAATCTTATGTTTTAATTCCATTTCCTGTATTCCACAAAGTCTGTTTTCTCTCTCATTCTTTCAGTGAAGGGAAAAAGACCCCACAATTCCAGTTCATTTCTTTTCTTTTTTTTTTTTTAAGATTTTTAAAATTTTTTGTAAAGACAGAGAGAACTTCCCCCCAAATGGCCACAAGAGCCAGGGCAGGGCCAGGCTGCAGCCACGAGCCTAGGATTCCATCCGGGTCTCCCATGTGGGTGGCAGGGGCTCGAGCCCTAGGGCTGTCTCCCACTGCTTCCCAGGCACATCAGCGAGAGGCTGGATCAGAAGTGGAGCAGCTGAGACTCGAACCAGCGCCCGTATGAGATGCTGACGTTGCAGGCAGCTCTACACGCTACACCACAGTGCTGGCCCCCAGGCCCCTTCACAGCATCCAGAGCAGAACCCAGCCTCTTCCCCGGCCCCCAGAAAACGCCACCAACAGCTGGGGCCCTTCTCCATCTCCACCGTTAGGAATACAAACGAGGCTGTGCTGTTGCCAGTGCCGGCTCGCCACCGTGCCACAGGCGCTGTTTGCCCCACCAGCCTCAGGAACCCCTTCCAGGCGGGGCCTAGAAAGCATGCTTGCTCACTCCCCCCCACACTTGATGTCCCACCACACCGTGTCTCTCTGGTCCTTCCCCTCCCCGGCCTGCCCCGGCACCCAGCCCTGCCCCACTCCCTCCTGGACAGGGCATACGGAGACAGGCTGAGGCCAGCCGTGCCACACACGGACATCCCTGGGCTGCCCATGGAAGGTCCATTTCCATCCTTATCAGCGATTTCCATGGAAGGCTCGCTGGGCACCTCCCAGTCCGTGCACAGGGGCCCTGGTCCCAGGGCTGGCCGGGCCGGCTGCACTGCTGGGAGGCACCCTGCTCTGGTGTGTGGGAGCGGCGGCTGGGGCTGCAGCCGGAAGCTGTCACCCCCGATGAGAGATGAGACGCTTTGCCTGAAAATCCATTCAAAGCTTGCGTCCTGCTCCCCACGTGGCTGGCTTGCTTTGCGGCTTTATTATGTACCGATTAGCCAACGGACACCCCGCCTCGCGTCACCGGCACCCACCCACACTGCCCCTGCCCCTGGGTCTCCAGCTAGGTCTGTGGACCCTGACAGCCCCACCCCTACCCCTCGGCTCCTGGCACACACTCACAGGTGGCCATTTGCGCCGTATTCTATGTAAACCGAGCCCCCCTGGAGTCGTGCGCTTAGTGGCCCTGGACCTGACATTGCCACCTGCCAATGTGACCTTGGGCTAGCACCTCCTGTCTCTGGGCCTCCATGCCTTTGTGTGGCAAATGCAACTGAGGGGCGGGCTTCCCAGGGCTGGACAGCGCCTGCAGGTGCACAGAGACTGGGGTCAGGTAGAAAGCTGGGAAGTGGAGAATGGACGGGCAGCGGGTGGCTGGAGCCCCCACTGCACCTCGCGTCACCCAACCCCAATCCCGGGGAGATGGCCTCCTGACAGTGGCAGTGTTTCCCCCTCCAGCCCAGGGCAAGCCTGGCCAGGCCTCCCCAGCCAGAGCGGACCCCTGCACGGGAGGCAGGTTCGTGGGCGTCCCCAGGAGCTGCCCACCCACCCATGCCCTTTCTCTGCAGCCTGCAATGGGAGCCCAGCGCTGCAGTCCTGGTGAGGAGAGCTGGGTCCTGGGGTGGGGTGGGGGCATGCTCTTGTCCCGCCCCGCCGCAGAAGTGGCTGAAATCCTGACCTGGCCCTGGCTTTGTTTAGCAAACAAGGAGCATGCAAAGCAGCTGGCACCCCTGTGTGCACTGGGGGGAGCAAGAGGCACCGAGCACCCAGCCCCCACCCCATGCCCACCCTCACACTTTCCCTGACCTGGGAGGTGCAGGGCAAGATGCTGCCCCCCCCCACCCTGGGGGGGCAGTCAGGAGCCCATCTCAGGCCCCGCTTTGGGCTTCCCGGTTCCCATGGGCAGGGCAGGGGTGAGCCGGGGCTCTGTGGGCTCCTGGGAGGCCAGCAGGGAAGTGTTGAGGAACCGACCACTCTGCTATGCAAATACGCGGCCCAGCCCGCACACCGGACAGGTTTGTTTAGGGGAATTCTGGCTAAAGGCAACAGGAAGAGCCACTGGAAAGAAGCTCACGGAGCTGCCTGGGCCGGGCCAAGCCTCAGGGCCGGAGGAAGGGGCCGGTCCTCCCCCACGGAGGGGCTCCAGCCTTGTCCTCAAACGCCATGGGCCCATGCCAGAGGGGACAGCAAGAGAGGTCGCTTTCTGGACTCAGTGGGCAGAGCTAAGGCCCCAGGGGGCCAGGCTGGACTCAGAACCAGATCCTGATCCCAGCTGTGACCTGCCCGCCTGCTGTGTGGCCGGGAAGGTTAGCCAATCTCTCCCTCTTTGGCTCCCAAATCAAGTCAGGAAAACACTGACCAAAGGCGGGTAACAGGGTGTGTGCTCTGAGAAGTCGTACAGTAAACGGCTCCAGTTAATTTTTTTTAAAAAGATTTATTTATTTATTTGAAAGGCAGAGCTGCAGAGAGGCAGAGAGAGAGAGAGAGAGAGAGAGAGAGAGAGAGAGAGAGAGGTCTTCCATCCGCTGGTTCACTCCCCAGATGGTCACGGCATTCAGGGCTGGGCCAGGCGCAACCAGGAGCCAGGTTCCAAACCCAGGTCTCCCACCTGAGCGGCAGGGGCCTAAGTATCCGAGCCATCCCCTGCTGCCCCCCCAGGGTGCAGGTCCCCAGGAAGCTGGGACGGGCGTGGAGCTGGGATCTGACAGGGGACGCGGTGTCCCAGGCTGCACCAAACACCGACGCCTCCCCCTCTTAACTCGTGACTGCTCCTCTGCCCACCACAGAAATCACAGCAGGACCTGCGCAGGACCTGCCCGGCCGGGTCCCAGGTGGGGAGCCTGAGCGCTTGTAAGAGGGAGAGGAAAGTGGCCGGGGCAGGGGGGCAGCCATGCGCTCTGCAGACACAGGGGGGCGGCGAGCTGAGGCAGGCAGGACGCCCACCCTCCTGCAGCCTCCGAGGGGCCGCCCATGTAGCCCCCACTCCCCTAAAGCACGTTAACTCCTGGAAACCCGTGGAGCACACCAAGCAGCTCCTGATCCCCGTGGGTGTGCATGCGAGTGTGTGGGGGGGTGTGACAGCACGTGTGCATGAATCTGAGCGTGTGCATGGGTGTGAGTTATGAGCTGTGTGTGTCAGTGTGTGCGAACCAGCATGTGTGTCAGTCTGTGCAAACCAGCATGTGTGTGTCAGTGTGTGTGAACCAGCATGTGTGTGCACATGAGTGTGTGTGAACCAGCATGTGTGTGTCAGTGTGTGCGAACCAGCATGTGTGTGCACATGAGTGTGTGTGAACCAGCATGTGTGTGTCAGTGTGTGTGCGAACCAGCATGTGTGTGTCAGTGTGTGCGAACCAGCACGTGTGTGTCAGTGTGTGTGCACGTGAGTGTGTGTGAACCAGCATGTGTGTGTCAGTGTGTGTGCGAACCAGCATGTGTGTGTCAGTGTGTGTGAACCAGCATGTGTCAGTGTGTGTGCAAACCAGCATGTGTGTGTCAGTGTGTGTGAACCAGCATGTGTGTCAGTGTGTGTGCGAACCAGCATGTGTGTGTCAGTGTGTGTGCGAACCAGCATGTGTGTGCACATGAGTGTGTGCAAACCAGCATGTGTGTGTCAGTGTGTGTGAACCAGCATGTGTGTGTCAGTGTGTGTGTGAACCAGCATGTGTGTGCACGCGAGTGTGCATGAGCAGTGAGTGTGTGAATCTGAGCGTGTGTGCAACTGTGAGTGTGAGTGTGCATGTGTGTTGTGTGAGTGTGTGTGTGTGTGTGTGTCAGGGGAGGCCTGGCCCTGTTCACGCCTTGATTTTAGCCCCAGGAGCCTACCTCCAGGTCCCTGGCCCCACAACCACGAGAGAGTCCACCACGGAGGCTGCTCTGTTGTGGGCCAGGAAGTGGACAGAGCCCCAGCCGCCCCGGCCTGGGCCTTGGCTGTGGCCCTGTGCTCGGGGCACCACGTGGTGTCAGGGCTTCCCAGTGGTCTGGGGACACAGACCCCCCATCTGTCTGCAGACCCCAGCCGCCCCGGCCTGGGCGTTGGCTGTGGCCCTGTGCTCGGGGCACCACGTGGTGTCAGGGCTTCCAGTGGCCTGGGGACACAGACCCCCCATCTGTCTGCAGACCCTCTAAGGCGCTCTTGGAAGCTCTCCTCCAGCCCTCCCGCCGAGCCCACCCGCACACACAAAAGGCCGCTCACAAGTCACGTGTGTGCGTCTTTATTGTCATTTACAGCACGTGAGAGGAGCAGGCTTCGGGCAGCAGTGCCTGCTGTCTTCTCCCTGGCCTCGGAACCGGGTTCTGACGGGCAGTGCAGGGCCACTCGGAGCTGGGCGGCAGGACACAGCCCTCCCGCGGGGGCGGGAGGTAGCACTGAGCCTTCTGTGACAGCCAGGTAGGTGGCCATGGCGGCCAGCCCCCAGCCCCGTGGGCGGCAGCAGGAGGGGTTCCCTGCTCTGCTCTGGCACCCTTGCACGGAGGCGCCTGGCGCGGTGCAGCTCTCTGCCCTGCTGGGGGAGCATCCTGAGCACGCCTGAGAGCGACTCCGGCTCAGGGAGCCCTGGCCTGGCGCGCGCTCTGCAGCAGGAGAGACGCTGGTCCAGAGACGGGGAGTGGCTCGTCTGAGGTCACACAGCCATTCCATGAGTGCTAAGGCCAAGTTCAGAGGCTCCTGTCCGGTGCTCCTCTGGGAGGCGGGCGATGGGGGTGCCGGCCCTCACTTGAGGTTGTGCTGGCTCTCGCGGTGCCGCCGTAAGTCCACCTTGCGCTGGAAGCCCTTGGCGCACAGCTCACAGCTGAACGGCTTGAAGCCCGTGTGCTTGCGACTGTGGGTGATGAGGTTGGAGCTCTGGCTGAAGGCCTTGCCACACACCTGGCACTTGTGCGGCTTCTCACCTGCGTGGCAGAGGGGTGGCACAGCAGGGCCGGGGTTATGGGGGGACGGGACGAGGGAAGGTGGTGCACCAGGCCTGCTGCCGGCAGCCCCAAGCATGTTCTCCAAAACTTTATGATGCTTTGTCTCGTGACCAACCCACAGCGCCCTTACAGAAGAGAAACCGGCCAGGAAGCCCCTCTGGCCCCAGCCCCTCACTAGAGAGGAGCTTAGGTTCCTCCTTCAATCACTGGACCCCTACACTTGTCAGGGGCCAGCACGGCACAGGCACTGGGGTAATAGTGAGGGGTGAAGAGGCCAGGGAGCGAATGAGCGATGCACGGGCTGCTCCCATTCTGCCCAGAGACCCCACCTGTGCTCTCCCCACCTAAGCCACATGGGCACTGGGCCCCCCACCCGTGTCCCCCGGGGCCCCAGCGAAAGGAGGGTGCCCAGACGCCCAGGTGGAGGCAGGGGGCGGCCCCGGCACCTTCCAGTCCCCCGCTCTGCGGGTGTGTGTGTGGGGGGGGTCCCAGGCCAGGGGCGGGGCTGCGGCTGGCTCACCTGTGTGTATGTAGGTGTGCTTCTTCATGTCTGACTTCTGGTGGAAGCGCTTGCCGCAGAACTGGCAGGGGTAGGGCCGCGTGTCCGAGTGGATGAGCAGGTGCGTGGACAGAGTGGACGAGCGCTTGAAGGCTTTGCCGCACATCCGGCACTCGAAGGTGCGCTCCTGCCGGAGGAAACGAGGCCCCGGGGGCTCAGGCGCAGGCGGGGCCTCGAGGCCCGGGAGCCCCACGCTGGGCGCGGGGCTGGGCCCGGCCGGGATGCCCTACGGAAGAGGACACTCCGTTGGGGTGGCCTCAAGGACCAGGGCCCGCCCCCGCCCGCTCCCCGCCTCCCTGCTTGGGCCTGACTGGTGACACGTGGGATTCTCTTTGCAGTCTTCCCAGGACCTCACCCAAAGTCAGCCTCCGCGTTTGTTGACTGACTGACAGACCTGAGAGTTTTGTACTGGGGTTCACATTTCACAACCCTCAACCTGGAGCGAGTTCTGTGAGGCAGGGGTAGTGACGGGCTGTGGGCAGGGCTTTAGTTAGGGCTGGGTTCACCGGAGCCCGGTTCTGGCTTCGGCCTCGCAGCCAGCGCCTGCTCTCCGGAAGTCACCTCCCCAAAACTCAGTCGCCACAACTGCACAGTGGGACAGTGCCGACCTCGGAGGAGCGGGAGGTGGAGAGCTGCGCCCCAGCCGGCACGTGGCAGGTGTCACCGCGGAAGCTGCACGGTCACTCCCCCACTCCGCCTGAGCTGCTCTAATCACTCAGCTGTCCGTGACCCTGCCACTCTCCGACTAACGGGGCGGGGCTAACGGGGTGGGCGGGACATCTCAGCCCAGCCCCAAGACTCTAGGCATCAAGGAACTCCAAGCTGGCACTCGGGCCAGAGCCTCTGCTAACGGCCATGGAGCAGCTCAGTGCGTCAGAGACCCCCGCGTGTGAGGGGAGACCCAGAGCCCCCCGCACCCCCTCCACCGCCACCCGCGTCACCCTCAGGGCGGGGGGGGGGACCCAACGGCCCACCTGGGAGTGGACGTGTGTGTGCTGCTCCAGGCTCACGGCGTGGCCGAAGGTTTTGCCGCAGATGTCACAGGCGAAGGGCCGGGTCCCGCTGTGGGAGCGGCGGACGTGCACTTCGAGCCCGTGTGGCGTGGAGAAGACCTGGGGGCAGGGAGCAGGAAGGCAGCTCCACACCAGCTCCAGCCAGGGCGGGAAACTCCGGAAGGGGCCCCGCGCTGCCCTGCTGTGGCTCGCGGCGTAGTGTCACTTTCCCTCTCTGGGTCCCTGTCTATGGCACAAGGGCTGGGGCGAGACACTGGAAGGCCCTCCTCGCCCCGTCTGAAGGCGGAGCAGCCCGCGGTTAGGAGCTGGGAGTCCGCCGGGGCTGCCTTACGTGCTGGTTCTCACGTCTACCTGCTGTACCACCTTGGGCAAGTGAACTAAGCTCTCCAACTCCCGGCCTTCACCCACCCCCTGGAGCCCACGCGTGTCGGGTGCTCCGTGGATGAGGGCGAGGAAACCCCCCCGGGGTCCCCTCCAGGCTCAGAATAACTCCGCTGGTAGCTGGGAGGGTGGGGGCAGGGCCTGGGCCACCCACCTTGTTGCACTTGACACAGTGATAGGCGTCCATGCCTGGGGAGTAGTGCAGGCTGAAGTCCAGGGGTGGCTCGGCGGTGCTGGGCACCAGGGGGCTGCCGTACAGGCTGACGGAGCGCTCCAGGAAGGCGGCCTGCACGGTGGAGGGGGCCTGCCGGTAGCCATGGCTGTAGGTCGAGGCCAGCGTGTCCCAGGAGATGTTGGGCTTGTAGAATGGTGGCGAGTCGGAGAGTGGAGAGCCCCCATCCTGGGCTCGGGACATCACCAGGGGGCCCTCTGCGGAGCAAGGGACACGGAGCCTCGATAACATGAGGCACCCACTCGACAGGACCCCCGGCCCCCTCGCGACCGCCTCCTAGCGACCCCCACGAGTTTACTGCTGGGGGTCTCACTGTGCGTCCCCCACTCCTCCAGCCAGAAACCATCACCTCATCCTGGGTGCCCACTGCCTGACCCTGCCCGGCTGCTCCCCCACAGAAGCCTCACCCGGGAAGGGGCTCCCCATCCACATGGAAGCCGGAGGAGGCGACCTTGTCCTGACTGTGCACCCCCTAGGGGCCCTGCTCCAGGGGTCCATCAGCCCCTCCCTTTGGCAGCCGGTCTTGGGCTGGGTACCTGGGGCCGAGGCCACCCTGGACAAGCCCTGGTCTGGCTGTGGCTCCGCCTCCCGCTTGCGGCTGGCCCAGTCCAGGCCCTGGTTTGGGAAGAAGGAGCTGAGGGCAGGGCCGCTGCTCGGGATTTGGTCCTTGGCCACTGTGGGGAGACAAGGTGGTCAGACTCGGCGGCTCCTGGAGCCTGCAGAGAGCACAGGGAGAATGGAGACCGCGAGAGAGGCCCGCGGCTGTGCTGCCGACCGCTCAGAACCCGCCTTGTCTTGTCTGAGCTCCCCTACCCCAGGGCTCGGTGCACCCCCAAGGCAGCAGCAGGGTCCCGGCTCCCATCCCGAAGCTCTCATCTCCCCCTCCGGGGGGGAGGGGAGAAGAGAAGAGTGCATCCTCGTTCACTCACTCATTCATTCAGCATTTACTTGCGGGCCTCTCAGAGGAGGAGGCCACCCTGGGAGGGACACTGCTGTCCCCACCGCACGGCTCAGGGAGACCCCGAGCCTGAGGGTGTGGCGGGAGGGCAGCCAGGGTCCGGCTCACCTGGGCTGGGAGCAGGAGGCCAGACGGGGTCGTCCTGGGAGCGGGGCTCGTGGTAGGAGTGAGCCTTCTTGCTCTTCACCAAGAAGGAGCGTGGCATTGTCCCGGGCACTGCGCACCTGCGGGGCGGGAGGTGCTGAGGACGGACAAGGGGACGTCGCTCCTCGGTAAGCAGCCCCCTTGAGGTCTGACACCCGCTGCTCTGGGTTGAACAGTGTCCCCCAAAAGCTCATGCCCACGCAGAATCTGTGACCATGACCCCGTGGGAAACCATCTTTCTGTAGACATGGTCAAGTTAAGATGAGGTCAGAGTGGGGTAGGGCATGCCTGAGCTTCCATGTACCCAGCGTCCTTGTGAGAAGAGGGACATCTGTGGGCTGGCACAGTGGTGTAGCCGGTAAGCTGCCACCTGCAGTGCTGGCATCCCATTTGGGTGCCGGTTTGAGTCCCAGCTGCTCCACTTCCGATCCCACTCTCTGCTATCGCCTGGGAAAACAGTAGAAGATAGTCCAGGTCTGTGGGCCCCTGCACCCACATGGGAAGTCCCAGCAGAAGCTCCTGGCTCCTGGCTTTGGATCAGCTCAGCTCTGGCTGTTGCAGCCATTTGGGGAGTGAACCAGTGGATCCAAGACCTCTCTCTCTCTCTCTCTGCCTCTCCTCTCTCTGTGTAACTCTGATTTTCAAATAAATAAATAAATCTTACAAAAAAAAAAAAAAAAGAAGAAGAGGGACATCTGGGCACACAGACGCAGTGTCCGAGAGGTGGCCGGGGCCGGGGTGCTGTGATGCTTCTCCCCTGGGGATGCTGGGGTTGCTGTCACTCACTGACGTTGGCGGGGAGGGGCCGGCCACAGCGTGACCGAGAAAAATGCTTTCTGCCATGGCAAAGCCCCTCGGCATGAGATTCCCGACAGCAGCTAGAGGCCCAGGCCCCCTCGCCTGGAACCCAGCTCTCAACCCCAGAGACCCCAGGAGCAGAGAGGGAAGGGAAGGGACACACTGTGGACCCCACAGCTGTTTGTCTTTTTTTAGAGATTTATTTCTTTATTTGAAAGTCAGAGTTAGAGAGAGAGACAGAGTTAGAGAGAGAAACAGAGACAGAGAGAGACAGACAGAGACAGAGTTAGAGAGAGAAACAGAGACAGAGAGAGACAGAAACAGAGAGACAGAGAGAGACAGAGACAGAGACAGAGTTAGAGAGAGAAACAGAGACAGAGAGAGACAGAGAGACAGAGACAGAGAGTTAGAGAGAGGAACAGAGACAGAGAGAGACAGAAACAGAGAGACAGAGAGACAGAGACAGAGACAGAGTTAGAGAGAGAAACAGAGACAGAGAGAGACAGAGAGACAGAGAGAGAGACAGAGAGAGAGAAACAGAGACAGACAAGACAGAGACAGAGACAGAGACAGAGAGAGAGAAACAGAGACAGAGAGAGACAGAGACAGAGACAGAGTTAGAGAGAGAAACAGAGACAGACAGAAACAGAGAGACAGACAGAGACAGAGAGAGACAGAGACAGAGACAGTTAGAGACAGAGACAGAGACAGTTAGAGAGAGAGAAACAGAGACAGAGAGAGACAGAGAGACAGAGACAGAGACAGTTAGAGAAACAGACACACAGAGAGAGTTAGAGCGCGCGTGCGCGAAGGTGAGCACTCTCCCCGTTGCTGTTCTCTCCCCAAGGGCTGCCCAGCTGGGACGGACCAGCGGCAGCCAGGAGCCAGGAGCCAGGAGCCAGGAGCCAGGAGCTGGATCGGAAGCAGAGCCCTGGGGTCTCCACCTGGCGCTAGGGGGGGCGCCAGCATCACGAGCAGCAGCTTAACCCGCTGTGCCACAACACTGGCCCGGGCCCCACTTGCAGGCGGCCGCATTTGAGTCCTGGTGCCCAGCCTCAGAGGCTGCAGGGAGGGGGCGTCTGAGCCCAGGCTGAGGAAACCGGGGATCACTGGTTGGCGCCTCAGCTCCCCGCTGTGCAGCTTGGGCCAGACACTTAACCTCTCTGGGCCCACCCCTTCCGTGAGAGCTGGGAGGTCCAGGCTCTCGGTGCTCGGGCGCATGGCAGAGGGGAGGGGCTGCAGCAAGGCGTGGGGAGGCACCTGCCCGCAGTCCCCGGGGCAGAGGGCACCTCCTGGTCGCCGGGAGGGTCTGCACGCCTGCGGCCCACCTGTGAGGCTGTCCTGGGGGCGCAGGGTACATAGAGAGAGCATCTCCCCGTGGCCCTGAACCCTCCCTGCTCCCGTTGTGTGTCCAGGCTGAAGCTCCGAGGCCTTCTCGGAGGAGTCCCACCCCCACCCGGGGCTGCAGGAGTGATAGGGCCGCAGGAAGGCGGGAAGGGATCCACGGGCGACTCCTGCACACCAGCGAGGGCCCCGGCGATAAGGCCCTGGCCCAGGAGCAGGGCGGGAGGCGGGAGATTAGAGACAGCAGCTTGGGGCTCTGCCTTTGCAGCTGACCCAGGGCCAGGCAGGAGAGGGACCCCTCTCTGCCCAGGCTGGCGGTCCCCTCCCACCACTGTTGGGGCGGTGGAGGCCCTGTCTGGGGGGTACACCCAGCCCCAGGCGCTCCTTGTACTTGAACCTCAGCATGCAGAGCCACTAAATGGGCGTCAAAATGCAACCTTGTGGAGTGGCCGGGAGCGAGAACGGCTCTTCACGTACAGACCCGGGTCTAAGGTGCCGGGTCCGCTGCCCCGGCAGAACCGGAGCAGGTGCTTCAGGCCCCCCCACCCCGCACCTGACCCAGGCGCCAGAGCAGTGTCCAGGGGGCCGCTCTCCGGGGCTCTGGGCCCTTCCACTCAGCTCCACTGGCAGCCACAGCCTTATCGCCCAGGGCCATGTCTTCCTCCTCCCCCTCCCCCACCCCTCCAGGGCTCCCCACAGCCCCCTTCCTGCCCTGGTCCAACTCTTGGCTTCAGGAAACCCCCTGGGGAGGCCAGACTCCAGCTGGGGGAGGGCGGGAAGGGCTGGGTTCCTCTACACCTTTATTATGGGGAGGACCCCCAAGGGCCTGGGTCTGTCTGTCCATCAGGGGTCGCCCTGATTCCTGCCTTAGAGCCTGAGCCCCCGCAACGAGAGACCAGGAAACACTGTGGCAGCCAGGGTTGCTCAGCCCAGACCAGCACCCATGGGCCTGACCGTGCCCTGGAGCCAGCCGGCCGGCTCCCATCCCATTCTACGGAGTGAGAGCCAAGGTTTGGGGTCCCGGGGCAGGACTGCCACCTGCCTGATCCCCAGGCCTCCACTGGATGCCAGGCAGGGGCGGAGGGGGCCGAGCTGGGGCTGGGGAGGACCGCAGGGCCGTGGCGACCCCTCCCTGCGGTCCGCTGTGATACCAAATCTGACACTGGGCCCAGGAAGCAGGGCTGACACCTGATCCCGGCCTCACCATCGGCGGTCCTCACGGCACCGGACGAAGGGGAGAGGAACTGAGATCCTCAGATCCTCATTTTTTTCTCCATCCCTGGAGGGCTGTGGGTTCCCGAGTCACAGCCTGGGGCTCACAGCCCGAGGGGACCCCGGGCTGCTCACCACTCGCAGGCTCAGGGTTCATGAGCCGGGCCAGGCAGGCGTGTTTCTCTTCCGGGGTCTCTGGGGTTCCCCAGCAGGAGGAAAGTGATTCTCCCAGGGCCCCTAATCCCTCTCCCTCCCTTCTTCTCCCCGTAACCTGGCGGCGTGCCCCTGGCACAGCCAACCCCATGCCAAGCCCCCAGGTTCACGGTGGGGGCCCAAGGCACCCGGTGAACTTCCCTGTGGGGAGTTAAAAAAAAAAAAAAAAAGAAAGAAAGAAAAACAGGAACCAATCACCTATACTGTAGTTAATTAACAACCGCTGGGTTTTGATTCACACGGACGGACGGTGCTGAGAAAGGCAGAGATTGTGAAAGCAGCCCAGGACTTCTTCATAAAACAGAGGCCGGTGGTACTGGCCGCCTTCCGGAAGGAGGCCCACTCCGACCATGGCACGCGCCGGCGGCCCAAGGGAGCCAGAATCTCGGCCAGGGCGACCGGCAGTGCCCGCTTCCACGCCTGCCCCGTGGGGCCACCTGTGGGGTTGAGTCTGATCCTGCGACCTTGACCTCGTGACCTGCCAGCCGCCAGCCCGCCTTTGGCTTTCCTATCTGTGAAGAGGGACGGTTGGGCTAAGAGATTTCCAAACTTCCCTTTTGCTCTGAAATCCCACGGACGATTCGTCAGCCTTCAGGGAGGGACTGACCCACCTGGCCCCGAACCTTGTCACTCTGGCTTCCCCTTCCTGGAGGGCGGGGTAGTGCGGCTGGTTCTCAGGACGCCTGCAAGGTGTGACTCCCAGGGGTGGGGGTCGAGCCGAGGGGGCTCCCTGCTCTTGCTCGAGCTGCAGGAGGAGTTCTGACATCTCAGCCTGCCTTCAGGGAACCCACCGGCACAGCTGAGTGGCTCCACTTCTAGGTTTCAGCCCACAAAGCACTCAAAGCGGAGGCCCACAGAGACGCTGGCATGGCCAAGTTCATGGCAGCGTGATCCATAGAAGCCAAGGGCGGGAGCAGCCACGTGCCCGCCGACGGGGGGAACAGAGAAATACGGACTACGGCCTGCCTACGGTGGACGTCTTCAGCCTGTGCCGGCACACGGCCCCACGTGGAAAAACCTAGAAGGCAGCGCGCTGTGTGAAATCAGCCCGGTACAGAAGGCAGCTCCTGGCCGAGCCCATGCGCAAGTACCCGGTTCAGGTGGATCCCTAGAGAGCAGTAGCTCGGACGCTTCCGGGGACTGCAGTTTGCCGGGACTCCGTGGCTCTGCGAACACGTGGGGGCGATATTCACGGTGCGAATCCCCGCACTCAGAACCACGGAGCCGTGCACAAGGCTGCCCAGTGGAACTTTGTGGCTGATGCCTATTTTTATCACAACAAAAACCAAAGTGAGCACAACAGACGCTTATTGGGCTCAACTCCTGCACCGGAAGGAACAGAGAATCTTCTAGACAAAGGAGGGAACAACGTCCCTCCAACCTGACCCGGCCAGAGCTCCCTGATGTTCCCCAGTCTCCCAGGACTTCCTGTGGGGACACCCACCAGTCATCCCCAGAGTTAGGGGAGCCCCGGCTCCCTGGCGCGGCCAATCTTCTGAAACAAGGGAACCTCATCATTCTGCTGAGCTTGGAAATAGTTTACCTGGGTCCCACGCAGGCGAGGCCGGGAGGTCGGGTGCGGCTTAGTGCCTTCTGATATCCGCCAGACACCCCCCAACGCGGGCACATGCCCAGGGACCCCCATGCGAGAAGCCCTGTTTATAGAGAGCATCTCTCCCCAGGTGCTAGGAGACTGAAGTGTGGCTTTTCCTTGGAAGACAGATGGGAAAGGTCAAGGATGACATTCGAGAGACAGAGCCGAGAGGCGTCTCTCTCTCTCTCTCTCTCTCTCTCTCTCTCTCTCTCTCTCTCTCTCTCGGAGGCGGAGGCTGGGGGGCGGGGGGTGGCGCCTGACTCTCAGAGTGTCCCAGGGACTTTCGCAGGGTGGGATGCTTGGGGCTGCAGGTTCCTTAGAATGCCCTCTCAAAGGGACCTGTGTCCCTTTGCACACGGCCCAGGTCCCCAGGAGAGCCGGGGCGGGGGTTGGGGGGAGCTTGTGGGGCTCCATGCCAGCCAAAAGTCGAGGTGCACGAAGCAGCTGCCAGGCTGGGCAAGGCGGGATTCCTACACGGGCGAGTGGCGCCTCAGCTGTCCCCAGCGCCTCTGCCCCCGGTGCTGGCAGGCAGGGCAGCCACAGCCTCCAAGGAGACTCCAGCCCAGTCTTGGTCTCCGGAGCTCAGCAGCCTGGAACAATCCAGGTCGGACACGCAAATTTGGAAGGAGGAGCACGCAGGCGCCCCTGCGGCACTCACCTGCGGGGCCGGGCCCCTTCCCGCCGGAGGGTCCCGCGGCGGGGACCGGAGCCTCTCCCAGTTCAGACAGCTCTGCCCTCTGTCCAGTGCGCGCTGTCTGCACACACACAGACACTTCTCCTTTTCCTCTCTGTGTGTTTCTCCTCTTCTGTTCCCCTCCCTGATTTTCAATCTGATTATTTGTGTCAAAATCTGGCGGCGAGGCGGCAGCCAATGGAGAGAGTGCCTGGGCCGGCTGCCTTTGCTTATCAAAACTTTGCAGGGCTCCAGACTCTGGGCCCTCATCCCCAGCGCACGGAGCCCCAGCGAGCGGCTCCCCCCACCCCCACCCCCGGAAATCTTGAATGACACCCGGACGAAAAGAACGCAAAGGCCAAGTTACTAAATTTTTTAAAACGAGTTAATGTTAAAGATGAAACACACACAACAACCTGGGCTTTGGATAAAGAAGAAATAATTCAATTTTTTTCTCCTTCCTTTTTTTTTTTTCTTCCCTCCCTTCCGCCTTCCATTCTCTCTCTCTCTCCCTCCCTCCCTCTCTCTCTCCCCTCTCCGCCCCCCCCCCCCATCCTCTCCTCTCCCTCGGTTCCCTGTCCCGCAGCTGAGACCCAGGGACCCGGCTGCCCAACAGGTGCACTGCGAGGCCCTGCCGTCCAAGCCCACAGAGGAGGCCACCTCTGGGGCGGGGTGGCGTGGGGCGGGGACGAGGCACCGCCGCGGGGGAGGAGATGAGGCGGTGACTGTGGGTCCACGAGACCCCAGCCCGAGGCGCCCACGGACAGATTGCGCGCCGGTCCGGGTCGCGCCTGTGCTGCCATCTGCTGGCCGCCGCGGGGAGGGGGCGCACGGGCAGGGACCGCCGGGACGTTTCGCGCCCCGGTCCCCGGCCTCCGCGTCGGGGTGGCGGGTCCGCCGCGGGAGGTTTTGCATGCGAGGCGGCTCCGCCGAGCTGCACTGTTACTCTGATTTGCATGCGTTGGCCCGGACGGCGGAGCCGGGCGCCGGAGTCCAAGGTCCACGTGGAGAGCAGGGGCGTGCCCAGGCGAGGTCTGGGCCAGCGGGGCGATCGCCGCCGACACCCCGGGGGTCCGCGGGACCCCGGCGCTCCCGGTGTGGCCCTCGCAGGCCGCGGGTCTGCCCGTTCCCGCCGACGCTGGCGGTTGGCTCCGGAGAGCTGGTGGGAGACGCACGGAAAGTTTGCCGCGGGCCCGGGGGCGTTTGGAGCCGAAAAGTTCCCGGGAAACGCCTGTTCCCAGGGACGACGCCAGAACCCGCTCACCTCCAGGTTCCCTGGAGTGAGCCCCTCCTGTTCACCAGCCGCCCCCGCAGCCTCTGGGGTGCCCGGGACGATCCCGCAGTTCCCGACGCGGGCCGGGCGGTCTGGGCGCCCCTGATAGGAAGCCGGGCCGAGGCCTGAGCCGCTCTGTCGTAATCCTCGCCGGGGTCCTAACTTCCTCCTTGAGTAACTGACTCACACGCGAGTCCCAGGCCCGGCTCCCTGGAGTCACCGGGAATCCCCTGCAAGGGACGGCATGGCCAGGCGCCTCCCTTCCAAGCTGGAGCCCCCACCCCGCCGGCGACCACCCACCCTCGGGACCCCCTCCGGGGCCGCCCACAGAGCCAACGCCACTTCCCTGCGAGGCAGCCCTGCCTGGGGGCTGCACCCCAGCATCCCCCTGCAGGTGCACCCATTCCTCCTCCAACAGTGGGGTACTTTCCTGCACCGGCCCCTCCCTCTCCCGCCTCCCTCCTCGTCCCACGTGTGTTTACTGAGTGCCCACGAGGCACCAGGCGCTGGGGTTTGTCTGGTCCATTCCTGCTGCTACAGCAAAATGCACCATGGGAGATGCACCACAGGGGGCTGGCAGTGGTGGGGCATTTAAACCGCTGCGTGCAGCGCCCGCGTGCCAGCCGCCCCCTGCTAATGCGCCTGGGAAAGCAGCGGAGGATGGAGCAAGTGCTTTGCCCCTGCACCCACGTGGGCGGCCCAGGTGGAGTTCCAGGCTCCTGACTGCTGGGACCGTTTGCAGAGTAAGCCAGCCCTTGGAAGATTCTGTCTGTCCCTCTGTGTGTGTGTGGCTTTGCCTTTCAAATGAATCAATAAAATCTTCAGGAAAAAATAAAGAGCAGACAGTCGCAGTTCAGGGATGGGGAGTTCAGGGTCAAGCCCGCAGCAGGTGCGGGGTCCAGGGAAGGCTTGCTCTCTGCGTCAAGATGGCGCCTCTGCTGCCTCCTGCAATGAGGAGGGGGGAGGGCAGAAAGCACGCAGGCTGTGTCCTTAGCTGGCGGGAGACACGGAAGGAGCAAGGGCCAGGCCACCCTCCAAAGCAGCACCAATCCACAGAGCCCGCCTGGCTTCAGCGCCCCCTACAGCCCCGCCTCTTAACTCCCGCGCTGGGGGTCCCGGGTTCCAATGGGAGTTGAGGGCAGGCATGCTTACTCCACAGAGGGTTTCAAACGAGAACAAGACAGGAGCCCTCGTGAGCTCCTGCCTGGTCTGGGAGGTGGGCCAGAGCACCCTGAAACTTACAATTCGGGGTGACAAACGCTGCGACAGAATCCCAAGGGAGTGTGGGGCAGGGGGAGTGGACCGGGAATGGAGAGTCGGTGGAGGAGCTGACCTCCTGGCTGATGCCCAGTCTGACTTAGCGGGGAGCGAGGCGGGGCAGGTGTCTAAAAAGAGGAAGAGCGTGTGCAGAGAGCCAGAGGCCAGCGGGCCGACGGCAGCCACGTGCAGTGTGGGCAGAGCTCGGAGACGGCAGATGAAGGGAGAGGGGGGATCCCAGAGGGGCAAGAGGGAGCCCCAGCAGGAGGACCCCCCGACACACACCTGTATCTTTCCCTGTTCCTTTTCACCCAGGCCAGACCACACCCTCAGCGCCCAGCTCACACGGCCAAGTGCAGCGCCGGAGGAACCATGCCTAGTAACAATGAAGTGGCCCACACCCAGCACTGAGAAATCTCGGCACGGTTGGCTCCGGAAGGTGGTGATGTTGTCTGGAGCCTCACTGGGGACATTGTGCCGTCCCCTCTGCCCGGAGGGCCCAGTCCCCGACCCCCCACGGCCGGCCCCTCCTTGCCATGCAGGGGGCAATGTCACCTCCTTGGCCACCGACTTGCAGGACCCAACACACACACTGCACTCTCTTCCACTGCACCTGCCTTGTTCTTTTCTTCTTTGCACCTATAATTATCTGACAATATCTTGCTATTTCCCTATTTATTTAGTTTTAGCCTGGCTTCCCAGAGGTCAGAACTACATGGCCGAGGTCCTGATTTCCTGGCTCATGGCTTGGGGACAGCAAATGGGAGACACCAGGACGTACTCACACACTGAATGAGTGAATGAACCTGTCTCTCAGCTTTGCCCTCAGGCTGAGCTCCCTGCCAGTGTCACAGGCTAGGGTCTAGAAAGCTTGGAAACTTTCTTTCTTTCTTTTTTTAAGGTTTTATTTATTTATTTGAAGGGCAGAGCTATAGAGAGGCAGAGGCAGAGAGACAGAGAGGTCTTCCATCTGCTGGTTCACTCCCCGAATGGCTGGAGCTGAGCTGATCCAAAGCCAGGAGCCTCCTGTGGATCTCCAACACAGGTGCAGGGGTCCAAGGACTTGGGCCATCTTCTACTGCTTTCCCAGGCCATAGCAGAGAGCTGGATCAGAAGTGGAGCAGCCAGGACTCGAACTGGTGTCCATATGGGATGCCGGCACTGCAGGTGGCGGCTTTACCCATTACACCACAGTGCCAGCCCCAGCGCTGAGCTTGGCTCTGATTGGTCCATCCTGCTCACAAGCACATTGTAGCATCAATTACCGTGGCCAGAGGAAGGGCCTCTCAGTGGCCAGGGCTGCTGGCCTGGGAGAGTGGGGGAAGGGCTGGTGGGGGCGGGGAGAGCCGTTGTCACCACGCAGGAAGGTGCTAGGGGCGTGGCTTCTACTCTGCACCCTCCACCTGTCCTCTCTCTGTCACTGGAATGGGGACCGAATCCCAAGTCCATCTCTGCCCCCTGCTAACCCCGGTCTCTTCGGTCTCCCTCACGGCTCAATCCAGCTCTCGGTGCCTCCAGAAAAGCTTCCCAGACCTGCCACAATCCACGGGGTCACCGGGAGTCTAAAGGTTTCTGCTGCCTGCAACCACTTCTGGATTCTGGCCTTGCTGGAGCCTTGTGAGAGCCCAGCAGCTCTGGGTCCTCCCTCAGCACGTGGGCTGCACTTTGGCCAACACAGGCCTGCAGGAATCCCTGGGCAACACGGTGACCACAGTGGGCAGGGGCCTCACAGAGATGGCTCTGTCAGCGCAGGTGGGTGGGCTCAGCAGGCTCTGAGTGGCAGGGCGAGGTGAATGTGCCGCGCTGGGTGGGCACCGGGGTCCGGGCTCTGGCCAGCTCCACCTGCCGTTAGATGTGAAACTGTGGTCCCCTTTCTGGCCTTGGCCACAGAATACTGCAATCTTAAGCTGAAAACCACAAGTCCCGGGGAGGGGGGATACAAGGATGGGTTCTGTGTTTCCTGCCCTCTGGGGTCCTCGACTCTTGGCTCTGTCCTACTGCGCATGTGTTGAACGGTGACCACAGTGGGCAGCAGGAAGGGACGTGGGAAGCTTCAACTCAGCCGTCGAGGATTGCAGAGCGTTTCCCAAGTCCCTGCTGCTCACCCAGGGCAGCCGGTAACCCAGCAGCGGGGACGCCCGATTGCACCTGCTTCCCCGAGCGGCAATTCGCCGCATTGCCACACGGTGGCGCTCCTGCTCCCCTTTCCTTTGACCTAGATGCTGTGTAAGTTTTAAGAGCCTTAACGAGGGGCCGGCGCTACGGACCCCCTCGCCTTGGGCAGCCACACAGTGAGAGAACTCCCCCAGCCTGCAAGCCCGGCCCTTCCAGGCTCCTGCTCAGGCGGGGATGGGACCCTGGGGTGAGGTTCCAGGTTGCAGCCACTCCAGAAAGTGGGTGGCCAGGCTGTCTCAGGGGACAGGATAGGAGAGAGGGGCTTGGCCGGCGCCCCGGCTCACTAGGCTAATCCTCCACCTTGCGGCGCCGGCACACCAGGTTCTAGTCCCGGTCGGGGCGCCGGATTCTGTCCCAGTTGATGCTCTTCCAGTCCAGCTCTCTGCTGTGGCCCGGGAGTGCAGTGGAGGATGGCCCAAGTGCTTGGGCCCTGCACCCCATGGGAGACCAGGATAAGCCCCTGGCTCCTGCCATTGGATCAGCGCGGTGCGCCGGCCGCAGCGCGCCAATCGCGGCGGCCATTGGAGGGTGAACCAACGGCAAAAGGAAGACCTTTCTTTCTGTCTCTCTCTCTCTCACTGTCCACTCTGCCTGTCAAAAAAAAAATAATAAAAAAAAAATTAAAAAATAAAAAAAAGGAGAGAGGGGCTTGGAGAAATTGGGGGAAGCGATTCTGGGGGCACTGGGCCTGGGCAGGGCTGGGCTCCAGCTCCGCGGTCCTGCCTGCTCCCTGCCAGCACCTCGGCTGGACATCCAAGGGCTCACTCATGGGTTAAGAAAGAACCGGACAGCAACAGGTCCAGCTGCTGGGTGGGCGGAAGGCCAGGTTCTTGTCTCCAGTGCATGAAGGAATCCAAGGACAAAGGGCGCGATTCATTAGCAAAGCAGAACCACACGCTGCAGAGGGAAGGTGGGCAGGCAGAGGTGAGCCCCGAGGGCCTGGGCGCCCCTTTCTGTGGTGTCGAGGCTCTGGGGCTGGTGTTTTGCGTGGGATTTGCCAGGAAAGGATGGAGGTGGCCAGGCATTTTGGGACTTCCAGTCTGCTGGTGTCAGGTGCATGATGGGAGCAGGGGTGTCTGCTAGCTTGCTGACGACTCCCGTGTCCGTGTGCTCTCGGGATAGCCACAGAACTCCTGCCCGGAGGCTGCAGAGATGGAGGGGGAAGGGGTGGGAGCTATGGGAACGGGGCGGTGGGGGGCCTGGTTCTGTCACACGACGGGGAACCCAGCCGGTGCCACGGCCAAGCACACACAGCCACAGGTGGGGGTGCTCTGCCCCACCCACTGGGGCTCACACCAACTCTGCACTTTTTTGTAAATTTATTTTTCCTCCCAAAGAAACCTTTTATTTCAGGAATACAAACTTCATGCATTTCCTAAGGACACCTTTCGGAATATGGGGATTCTTCCCACCGTAGCCGCCCTCCTGATATCGGAGATGACCCCCGAAATCTGTATGAAAATGTGGCCCTAAAGCTCCCCAGCAGCGCCATCTGGGGTGCCATACGATTTCACCACATGCTTATTAATAAATCCCCAATGTTAATAAGCCCGTGTGGGTTCTTATCTAATATTTAGAGAAGAATTCTAAATACCAGCATAAATAAATGAGGCAGCATGGTACATTTTAGGCTTTTATTTAGTGAGAAAGATGCATAGGAGAGTGAGGGCTTTATCTATAGGAGAGAGGTAGATCCGGGTTCATACGAGCACCAGGAACCAGTCAGCCACGTGGAGGAGCATCTAGGCCAGGAAGCCTAGGGCGGGTGTCCCGAAGGCCACGGGCCCTGGAGGCGCAGGGCTACAGCCAGCCCCCTCCTGGCAAGAGGCCAGGGAAAAGAGAAGAGAAGGAGACACACCGTGTCCCAGGCTTTTGACCCACTTCCAAAGGCGAGTGGCTAATTAACCTGATTGGCCGGTAGGCGCTCAGGTGTGGCCAGGTAGGGGCATGAGGTGATACAGGGGCACGGCGAAGGCGTGGTCTTCAAGCTCAGAAACCTAATCGATTTAACCTGTATGCCTGCCTACTTCACTCCCACCAACTCTCCCGCCCCTCCTCCTCCTCCCTCTCCCATTCCCAGTCCCATTCTCCACGAAGAACCATTTTCGATTAACTTTATACACAAAGACCAGCTCCATACAAGTACAGGAACTCTGCACTGTTTATGATTTACACCATGGGGACACGTCAGAGACTGGTGTGTGCCAGACAGAGGCAAACATGTGCTCCTCCCAGCAAGCCATGTGTATGCATGTGTAGTGCGTACATGTGTAGCGCGTACATGTGTGTAGCGCGTACACGTGTGTAGCACGTACATGTGCAGCGTGTACATGTGTATAACGTGTACATATGTGTAGCGTGTACATACATCTCTATGTGTATGTATATGCAGTACATATGCGCATGTATGTGCTGTGTGTACATGCGTGTAATATGCATCTGCATGCATTGTGTGACGTATGTGTATTGTATGTGCATACGCGTGTATGTATGTACATGTACACGTGTGTACGGTGCACCTGCACATGTGTATGCATGGCTGTGTGTGCATGTGTGTGTATGGTGTGTGCATGTGCCTGCACGTGGGTGCGTGTGTGTGTGTGTGGCACGCATCAGCCAGCCTGGGAAGAGCAGCCGTCTCCCAGTGATGGGTCCACACGTCCCCCATCAGGGCCCCTCGAGTGCCTGGGCCATCCAGCGAGCAGGAAGCCCCGTCTCCCACGCGTCCTCCTGGTCTGGGGGCTTCGGGCCTGGGGCTTCAGCTCCCAGATCCAGGAAGGGAAGCTCAAAGGAAAGGGAAGTGCAGAGGGGGAGGGGGAGGCTGTGGGGGCCTCAGGGAACGCGGACCCCTCGAAGAAGATGAGAAGCGGAAGCCCCCTGCCAAAGCCCCGCCTTCCCTCCCACACCCTGGGCGCTGTCTCAACCCCACCGGGGCCAGGAAGGAGCGGGAGGGGGGCCCGGTCGTCACCGGGGGCTTGGCCGCCAGAACCGCACCGCCATTGCGTGTGTCTTGCAGGTGCCGGCTGCCTCTGGAGATTTTCTCGAGGTCCTCTTTGGATCGGAACTCCCTGGAGGAGGAGCCCTCCCGCCATCAACCCTGACCGTGCAGGGGCTCTCCTCCCCCACCCCCACCACCAGCATACGGTGGAGGTGCCGCCAGGCTGGTCCCATGGCCACGGGCGCACTGCGTGGACGTGGCCTGTCCACGTGTTGCCGAGGGAGGAACGGCTCGCGGTCTAAGAAGGACGCTTGTCTCGCGCTTTCTGGGGAAGCAGAAAAGAGCCCAGATCAGGGGGCGACCCCAAAAGCATTGGAGGCAAGGTTTGTACACCCGTCTTCTGGCCGCACTAGTCGCCGTAACCAGAGGCGGGAGAACCCGCGTGTCCATCGAAGGATAGGACGGAATAGGGCGGAAACACCGCTGGGTGCTATTCGGCCTTGGGGAAAACACTCTGACACTTGCTGTGATGTCACAAACATCACGTGGTTCCACTTACGCGGCAGAACACAGCCAGCTCGGAATCCCAGCGGCAGGAAGTAGAATCCTGGTGCCAGGGGTGGGGGGTGGGGGCCCGGAGCTGGCGGAACTTCTATCCACCGGGAGTCGGATGGCGTTGGGGATGGCTGTGCAAAGGCACAGTGGTCCTCGGCGTCGCCCAGCTGGACCCACCTGCAGACCACCAGGATGGAGCTTTATGTTGTGTGCACACAACACACACACACACTCACACACGACCAAGGCCTCCACAGTCCCAGGTGGGAAAAGTACAGGCCAGGGTCTCCCACTTCCCTCCACTCAGCATTTTAATTTTATTTAAAATTAATGAAATGTGCAGATTTATACATTTTTTTTTTTTGGACAGGCAGAGTTAGACAGTGAGAGACAGAGAGAAAGGTCTTCCTTTTCCGTTGGTTCACCCCCCAAATGGCTGCTACGGCTGGCGTGCTGCGCCAATCCGAAGCCAGGAGCCAGGTGCTTCTCCGGGTCTCCCATGGGGTGCAGGGCCCAAGCACTTGGGCCATCCTCCACTGCCTTCCCGGGCCACAGCAGAGAGCTGGACTGGAAGAGGGGCAACCGGGACAGAATCTGGCGCCCCGACCGGGACTAGAACCTGGTGTGCCGGCGCCGCAAGGTGGAGGATTAGCCTAGTGAGGTGCGGCAATGGCCGATTTATACACATTTTAAAATTTAATAATTTGAAAGGCATATATAATATATATATAACTATATATTTGTTAAGATTCATTTATTTGGAAGGCAGCGTGACAAAGAAGGGGAGACAGATTGAGAGAGAGAGAGATCTTCCATCTGCTGGTTCACTCAAAGGGCTGAAACGGCTGGGGCTGAGCCAGGCGGCAGCCAAGAGCCTGGTGCTGCAGCCGAGTCCCCCATGCGGGTGCAGGGGCCCAAGCACTCGGGCCATCTTCTGCTGCTTTCCCAGGCCACAGCAGGGAGCTGGATGGGAGGCAGCCGGGACATGAGCTGGATGCCGGTGTTGCAAGCGGCACCTTAACCCCTTTCCATCTTTGAAAATGTTTCGAGTTTTTGTTCTGAAAAAGTTCAAGCCCTGACTAGGGATCACCCCCAGCGCCCACCCAGCTGGCTCTGTCTCTGTAGGCGTCGGTGTCTGAGCCCACACTGGGGAGCTCAGGACTTCCCGGTCCCTGGGCATGCATCTCCTGAAGACAAGGGAACTTCTGCCTCCATCCCCACTGACGATGTCACTGTGGCACCCAAGGAAGCCACGGGAGCCAGCAGTCCCGGCGCAGGCCCGTGTCTGCCGTGCAGCCGGGTTTCCAGCACAGCGTCCATGGCTCGTTCTTCAGTGGCCGTCCTGCCTGGACAGCGCCCCCTGCCGCCTTCCTTGGGTGTTGGCTTCTCCCCCTTGAGAACCCACGCGGGGATCGGAGGTCCCTCCGTTGTCTGCCTGTCTCTCCCTGGTGCGGCTGAACTGGTTCCTTCATCCCTCGCATCCTGAGAGTCAGCCCCAAGGTTTGGTGAGATTCAGGCTGGGGGTGTCAGGCAGGGGCTCCCACAGGACCTCTCACAGGAGGCTGAGAAGTGACCCGTGGGGTGGACTCCGTCAACCCAGCCTCCCCTGCGTCCACTGCTGATCCCAACAAAATGGAGAATTTTCTTCCTAATTCTACCATTCCTCCTACATTTATGGGTTTTTTAAGTGGGTTTTTTTATTATTTATTTATTTATTTATTTTTTAAGTCAGAGTTACACAGAGAGGAGAAGCAGAGAGAGAGAGAGAGAGAGAGAGAGAGAGACATAGGGAGAGAGAGGTCTTCCACCCCTGGTTCACTCCCCAGATGGCTGCAATGGCCAGAGCTGTGCCAATCTAAAGCCAGGAGCCAGGAGCTTCTTCCAGTCTCCCACATGGGTGCCGGGGCCCAAGGACTTAGGCCATCCTCCACTGCCTTCCCAGGCCACAGCAGAGAGCTGGATCAGAAGTGGAGCAGTCAGGACTTGAACTGGCACCAATATAGGATGTTGGCACTGCAGGCGGTGACTTTACCCATTACGCCACAGCGCCAGCCACATGATTGATTATTGATTGATTGATTTTATAAGTGCAAAGAGCTTTCTCTTATTCACTGGGGCTGAACGTGGTTCTTCCAAAATCGAGAGTGTCACCGATCAATCTTTTCTCCAATTGCTGGTGTTCATAGCGAGGTGGCGACATGGTTGGGTTTTCTTTTCGCTCTTTCTTGCATTTGAGTATCCGCTGAACTCACAGGTTTCTGCTTGCTCAATGTTTTACGTTCAATTGCAAGAACGCCTTCTCGTGGCCGGTGTGTGCGCTGCTTCTGTGGCTGCTGTGACGATGGCCACGGACAGGGCGGCTTCGAGCAGCAGGAAGTGGCCCTGCTGGTTCTGGAGCCCAGGGCCAAGTGGAGATGGGGCTCAGTGGGGCTGTGGGGGAACGCGCCCCAGGCAGGCCCCTCTGCCGGTCCCTCGCGGCCGCTGTCGCCCTCTGGCGTCCCTTGCTGGAGTGAGATACCGAGGCGGGGCACTTCATACAGAGGCTCACTCAGTGCACATCTGGAAGCACCTGGAAACCTCGGGCAGGGGAGGAAGCCAGGCAGCAGGGATCTCGCTCGTTTTATAGGAAACCAGGCGACGCCCCCAATGACTGAATCGTCTGCTAAGCCCCAGCCCTCAAAGGCACCACCTTTAGAATAGCACCACGCAGGGGCCGTGCTTCCCCGGCACGGTCTCTGGGGGGAGGCACACGCAAATCCCACACGAACTCGAGCCCTTGGCTGGTGGCTTATCACTCCAGTCTCTGCCCCTGTATTCACACGGGCTTCCCTTCTGTCTGTGGCGCTCTCTCTCTCTCTCTCTCTCTCTCTCTCTCTCTCAACATTGTTTTTTCTTATTTGAAAGGCAGAGTGACAGAGAGCACAAAGGGAAAGAGACATCTTCCATCTGTTGGTTCACTGGAGCCTGGAGCTCCCTCCGGGTCACCTACGTGGGTGCCGGCGCCCAAGCACTTGGGCCATCTGCCTCTGCCTTCCCAGGAGCATTGGCAGGGAGTGACAGCAGGATACAGGTCCTGTCCTTAACCCTTTGTGCCACAGCGCCAGCTGAGCCAGTGCCCACGTGAAATGCTGGTGTTGCAGGTGGTGGCTTATCCTGCTGGCTTAACCCCGGCCCTGCCACTGGGTTTAGAACCTGCCTGTTTAATCCAAGGCGGTCTCATCTTTCGGTATTTAATCGATTTACATCTGGAAAGACCTTTTCCCCCAAACTACGGCCACATCCCCAGTCACCAGGGATTAGGATCTGGACATACATCCGGGGCACTGCTATTCACCCCAGACAGCCAGTGTCCTCAGGATTTGTCTCTGACAGCACCTCCAGCGCTCCGAGTTCCGCTTCTGCCGATGCGATGCGCACACGGGGAGCAGCAGGTGGTGGCTCAAGTACTTGGGTCCCTGCCACCCGCGTGTGAGACCCAATTGCGTTCCAGGCCCCTGCCTTTGTTCTGGCCCTGCTGTAGCTGTCCCAAGCATTTGGGGAGTGGACTAGAGTAGAAGTGCATGCTCTCTCTCTCTCTCCCTCTCTCTCTCTCTGCATCCCAAACAAACAGAAATAAGTCAATAAAATTTCAAAAATTGACTTATAAAAGTTTAGATCTCTGTGTACGAGGGAGTCTTATTTGTAATAAAAGTTGCAAATACGTTCCCTCTCTACCATTTATTATCTGACTGTGCGTATTTTTTGTTTTGCTTTGGTTTGGTTTCGAGGGCGTCTCATTCGTCAGTCTTTCATTGCTTCTAACGGTTTAGCTGTTTTCAGACAGGTCTCTTCACCCCCATCACGAAGAAGTCACCTGTGTTGTCCTTGCTCAGAGCCCTGGTCCAACTTCGGCTTATTCTGCTGTCGGGTGCGATTTTTTTTTTTTTGACAGGCAGAGTTAGACAGTGAGAGAGAGAGAGAGACAGAGAAAGGTCTTTCTTCCTTTGGTTCACCCCCAAAATGCCTGCTACAGCCAGCATGCTGCGCCGATCCGAAGCCAGGAGCCAGGTGCCTCCTCCCGGTCTCTCATGCGGGTGCAGGGCCCAAGCACCTGGGCCATCCTCCACTGCCTTCCCGGGCCACAGCAGAGAGCTGCACTGGAAGAGGAGCAACCGGGACAGAACTGGCGCCCCGACCGGGACTAGAACCCGGGATGCCGGTGCCGCAGGCGGAGGATTAGCCCAGTGAGCCGTGGCACCGGCCGAGGTGATTTTATCTTTTTCCAAATGGTCATATGCTTCAGGGGAGGCACAGCTGAAATAGAACCTCCCATTGGGAATGCACCTGGGGATAGGGTGGTCTCATGGGCACCATGAAAGTCCCGAACACTCAGTGCCACTGTGTACTGTGGCCCTCAGAGTTTAACACGTGGTCAGGTGTCTGAGTGACGAGATGCCTGCCAAGGAGACCAATGGCCTAGACTTAAAAAGAAAAAAAAAAGATTTATCTAAGAGGTAGAGTTATAGACACAGAGAGGGAGAGACAGGGAAAAGTCTTTCATCTGTTAGTCCACTCCCTAAATGGCCGCATTGGTCCAAGCTGGGCTGACCCAAAGCCAGGAGCCAGGAGCTTCTTCTGGGTCTCCCACGTGGGTGCAGGGGCCCAAGCACTTGAGCCATCTCCTGCTGCTTTCCCAGGCCATAGCAGGGAGCTGGATCGGAAGAGGAGCAGCCGGGACTCCAACCGGCATCCATGTGGGATGCCGACACTGCAGGTGGAGACAGCCCGCAATGCCACAGCATCGGTCCCTGGCCCAGGTTTTTGAAATTAAATTGGCAGGGATAATTCTGAGAGTCCATGTTTGCCGGAATATTCCACAGCCAGCTTTCTTTCTTCCTTTCTTTAACTCAGATCCTGTTCAGGCTCCGCACCGCCTGCTGCTACAGCACAGCCTTGGCCTCAGCTCGCCGGCCCCCGAATGCTGCCTTTCCCGTCCCCTACTCCTGGGCGCCCCCCCCCCCCCCCCGGCAGGCCGTTTAGGAGGGCTCACTTTCAGGTTTCAGGCTGCCGCTCAAACCGGCTCTTCCTGCTCCACGTTGCCGTTGCGCTGTCACCATTGGACACATGCGTGGTTAAGCCAGGAACAAAGTTCAAATCCTGCCCTAGCTGACCAGTTGCCCCCAGTGGGGCACCTTGTCTCCTGCAGTGTTTGTAAGTCAGTTCTGGGCTGGACTGGCCCTGTCTCGGGACGCCTACCCCTCTCCCATCTTTTTAATATTTTAAAAAAAGATTTATTTATTTATTTATTTATTTATTTGAAAGGCAGAGACAAAGAGGGAGAGATAGAGAGATCTTCCATCTGTTGGCTCTCTCTCCAAATGGCCACAATGGCTGGGGCTGGGGCTAGGGCTGGGCTAGACCAAAGCCAGGAGGCAGGAACTCCAGGCCATCTTCTGCTGCTCTCCCAGGTGCACGAGCAGGGAGCTGGATTGGAAGTGGTGCAGCCGGGACTCGAACTGGCGCCCACAGGGATATTGCTGTCCCAGGCAGCAGTTTAACCCACTGTTAACCCACTGCACCACATGCCTGGCCCACCCCCATCTCTCATTTTATCTGCTGGGCTCTGGGCTCCCGGGTAGCAGACTGCACACATTTCTTCCTGTTACTACAGGGAAATATCCAGGCTGGCCACTTCGTAAAGAAAAGAGGTCCACAGAGCCCACAGTTCTGGAGGTTTCCAGGGGTACCACGGCATCCATGTGGCTGTGGTGAGGGTTTCACAGTGGATGGCATCACAGTGGCAGGAGCTCGTGACCAGGCAGGGAGCCAGCATGCGACCAGGGCCCGTAGAACTCTGTCCATCCCTCCTGAGGGCCACCAGTGATCCAGCAGCCTCACACCAGGCTGTGCCTCCTACAGCTCGCTGCCGCATATCTGAGCACAGCCACACTGGGGACCAAGTCCTGAACACGACTCTGGGGGGGCACCAGATCCCAGCCATGGTATGGATGAAGGAATTGAGAATGATCTCCCCAAAGTTAGACCCCAGAATGTGACCTTACTTGGAAACAGGGCTTTGCCGACCTAATTCAGTGAAGAGGTGGTCATTCTGGATACAAGGGGGCCCCAAATCCAACGCCTGGTGTCTTTGTAAGAGAGAGGCGGCACCGAGTTGCACGCGGGGAGAGGCCGTGGCGAGGTGGGACAGAGGTGGGAGTGATGAGCTGCAGGCCAGGGACCACCAGGAGCTGCGGAGAGGCGAGGAGCAGTTTCCCTCGGAGCCCCCGCAGGGAGCCAAGCCTGCTCACGGAGGCCTGGAGCTCAGGACGTCCGGCTCCAGAGTTGTGAGGGATGAGCTGCTGTCATGTCGCCAGCTTGTGGTCATTTGTGTGGAAGCCCCGGGTGACGGGGAGGGCAGTAGGTGCTGAGTGCCTGCCCCGCGGCAGGTGCGCAGCCGAGCGTTTCACCTGTCCCTCAGTGACTGTCCTTGTGACTCTACCTGCTGGTGGATTTAAGGTGTCCGTGTCATGCCCATTTTGCAGATGTAGAAACTGAGGCTTGGAGACTTACAGCTGGGCTGCAGAGCCAGGATCCCCACTCATCCCAGCCTCTCTGTCCTCCAGGGAAACAGGCTCATGTGCCACACACCCTGGGCCGCCACTGGCCCACGCGCCTAACTTGCTCACCCCCATACACCAGTGCTGCCTTCACCTCTGAGCTCTGCGGGTGTCCAGCTGTCCACCGGTCCATCTTTCCGGCATCCCAATGGAGCTGGTGACAAGACGACATCGACCCATGTTCCCCAGCGCAGCTTCCCCTTTTGTGGCTCAGGTGGTGGCGACACCGCGCACCCCCAGCCAGAGGCCTGGCTCACCTTCCTCCTCCTCCATCCGTGTCAACCCAGTGAAAACCCGTGAAGCACAACCTGCAGTTCTGGCTCCAGTGGGTCTGACTCCCTGCTCGCTGGCTGGTGATGGAGGCTGAGTCTCTGAGACTCGCTGTCCTTACCTGGGACGGGACACCTGGGGTTCGGCACTGTGGTGCCGAAGGCAGGTTAAGCCTAATAATAATGCAGTGGAGGGTGGATGTTGTGGCCATCTGGGAGAGAACCAGGGGATGGAAGATGTCTCTCTCCCCTTCCCTCTGTGACTCTGCCTTTCAAATAAGTAAATAAATACATCTTTTAAAAAAAAGAGAGAGGATTACACCGACAGTGGGTGTTCTTCTGCAGGTCGAATGGCTCTGTGCAAAGCCACAGAGCTGTGGCCTGCACTGCACGCGCGTGAGCTGTTGCCTAGCAGCAGAGCGGCCAGCCCCCCTTCTCTCTTAAGCTCTGCCCCGGCCGCGCTGTAGCTTCCCCCTGCTCCTGGCTCTCTCATTTCTGCTTTTTTCACAAACCTGATGTCCCCTCTCCCCCTGGCTAATGGCTACTTATTCATCATATATGAACCAAAAGGCTACCACCACCCAAGAAGGGGGCTGGGTGTTGTGCTATTATAGCGTCATTTACTTAGACTTAGCACAACACCTACCAGGCTGTCGTAGGCTGTTTTAAAGCCTTATTTCACGGAGCTGGCACTGTGGCCCAGTTGATGAAGCCACCACCTGTGATGCTGGGGTCCCGTATGAGTGCAGGTTTGAGTTCCAGTTGCTCTGCCTCCCATTCAGCTCCCTGCTAATGTGCCTGGGAAAGAGAGTGAAAGATGGCCCAGGTACTTGGCTCCCTGCCACCCACGTGGGAGATCTGGATGGAATTCTGGGCTCCTGGCTTGAGCCTGGCCCAGTCCCAGCTCTCATGGGACTGGTTCACTCTCCAAATGGCTACAATGGCCGGGGCTAGGCCAGGCTGAAGCCAGAAGCCTGGAGCTCCATCCAGGTCTCCCACATGGGTGGCAGGGACCCAAGTACTAGGGCCATTTTTTGCTGCTTTCCCAGGCACCTTAGCAGGGAGCTGCGTTGGAAATGGAACAGCCAGGACTCCCGTGTGCTCCGATATGGGATGTCGGCGTTGCGGCCGGAGCCTGACCTGCTGCGCCACGAGGCTGGCCCCGTCCTGGCTCTCTTCTGTCTGCCAGCCTGGTGTGTACAAGAGTGATACAAGGTTTGTAAATTGTAACTGACCTGTCATACTAGCCATTGCACATAGAAGGTAATGAGTTATGGATACATATTGTAACATCTAGAGCAACCACAAAAAAACATGTAAGAGGTACAGAAAAGGCGCCACCACTGGAGGTAAAACAAAATCCTAAATACTTCTCAATCTGAAAGAAAAAAACAACTAAAGAAAGCAGAAAAAAAGACAAGGAATAGGCCAGTGCCGCAGCTCAGTAGGCTAATCCTCCGCCTTGTGGCGCCGGCACACCGGGTTCTAGTCCCGGTCAGGGCACCGATCCTGTCCCGGTTGCCCCTCTTCCAGGCCAGCTCTCTGCTGTGGCCAGGGAGTGCAGTGGAGGATGGCCCAAGTGCTTGGGCCCTGCACCCCATGGGAGACCAGGAGAAGCACCTGGCTCCTGCCATCGGATCAGCGCGGTGCGCTGGCTGCAGCGCGCCAGCAGCGGCGGCCATTGGAGGGTGAACCAACGGCAAAAAGGAAGACCTTTCTGTCTCTCTCTCTCACTGTCCACTCTGCCTGTCAAAAAAAAAAAAAAAAAAAAAGAACCTAACAAAAAAATCAACAAGAATTTCTCTACTTCAGTGATAACCAAGCCTAAACTGAAAAACACAGAAACGCACAAAATTAAGATTAAGAACTACACAGTGCCTGACACCAGATGTGTAACAGACGAGGCCGCTGGGGAGGGTGCAGAACCTCCGGACAGTGCCCGGTTTGGAGGCTTCAGTGTGGGCGCAGGGGTCTGTGTGCTGGACGCTTGGTCCACAGCGTGGGGTGCTGAGGTGGTGCAGCCTGCTGGAGGGTGACTGGGTCACTGGAGTCCTCCATTGGAGGAGATTAAGTCACTCTCAGGGGACCCCAGGCAATGCCTGTGAGTGAGCTGTGACAGTAATGTTAACCACCGTCCTTCCTCCGTCCCGGTCTCTGGCTTCCCGTCATGTGATGTAGCCAAGGAGGCTCTCGGCAGAGGCCAACTCCAGGGAGCAGCCTGACCTTGGACGTCCGGCCTCCCAATCTGTGAGCTGCATAAACGGCTTTTCTCTTGAAAGTGCCCAGCCTCGGGCATTTCACAATAGCGACAGAAAATGGAAGAACACAGTGATGCAGATCTGACACCGGGGGTGGGTGGGGGCTGTGAGGAGGAGTCCCACAATGCCCTGCAGTCTCCGAGAGGGCCCCTCCGTCAGCTGACGCCCCCCACCTCATAAGGACTGTCAACTGTGGTTGCTTGGCCCCTGGCCAAGAGAGGTCGTGGATGTGTGACCCTGTGGCAAGTGTGGCAGCGGCAGCTGGGGCCTCCATCCGCTAGCAGGAGGCAGGACTGACCCACTTTCTTGGCCTTCACAGAGATCTAGAAGTGAAACACGAAATATAAAGAACATCAACACATAGAACACTGAAGAATGATTTTGTATGACAAAAGGTAGGAAAAGGCAAAACCTCAAAAACCCAAAGTATAATGCTGGTTTTGGCAGCATTGACATAAACTGGAACCGAAACACACACACACAGACACACACACACATGTACACACACAAACACATACAGACACACATGTGCACAACGCACATGCACACATACACACGTACACACACAACACACGTGCACACACAGACACATGCATACGCACACATGTACAGACATGTGCGCACACACATGCATGTACACACATACACACATACATGCGCGCGCATATACGCACACATGTACAGACATGTACACACATGCACACACACGTACACACACGCACAGACACATGCACACATACGCACGTACACACATACCCACATGCACACACACATACATGTATGCACACATGCACACACACGCACATACACACACACGCACACACAGGCAAGCCCAGCCACTGCATAAGCAGGACCTGCATGTCCGTGGTGCTTCCTTACGTAAAAGAAAATGAAAAAGTTAAGTTACTAAGAGCAAGCAAAAATGACCAAAATCGAAGGACCAAATTTATATCTAATTTTACTATTTTTTAAATTTGGGAGGCACAGAGACAGAGACAGACATACAGTCCTCCCCTGGTTCACTCCCTACATGCAATGACTGGGGCTAGGCCAGGCTGAACCCAGGAGCTAGAAACTGAGCCCAGGCCTCCCACGTGGGTGGCAGGAATCCATCTGCCTCCCAGGGTCTACACTGGCAAGAAGCTGGAATCGGCAGCCCAGGCCGAGAATCAAACCCAGGCACTCTGATAAGTGATGTGGGGTAACTTCTGGGCCAAACACCCCACCCCCATTATCTTCTCCCTCCCTCCCTCCCTTCCTTCTCCTTTTATTTATCTGAAAGGCAGAGTGGCAGAGAAAGAGAGAGAGACAGGGAGACCTTCCATCTGCTGATTCACTCCCCAAAGGCCTTATAGGTCAGGGCTGGGCAAGGCCAAAGACGGGAAGCGGGGCTTCCCACGTGGGTGGCAGGAACCCGAGCACCCAAGCCATCACCCGCCTCCTCTGATCTGCCCTGGCAAGAAGCTGGAGCCAGGACCTGAACCCCAAGCACGCTGATGTGGAATGCAGGCGGCTTAATTACCACATGCCCACTCCTCAAATTTATTTTTAAACGTTGGTTTAAAAAGTTACTTGATTTATATTTTTCATCTGCCTCTTTAGTCTGTTCCAATGCTATGTGATTCAGTTATAACCATGACAAGCATTAGTCTCAATAAATTTAGGGTTGGGCTAAACAAAGTAAAAAAGAAAAAGAGGTGAATCTGATGGCTCCAAAATTCATAACTCTTTTCCACTGAGATACAATATAGATAGCTGATAGGTGAGATACCAGACTGGGAGGAGAGAGCTGAAATGTCTACAGCCAACAAGGGACACACGCATGGGACATATAAGGTACTCCAGCAAATCAACAGGGAAAAATCCTAACTCCACTGGGAAAACGGTCAAGAGACAAGAACTAGCAATTTATAGAGAAAGTAACACACAAGACTGCCAGTAGCACACAAATGCTCCACTCATCAGGTCAAAGTGAGGCTCACGTGTCACTCCGGCCCTGCTACACAGAAACAATTACAGAGTTGGTCATTACCAAGTGTGGCAAGAATACACAGGCACTTTCGTGGGCCTCTGGTGGGAGCAGAGACTTGGGCAGTGGTGTACCAGGGGGCACTTGGAAACTTGCAGAAAATGTGATTAAAAGATAAGCTTATTTTGGTGCAAAAATTTTTTTGAAGTCCATGGGCAGTTTTTTCATAGTATGCATTTTCCATGAATTTAAAAATTTTAATTTCAAAATTTGAGAGATAGACACGTCCATCTATTGGTTCACTTCCAGAATGCCCACAACCCCTGGGACCGGGCCGTGAAGACGACGAGGGCTAGGAACTCTATCCGGGTCTCCCACGTGATGGGAAGGATCCGTCCACCACCTGCTGCCTCCAGGTGTGCATCAGCAGGAAGGTGGTATCAGGAGTGGAGCTGAGAATGAACCCAGGCACTCCCGTATGGGGAGGCAAGCATTTTTATCAGTGTCTGAACTCCCAGGCCATAGGCCCACTTCTTCATGAGCTTTTTGAAGACTCCTAGTGTATTACAAGTAAATCCACGTACCCCAAGACCCTCCAGTTTAACCCTTGGCTAGGTATCCCACAGAAATTCTTGGTGAATCCACCAGCGAAGAAGTGCAGGGACATGCCTCACCATGTTGTCACTGACGGCAGTGTGGCGTGGCTCCCGGGGAGATGGAGGCACTGCCAGGTGGACACAGAGCAATGTGGACGGAGCTTCCACACGTAATGCAGGATGGGGAAGATGGCCAGAAACAGATCGCTGGCTACACCAAGATCTCATTGATACAGGGTAAACACACACACCCTGCAGGGGCCCACAAAGGCTAAAAGATGCTTGTCACACACATTAGAATGGCTACTTATGGGACAGGCGGGAACTAGACACGGGGAGAGAAGATAAAAGGGAATGAGCAGGTGCACAGTGAGAGGGCCCCTTTCACACCCCGTGGACCGTCATGTGGCCGACTCAGCCCTTGGCACCTGTTAGAGCCTGAATTTATTGCCCAATCCCACGCTGTTCCTTAGATGTGCAGGTCACTGCGGAGGTAATCCGCTCAGTTGAGATTATGGACGCACTGGGGTCAGGGATGCAACGCCCGCATCCCACATTGGAGCATCGGTTTGAGTCCTGGCTCTCTCCTGACCCAGTTCCCTGCTAACGCGGCTCAGATGACGGCCTAAGCCCCCCACCCCATCTGGATGGAGTCCCTGACTCCTGGCTTCAGCTGGGCCCAGACATGCTGCTGCAACTATTTGGGGAGTGAACCAGCGGACCAGTACATGGGAGATTCTCTTTCCCCGTTACTCTGCCTTTCAAATTAATTACTGAAAGCAATTAGGGCTCCCAATAAATATACCTGTTGTCCTTATAAAAAGGGGAGAGGGGGAAACTCGGGGCCCCGAGACCGACACCATGGATGTGTCTCAAGCCGAGGGGCACCCAAAACTTCCAGCCAACCCGAGGCTAGGAGGGAGGCTTGGACAGATTCCAGCGTGCAGCCCTGGGGAGGAGCCAACATGGCTGACACCTTGACTTCCAATAAACCCCCACGTGAAGGCCATTCCATTTGTGGTGCTATTTCAGCACCCACGTCTCCGAGTCAGTGCACAAGGGGAGCCGACTGGATTCTCAGGGAGGGTCAGGCCTCCCACAAGGAGCATGACATCAGACAGAGATGGCAGCCGGTGGGCCTCCAACGCTCCCTGCTCCCCCTCAGTCTTGAAAGGTTTTTCTTATGGTTGGTCCAAGAACCCCCCTCCTCTTTTTTTTAAGATTTCCTTTTATTCGATGGGCAGACTGACAGAGACAGACACCTTCCATCTGCTGGCTCACCTGGGCCACCTTCCACTGCCCTTTGCAGACCCACTAACAGGGAGCTCTGACGTGGGATGCTGGCCTTCAACCTTGGCTTCTGACCTTGAACTGGCACACCTCCTGGGGCCAGCAGAGAGAGCCTTGAGAGTTTGGAGGGAGACAGGCCCACTCCTACACACACACACACCTTGGGAAGCAGACATTTCAGGGGCTGGCAGGCGCCCCTCCTCCCTCCTCGACGTCCCACGAAGTTTTCCTAGCGGAAGTCACATTGCAGCTGACTCTGGCAGAACAGGTGTGAGCAGGTGTGACCCAGGTGAAGAAGGGAAGGCGTTCTTGGCCACCTCTGGGCTCACGTGCTGGTCAGGAACAGCGCTCGGGGAAAGCGAAAACGTTTTGAAGAGGCACCCAGGTACCTTCCAGACAGGAGCAGCAGGTGTGGCCAGGCCTCACGGGCAGTGAGCTGTTGTCCTGTGCTCTCCTTCCTCCCCAGGGCCCTGCGTTCCTCATCACCAGACCTGCTCCCCCAAGGGAATACCTGCTCCCCCAGCAAACTCTTAGCTGTTCCCCCTGCTTTCTCTCTGCTGTCCAAGGTGCTGGATGCAAAGCCGTGTGCTGGCGAACACAGTGCTGCTCCTCACACAACCCAGAGGGTGTGCATACAGGGCTTGTGTCTAGGTAATCTGTATCCCCAGTTCAAATGGTGCCCCCTGGAGTTGTGCAAAGTCGCAAGCCTCAACCAATGCCCAGGGTTTCTCGGTGCAAAGCTGCAGGAAGGAGAATCTGGCTGGCTCAGTGGGAAGCTTTCCAGGGGCAGATCCAGGCCCACTCAGCTCTGTGAGCACCTGTGAGTCCGGGGTGGTTCTCAGTGGGCAGCTCAGGCCGGGGCACATTCTCTCAGAAGGGGGTGTGGCATCAGCACACCTCAAAGGGGAAATTAAGAAGTCAGAGGTGCAAGTAGCTTCAGAGAAACAAACAATGGGGAACTCCCTGGGCCGTGACCGCGGGGAGGCATTGTCACCTCTAGGTGCTGAGTAGGGGGAGGGAGCCATTGCTAACACACAGGGCAGCCAGGCAGCCCTGCGGGAGGGCTCTTCCTCCCTCCTCTGGCGCTGCCTCAATTGGGTCAAATGCAACAAGGAGGCACTAGGCCGGCTCAGGAGGTGCGACAGGCAGGAGGCAGCCTAGACAGCAAAAGACCAGCATGGGATGGGGAGCCGTGACGGACAGGGGGAGCCGGCCTGAGCAGGGAGGACACGGAGCTAGACAGTGAGGGGGAGGTGACGGGACTGCCGGGGGCCTGGGGGGCTCGGACTCTGACCTACAGGAGGGTGGAGTGACTGGCCTGGGGGCCGCCCCGCCGGCAGCTGGCAGCTGAAGCCCAAGAACAGCTCAAACGGAGGACAGCAACCCGCGTTTCTCAGTCTCTCTTTCCTCTGCTGGCCAGACTTCTCACTCAGTTTTCTGCAGGACACGACAGAGGACCACAGCTCCCCGGTGCCACTTCTGTGTCCCTCAGAGGAAGAGAAAAATCTCTCTTTTAGCATCCATAGACAAGGACCCAGGGAAGCAGGGTGACTGGCCTGGCTCAAGTCCCATGTCCGACAACGCGCCGATCAACTTGGTGAGATGATGGGGGCCTCTGCCTGGCCAGGCCTGGTCCACGCGTGGTAGTCTGGGGGCGGTGCTATGTGGTCAGGCCGTGAGCACAGGAGGAGTCCCGGAGGGGCGATCCCCTTCCCCAGAAGCGGCACAAGCGCAGCGGCTGTCCACCACGTACGTCGGCAGCGCCCGTCCACAGGGCTCAGCCTTGACCGGGGCCAGCCGGGAAGGCCCAGCCCCAGGGAGGCTCCAGGTGGCGCCCCCCGGAGGTAGCTCTCTGATTGACATCCGTTTAGCAGACGACAATCAACCCAGCGGAGCTGACGCTACCCGCACGGCGGCGATGCTGGCAGGGCTGTCTCTGCGCTGGTGGTCCACGCTGAGACAACCACCTTCCTCTTCCGGACACCACGCGGGGGCGGCCCCCTGAGGGCCAGCAGTTGATGAGCTCTGCACCACGCTCCTCCCGCGCAGTAGTAGGCATTCCTGCTGGGTGTGGCCAAGGAGGGGACAGGAGAGGAGGTCCCCAGACCCTGGCGGTCCCAGGACTCTCTGGACACGCCAGCTCCTGCACACTGGGGGAGCTGACCCCCGAGCCCACTCCCCACGCTGTCCTCCAGCAAAAATGAGCAGGGTGGCCCCACCCGGGGAGTGACAGCTACTGCTGGCGAGTGCAGCAACAGGAAAACGAACACGAACGGAACCAGGGGCCGCGTTCCGCACAGCGTCTTCAAGACGAGGATCACGAAAAACTGCACGGATTTTTAATTTTCTTTGCAAACGTTTGCTTTACTTCTATCTTCCCACACACATTTTGCGGCCCCCTCGTGGCTTTCCCGAGCCCACCGCACATTCCCACGATAACCCCAGGTCCCAGATGCGGAAGCCGAGGTTCGCCCCGTGGGCACGATGGCTCAAGCTGCCTTCAAAGTCTGTTTCAATCCCCAGATCTCGCCTCCGAGACCAGGCTGGGCCCCCCCCCACCCCCAGCTCATAAGCCTGCGTGTCCCTAAATTTATGCTCAAAGTCCGTCCACGGCTCGGGGCCCAGGCACTCAGCCGGGCGTCTGCGCGCCCAGAGCGGGTCCTTCGTCCTACCTGCCCGGGGCGCCCCGCCGGCAGCCAGCGCGCACACCCCGGGCCCGGCACAGGCTGCCCGGCCCCGCGGCCCGTTCGGCTCCCGGACGAAAGCGGTCAGTCGCCCGCCAGGCTGCGGCTCCTGGGGCGTCCTCCTCCTAGGTCCCCAAACCCGCTCGGCCTTGGCACCCCGGCCTGAAGCCTCCGGCCGCACCTGCGCGCGCCCCAGGGAGCAGGCGCCGCGGACCCCCGCCTCGCGCCCACCGGGCCGCGGCGGAGCGGGGTGGGGGCGACGCCGCCCCGGGGCGCCTCGTCCCGCCCGGGCGCCTCGGCCGGTGCCCAGCGCCCCTAGGCCCAGGCGCGAAGCGAGGCTCTCGGTGGACGGGGGCCGCCCTGGGCCTCTGCGTCGCCGCCCCGGGGAGCCGCGACTCCCGCGAGGGTGCACTGGCTGCGCGCGGGCGGACCCGAGGAGAACAAACCCACCGAGGTCGGGCCGCAGCTCGTCCACGCCCCTTCCGCGGCGCCCTGCCGCCCGGCCCGTCACGTGACCGCCCCGCCCCGCCCCGCCCCCCGGGCTCTCGCGTGGCTCCTCCCGCCGCGCCGGCCCTTCTTTCTGCCTCCTTCGGAGTCACAAGATCGCTCAGCGGCCTCCTTTCGGGATCCTTCCGCCGTCCCCGCCCCCTGCCTTAAAAACTCTCCTCGTCGCTTTGGCCACCAGCCTGCGTGCCCCGAAATGAGCAGAGTGGCCTCTCCCGTCCGGCGGGGCTGCGGGCGGCGCTCATCCACCCTTTGGTCCCCCAGGGAGGCGGGTCCCGGCCGGGGACTCTTTGTCGCGGCGGAGGGCGCAGCCGGCCGCGGACGTTTCACGACGGGGGGAGGTGCTGCGCGTCCAAGATGGCGGCGCCCTGTAGGCTGGAGGGACTGTGAGGTAAACAGCTGAGGGGGAGGAGACGGTGGGTGAGTATGGGGGTGTCTGCCCCCTCCTTTCCAGCGAGGCTTCTGGGGGCGGCCCGGGCGCCACGACCCCAGCTGGAAGGCCCTGGCGGGCAGGCGCGGGAGGCTGACTTGCTGGGCAGAAGACCGGGAAAGGGGGATCCGGAGCTCGTCCCCTCCCGCTCACGGCGCGCTGTCCCCGCGGGGACTCGGCGGCCCCTGGGAGGGGAGGGGCTGGGCCGGGAGGTCGCCCCTTCTCGGCGGCCGAGCGGACGGCTGCTCCGCTTGGCCTCTGCGCCGAGGTCCGGAGTGAGGCGGCCCCCGCCAGCGCCGCACTTGTGGGGTGACAGGTCCACGCGGGGCGCGGAGGGCCGGGGAGAGGCCCCCGGCGCGTGGGGCTGGTCCCGGGGCCGGCCGCGAGCGCTCGCGGGTGCTGGAGGCGGCGGAGAATGAATGGAGGCTGCTGCGGGCGTCGGGGCTCGGCCGGGCTGCAGGGTGCGGAGGGGTCGGCGGGGCCGCTTCCGGGGCGGCTGCGGGCGGAACCGCTCCCGGGCGCCCGTTCATTCATTCGGAGGGCCCGCGGTCCGAGGGGTCTGGCGGGATGCAAGCTCTTCCTTTGTGTTTCCTGCTGCGGGAGTTTTGGGTTGGGGGCGGGGGGGGGTGGGGCTCGGGGAGGGGGCGCGTGCTGGGCTGTGCCGGGCGCCTCGCGGGGTCCTGGACCGAGGGAGGAGGCAGCCGCCGTGAGCGCCTCCAGGTTTCTCGGATGAGGAGGCTGAGGCTTGGAGAGACCTGGGCGCCTGGCCCGAGTCACACCCCCCGGGAGGACGCGAGCCGGGGTCTGGCCGATCGGGCTGGCCTGCCCCGGAGTGGCCACGGTCCGGGCAGCGTGGGTGCACTTGGCTGAGCGTGCCTTAGCCCTTCTTCGGGAGGGCAGCGCTGCGCGGGCAAACTTGCTAGCCTGCGAAGTAGTTAGGAGTTTGATAAAATGATGAGTTTGCTGCAGAGCGAAGCCCTACAGTCGTCACTTGATTTTTTTTTTTTCTTAATAGAACAGTAGAAATAGCACTTCACTTCGCACAGAGTGAGCTGCAGAAGTACCAAAATAGAGTATCGCTCTCGGAGATACTCCGATGTACAGGGTTGGGACCCACTTGGCTGCTCGGGGCGCAGCGGGCTATGGAGCTCTGGGAGCCTCAGAACACCCAGTCTCTGCAGCCTTTGATTTGCGGAGCATTCCCAAGCAAACCTGGAATATGCAAATGCGGAGGCTGATTGAGGGTTTTGCAGGGAAGTGCACCTCTCTCGGTCGTGCGTCTTGCAAATGAGGCTCCTGGTCTCTGCTGTCGCCCTGGGGGCCGCAGGATCCCCCTCTGACCACCCGGTGGTAGCCCAAGGGGTGTTTACAGGAGGTGCACAAGGAAAATACCCTCCTCCTAAAGTTAATGTCTTATCCCAAACAGTGACATCACGTGCCTGGAAGGGCGGGTGTTGTAAGCTCTCTGCTTCCTGCACTTCCTGGGGTCATAAACACTTGGTGTGTTCCTGAGGTCCTAGCCTCCGAGCTGGAGCGCTCAAACCCTGGGCTCAGCGGCACTGTTGCTCCCGAGTTCCTGCTTCTGTGTGTGCCTGGTTTCATTTGTGAGCTAAAAGCGAGCAGTCCCATGAGGGAAAACCCAACATGCACCTGTGTGTGTGGTGTTCGCAGAGCGATGAAATCCCAGAGGCTGTGGTGGTTACAGAACCTCCAGGTACAGCTGCCCGGCCCCACAGTAGGGAGGCCCACATGTGGGGTCTGGGAGGACCACCCTGCGTGGGTGTTTACTTTGGAAATGGTCTGATTGGATGTGCCCCTGGGGTTGACAGCTGCTGGCACAAAGTGTGCACGTGGCCGTTCCTTTTAACTTAGCACTCAGCGTGGAGGCGTTTCTTAAGCAGCTTCTGACCTCTCAAGTGTGGTGAGTTTGGATCTCTGCTGGAGCTCACTGGACCTGAGAGCTCTGCCCTCTTTCCAGGCAGGCTCCCCGTGAGCGAGAATCAGCTTCTCCTGGGGTTGGTAGGGTCTTTGGGTGCTGCTGAGCCGACACAGCGGTACCCCCACCGTGTGTGCTTTTCTGCAGAGCCGCAGGCTTTGCCTTTTAACAAGTCTCCTGGGTTCCCAGCCTCAGCTGCTTCTCTGAAGCTGGAGGGCCGGGCTGTGACTTGACGCGCGCTCCCAGGTCCACACTTCTGTGACTACAGTCCTCCCCAGCCGCAGTTAAAGGTTCTGGCAAAATCGATTGACCAGAGTACTCCTGGCGCTGTGGCAGCCAATCAGATTGCTGGCTTTTAGCCTGTTCTGAAAACCTGTTTATCCTTCACGTCTTAGTATTTTTTAAAAGGTAATTCCCTATAAATTCCACGTGTTGTAAATCTCTCTTTGAAACATTAGTTTTATTTGCATTAGCTGTCTGTTTTTTTTGTCATTTAAATCGCGGTAGGCCTAAAAGAGTACTTAATGGTATTCAAAACTGTAGCTGTTTGGTTTAAACGCGCGCACACACACACATGCAAACACACAGGTAATAGATGCTCTACATTGAATTTTTTTATTACTTTATTTTTTAAAATTGTTTCGTTTAAAATTTGTATCTTTTCAAAATGGACATAAAATTATACATATTTATGGGATACTATGTGATGTTTTGGTTCATGTATACATTGTGTAATATCCAGTCAGTGTAAATATGTTTATCTCTTCGAACATTCACAAACGCTGAGTTTTTACTGACCTCAGATGTTCAATTGGTGACTGTTTAATATGATTTGGTTTACATGAAGTACTCATTTATCTTATTTCAACTGGTCTGAAGTAGGTCTCTTGTCAGCGATTTAAGACTGTTTGGACTTTTAAATTTAAAGTAGCTAAAATTAGTGATTTAATATCTATTTTGATAGAGAATAAAATTCATTTCATAGGACATCTCAGGACTTGTTGGTTTCTTCTTGTCCTTCCCTCTGCAGTTGTAACTTTTGTTACATATTGGGAAGTAGCAAAAGGTAACAAAAGCCTGCGTGTTAGGCTGAAAGGATTCCCATGGTCATCTAATGACAAAATGTCTTAACTCAGCTGTAATCCAAAAGATCCAGATAAAATTTATTTATTTATTTGAAAGGCAGAGAGGAGAGGGAGCAAGAACGTAAGGGGCAGAGGAAGGGGCATTTGGCCACGGCTTCCTGCAGATTCTCAGAGGGACACTGAGGCCTCCCCTGCCCTCCAAGGTGAGGACCAGTGACCTGTTAGTGTAGGAGGTCAGCAGCTCAGACGGCTTCCCACAGTGGAAGATGAAACATCTGGATTCAACCAAACAGGGTCCCTATGAATAAAGGGACCTTCGGCAACCCACTTCCAGTCCCTAACCCTGACTTCTTGCCTTGAAGGCTGCGGGAAGTTAAGATCAGACGGTAAAATACTTAGTATGGTGCCTGCACATAAGTACCCAATAAACATAAACTTTATTGTAACAATATTAACAAAATGTATTTCTGGGTACACAACCCTTAGCAGTCGCGGTGGAAAAGCTGGTATTCACAAGACTGATAAAATCGTCCCCTAGTTTAAAATGGACACACAGCTAGTTTGTTGCTGGGCTCTGAGGACCACTCAAGGCATCACAGGTTGTCATGAATGAGGGTGCTAAGGGCACCACACCCACCCCTCCTGTCCCTCCCCACCGTGTTTTCCACCACATCAGCAACACAAGGACAACACTGTCCCTTGTCACTCAGACACTTCATGGCTTCTACTGTCCTTTTATTTACTTCAGAAAATGACCTATCGGGGCCGCCATTGTGGTGGCTGCTTGCTGTGAGGGTCCCCGACTCAGGTCGCCCTGCTCTGCTTCTGATCCAGCTCCCTGCTAGTGTGCCCGGGAAAGCAATGGATGATGGCCCACACACAGAGGCCCGAATGGAGCTCCAGGCTCCTGGGTTTGGCCTGGCCCAGCCCTGACTGCTGTGGCCATTTGGGGAGTGAACCAGAGGATGGAAGAGCTTTTTCTCTGTCACACCACGGTTCAAATGAATAAATCACTATACTCCTAAAGCTGCACCTATGAAATTTGTACTCATTAAGTAAACGGTTTCTCTGGGGGGGGAAATGAAAAGAAAAGAAAGTGGCCTAGGAGTTGTTCAAGAAGTCAGGGTTAGGGACTGGAAGTGGGTTGCCGAAGGTCCCTTTATTCATAGGGACCCTGTTTGGTTGAATCCAGATGTTTCATCTTCCACTGTGGGAAGCCGTCTGAGCTGCTGACCTCCTACACTAACAGGTCACTGGTCCTCACCTTGGAGGGCAGGGGAGGCCTCAGTGTCCCTCTGAGAATCTGCAGGAAGCCGTGGCCAAATGCCCCTTCCTCTGCCCCTTACGTTCTTGCTCCCTCTCCTCTCTGCCTTTCAAACAAACAAATATTTTTTAAAAATTTCTTTTTTCTTTCTTTTAAACCAATAGGTAGGAAAAGCCCGAGTCTTTGAAAGGTGGGCTTATGCATTGTTTGTGTTACAGATCATTTTGTTGAGATTTTTTACAGTTCACTGGGGATCCAACCTTAGGTGCAATGTGGAAAAAAGGGGAAGTAGAGAACTGAGGCCTGTGGCCTGGCGAGTGCGTGTCAGGCACGGCAGTCAGCCCTGCTGGTACCCTCAGCCCTGGCAGGACTCCACGGGCTGTCGCAGGGTTTGTTTCTGCCTTATACATGGAGTGAATGGATGTTTGCTGCCTTCACCCTGCTCTGTGCTGGTTAACCCGTGGTTGTTATCCTTTGGTGGGCGTCAGGATCACCTTGAATGCGCCACCCCCAAACTTTCTGAATTCGGAGATCTGGCAAAGCCCCGGAATTTGCCTTTCTGACAAATCCCCAGATGATGCCGGGCCCTGGTGGTGGGAGGACCTCATTTTGAGAACTGCTGCCCTCATCTGTCGAACCCCTGTCTTCCCTAGAATATTTTTTGCTTTGGTCCTGTACTCTTGAAATCCAAAGCATTTTCAGATTTCTTTTAGGGGAAGCTCTGTGTGGTGACTTTTTGAAATGTACATGGTGTCTTTTTGGCCTGTATTTCCTTGGTAAATAATTTTGTTTGCTGATAGAAAGTCAGAACACAAGCATCAGTTTGTAGAAGAGGTGGGCCTGACCTGAACCAAGCTCTAGCCCTTTGGGCAAGTTGCCGGAGCTTCCTTTACTTTGGAATAGCGCACGAGCTTTAGTGCACTGTCCATCCAAGCCCCCACGGCAGGAGTTTTGAGCGGTGCATCGCTGGTAATTAGGACCCTCCTTCCCGTTGCTGCGACCTGGAGAGGAACTTTAACTGCTGAGACCGTGTCACTCACAAGTGCCTAGTGTTTTGGCAGGGTTTGGCCGTCAGCTGTCTTAACAAGTGCGGTAGCATTTTTTTCCTTGTTCCTTCCATGCATTGATAAAGAATTGGAGCAAGTATCTTTTTAGGTGCATTTTTAAAAAAGATTTATTTTATTTATTTGAAAGAGCTACAGAAAGAGAGACAGAGAGGTCTTCCATCTGCTGGTTCACTCCCCAATAAGCTGCAAAGGCTGGAGCTGCGCCGATCCAAAGCCAGGAGCTTCTTCCAGGTCTCTCACGTGGGTGCAGGGGCCCAAGGACTTAGGCCATCTTCTACTGCTTTCCTAGGCCATAGCAAAGAATATGGATCAGAAGAAGAAATGGATCAGAAGAGGAGCATCCGGGACTAGAACTGGTGCCCACATGAGATGCCGGCACTTCAAGCCAGGGCTTTTAACCAGCTGTGCCACAGCGCCGGCCCCGGTGCATTTTTTTTTTTTTTTAACTCTTTTTAGATGTATTCGTGCTAAGGCACCGTGGTTCACTGGACAGGATATTACTCTTGAGCAGTCACCTGGCAGTGCCTGAGCCAGAGCTGAACATTCACTTGGATTCTAACGTGTCCCCCCTGTCTGGACTGTCCCTGGTAATGAAGTCCATCCGCACCTGGACCCATGCCTTAAATGTCTGGATTGTTATTGATGAAAATGTGAACATAGACAAGTTACAGGTGTAGTTCAGATGCTCGCATCCCGTATTAGTGTGCATAGGTTGGATTCTCAGCTCCGGCTCCCAGTTCCAGCTGCCTGCCAGTGCAGACTCTGAGAGACAAGTGACAGCTCAGGTAGTTGGGTCCTTGCCATCCATATGAGAGGACTAGGTCGAGTTCCTGGCTCCTGGCTTTGGCTTGGCCCCATCTTGGCTGTTCTGGGCACTTGGGGAGGAGCTCTCTGTCTTCTGTCTCTCTGCCTCTGGAACAAAAAAACAAACAAAATCTTAAACCCAAGATATAGCGAAGCAACGTCTGCTTTCACTTACAAAGTTATCTTAGGCAATTTGATGTGAATTTAGCTATTTCCTAGTTGTGAGGCGTTCCGGGGGCGACTTTGCAGGCCATACAGCACAACACTGGCTTCTTAAAAGTCTGAGTATTCAACCACTTTCTTATAAAATACTTTACAAAGGCATTTCTAGGTACCTGCCACCTGCCCTCTCTCAGCTCACGAGGTGCCTTGCCTAGGTCCGAGATGCGTGAAAAGATGGCTGAAGGCCCTGCTGTGACAGCCACCCACGGCCCTTGGCCCACACCTCCCATGGAGCCATGGAGCCCCTGGCATCAAAGCCCTGGGTCTGTGAACACCTCTAGGATGGAGTCAATTCAGATGGAATTCAGTGGAAACAGACTGACCTGTGCTGCTTCTGTTACCCTCAGAGTGGTAAAGTGCAGAGCCTTTCTCTGTAGGCAAGAACCCTACCCTCGGGTCAGAACCCCTCTCAAGGAAAACTCTAGGTCTGGGAGAGCCTGCACCCACTTTCATTTGCTGGTTCACCTCCCCAAAAGGCTGCAATGGCCAGGGCTGAGCCAGGAGCCAGGAGCTCCTTCTGGGTCTCCCACGTGGGTGCAGGAGCCCAAGCACTTGGGCCATCTTCTGCTGCTATCCCAGGCCATGGCGGGAGCCAGATTGGAAGTGGAGCAGCCGGGACATGAACTGGTGCCCATGTGGCATGCTGGCGTTGTAGGCAGAGGCTTAACCTGCTACACCACACCTTGACTTTGGGAGATGGACAGTTGGGTTGGTGCTGTTGCTGGGCTCTGCAGGGTGTTTCTGTCCACGCTCCTCCCTTCCATCAGGAGGCTTACGCATCGCGTTCCACTCAGGGACCGTGGTGATCTCCCTGGTGGTGCTCTGACAGGGTGCGGTTTCAGTGTAAGGAATGCTAGCTACCCTTCCTCAAGGCCAATAACATTGGTGCTGATTTAGTTACCTTTTTTAATGTGATAACTTTAAAGTCTCAGCGTTTACCAAAAAACAGTCTGATTTCCTTTGGTTGGGCAGTGGTCTTGACTGGGCAGGCAACAGAACTCATCTTTATATCTCCTGATTTTACCTTGACTTTAGATATTACATTCAGGTAAAAGATCTGTGGGATTAATTGCAAGAGGAAGTCTATCTGACTCACTGTATTAGCCGTTGGAATTAAGATTCTGAAGATTAGAAGTGCCTGCTTTCTGACGTGGAGGGAGGGTGGCCAAGCCTGCAAGGTCCCGATGGCCTCTCAGCAGGGCCGGTCTGCCGGCAGCACAGCCACACAGTGCAGGGGCCACCCAGGGCCATTGGAGGGGACATCCTGACTGTGGTCCACGAGGAAACGCTGTCTGCTCTCTGGAGCAAGGGATTCTAATGTTAGAGTTGCCCGATCCGCCATGTGGCTTTGACCAGGACTGTCTGTTTAGGGGCTTGTTCCCAGGCTTCTCTGTGTAAGCAGATGTGTAAGGCTGAGTTTTCACACTGTGTTCAGCCCTCGAGTGGCTACCAAAGCAGCTGAGGAACTCTTAGCTGGCCTGAACAGGGTGTGTTCACCAGGTGCCAAGAGTTAGTCCCGGGGAGCCCAAGCAAGTGGTCCCTGTCCTCATGGAGTTTACCGTCTGCTGATCAAATCATACCTAAATATAGCCGACGGGCACATGTTTTAGAAGCAAGCTGGAATGTGTTTCTGTATTCTCATACTGAGCACGGATGTTTACTATGAGGTAATTTGGACAGTAAAAAGAGGAAGCAGAGAAACAGCTGTTTCAGATATTTTATGCCTTTAACGTGGCAGGATTAGCTGTAGGTTGTGCCAGTTGTGTGCTGGTTGTGGCGGCAGAATTGGGCTTTGTGCATTTCTTTAAGAAGTCTAGAGGCACAGCACTGGGTAAGCTCAGTCTCTCTGTTGATAACTAATGACGCTTATTGAATTGGGGTGTGGTAAATGACACAAGGAAACACAGGCTGCTCAGAGTGTGTAACGGGACAGACCCTGTCTGGCAGCCGGGCGTAGGAGGGCAGAGGAGGCCCAGGAAGGTGCCCCTGGTGGAGTGAGTGAGTGAGCTGGGGCTTTAAGGATGAAGTGGAGTCTTAGGCACAGGGGCAGCACGTGCCTGCCCCGATGGGAAGCACTCTGATGTGACTCGGTTGAGAAACTAAAAGCCATCAAGGAGGGGAGGGGCTTGTGGCAGGTGAGGAGGTGCTGCAGGCCCACTGAGTGCCTGGTGCCAGCTCCTGGGCAGTGCCTGCAGCCCACACTGCGCGTCTCCCTCAGTCGTCCACAGCCTCCCGAGGCTGACGCCATCTTTTATTCTCACTTTACTGATGAGGTAACTTGAAGTTAGACATCAGAGACTTATGTTAAGTACCCCAAAGTGACACACCTCGTAAGTGGCAGAGCTCGGAACTCTGGATTCTAGAGCCCTTCCCATCCATTTGTTGATAGCCCTACGAGTTGACAAAAGACAGAGATTACAGCTTAGCACAATCTAGACATTCTCCAGCCACGTAGACAGAGAGGTGTGTGCTGATGGTGGTCCGTGTTTCAGTGGAAGCCACATAGCCACCCGTCAGAGGCTGGCAGGAAGCGGTTTGTGCCAGATGCGCCCTCGGGTTCTGCCTGCTGTGAGTCTGTTACCTACGTGCATGTGCTTTCTGTCTCCTCAGCGACCATGAGGGACACCAGGTTGGCAGCCCTGGAAGCTGAAGCACCGATTGTCCACAGAGCAGGTAAGGTGCAGCTTGGCCCGGCGGTGGGGGAGACGCAGGGGGTCATCCATCTTCTCCGTGGTTGTGCTCAAGGCCCCTCTTTGCATCCAGGGATGTAACATTAATGGTTTGGTTACCTGCCAGGAACGGGGCTTGAAACAGTCACATCGCTGCCGATTTAGGCATTGCTTGGTGCCAGGTGCTGTGCTGCGTGTGTGATAGGCCTCACTTGCTGCGTGGCTCCATTGCACAGGTTCTCGGGTTCAGAGATGGTAGGGAACTTTCCAAAGGTCATGTAGCTGGTGTTTGGTGGGCCTGTGACGCAAGTCATTCTACCTGGCAGCAAACTTTGGTTTTGGTCATTAAATTATCTTGAAGCCGGTGTGCTGGAGCGAGTCAGTCAGCTAGAGCAGAGGTTTAACCCTGGCTGTGCCTTAGAGCTGCACTTGCCTTTATAAAAACAAGCCAGGTGTGATGTCTGGACCCTAGCCTGCGCGACACTGGGCCTGGGCTTCAGGGTTTTAAACTCTCCAGGTGATTCTCCTGTGCATTCTGGGCCGAGATCCCCTGAGCCAGTGAGTAAGCATTCACAGATTAATGTGGCTGTGTCCATTAATTGTCTTAGTTTTTTTTTTTTTTGGGGGGGGGGGGGAGTTAAATTCTGTGCCATAGTGGCTTTCAGGAGTTGGAGGGTTCCTGAAGTCCCAGAACGCGTGTTCTGTGAATACTGAGGCTGCGGCATTTCTGTGGGTCTGAATGTGGTCTTGGCTTACCTCACCCCTGAACTGTGATTTCAGGGTTACAAGCAAGAGTGCCAGGGGCAGCAGCGTGCTGGGTAGGGACAGACAGTGTGACCTGCTGTCTTTATCCGTGACTCTAATGCGATTCATTTCGTGGTTCAGTGGTTCTGTCAGGGGATTGTGAGTTAAGGTCAAGATTTTTGCTCTAAAGCCATGTTGGTTCCTAAGTAGGGACTGACTACAGATGTAGACTATCTGTATGATTCTCTTACAACAACAAAGCTTGATTTTTTTTTTTTTTTTTTTTTTAGGATTTATTTATTTATTTGAGAGGCAGAGTTACAGAGAGAGGGGGAGAGAGAGAGAGAGAGGTCTTCTACTTGCTGGCTAACTCTCCAATGGCCACAACAGCCAGGTCTGGGCCAGGCCAAAGCCAGGAGCTTCTTCCAGGTCTCCTACGTGGGTGCAGGGGCCCAAGCAGTTGGGCCATCTTTTTCTGCTTTCTCAGGCCATTAGCAGAGAGCTGGGGCAGAAGTAAAACAGCTGGGACTCAAATTAACGCCCATATGGGATGCTGGTGCTGCAGGCGGAGGCTTAACCCACTACGCCACAGTGCTGGCCTGAGAAGTTTGACTTTTCATCTTCAGATTCTTTATTTCTTGTCCCATTTTCAGAAGTCCATTGAGTACGCATTGGAACTATGGTCCAGTGATCAGATAATTGAGGTCCAAGCAGAATATCACCATCATGAGATGTCAGCCTTGGGATCTGAAAATAACCCTCAGAACTTAGCCATTTTTTCATGATTATGATTGTGTCACACTTTAGTGATCAGATTTTAAAACTGAAGTTTTAATGGGAGAAGCACATTGTGAGAACTGTAAGTGCTTTGTGAGAACAGTTCCTGCTGTGTTCCATGTGTGATGCCCTTGGCAGCTGGCACTCTGGGCCTTTTTGGACAAGGCAGAGTTCAGGAAGCTTCCAGAAGGTGGCTTTCTAGAAGGTGTTTAGAACCTGGTCCTGATTCAGAGCTTAGCAGGCTTCAGCTTCGTCATCAATTGCTAAGAATTGCTGACAACCCATGGCAGTCATTTTTGACAAACTTGTTATTAAAACTTTGGCCTGTTGAGACTCAAAATTACAAGAAGTAGTCTTAGAGAATTTTTGTAAAGTATATTTTGAAATTTGGTTAGCTTTTGGGCATTTCATTTCTTTGTTAATATCTTTTTACTTTAGCCTCTTTAGCTCAAAGATGATTTTATCATGGTTATTGTTGGCTGATATGGATGCTTTTGTATGAAAATTTTTTGGGCCGGTGCCGTGGCTTAACAGGCTAATCCTCCGCCTTGCGGCGCCGGCACACCGGGTTCTAGTCCCGGTTGGGGAGCTGGATTCTATCCCGGTTGCCCCTCTTCTAGTCCAGCTCTCTGCTATGGCCCGGGAAGGCAGTGGAGGATGGCCCAAGTCCTTGGGCCCTGCACCCGCATGGGAGACCAGGAGAAGCACCTGGCTCCTGGCTTCGGATCAGCGAGATGCGCCGGCCGCAGCGGCCATTGGAGGGTGAACCAACGGCAAAAAGGAAGACCTTTCTCTCTGTCTCTCTCTCTCACTATCCACTCTGCCTGTCCAAAAAAAAAAAAATTTTTTTTTTTGATTTAATGAAATTGAGGTGACATAGCTGACACTTTTAATTTATCCTGTGAAATATTCCTAAATGTTGGCTGTTTCTTTTTTAAAATATAAGTAATTTAAAAAATTTTTTAAATTTATTTTCATTTTATTTGAAAGGGAGACAGAGATTTACCACCTGCTGATTCACTCCCCAAATGCCTGCAATGGCCAGGGCTGGGCCAGGCCGAAGCCAGGAGCCCAGAACTCCACGTAACTGGCAGGAGTCCAAGCTCTTGAGCTGTTCCCTGCTACTCCCAGCGTGCACATTAGCAGGAAGCTGAAATGGGAAGCAGAGCCAGCACTAGAACTTAAGCACTCTGTTAGGAGATGCCAGCGTCCCAAATGGCATCTTTTTTTTTCTTTTTAAAGATTTATTTATTGGCTGGCGCCGCGCCTCACTTGGCTAATCCTCTGCCTGCGGTGCTGGCATCCCGGGTTCTAGACCTGGTTGGGGTGCCGGTTCTGTCACGGTTGCTTCTCTTCCAGTCCAGCTCTGCTGTGGCCTGGGAGTGCAGTGGAGGATGGCCCAGGTCCTTGGGCCCCGCACCCCATGGGAGACCAGGGGAAGCACCTGGCTCCTGGCTTCGGATCAGCACAGCGCACTGGCCGCAACGCGCCGGCCTTAGCGGCCACTGGGGGGTAAACCAATGGAAAAAGGAAGACCTTTCTCTCTCTCTCTCTCTCTCTCTCTCTCTCTCTCACTGTTTAACTCTGCCTGTCAAAAAAATTTTATTTATTTATTTATTTGAAAGTCAGAATTACACAGAGAAGGAGAGGCAGGGCGGGGGGAGGTCTTCCATCCACTGGTTCACTCCCCAGATGGCCACAACGGCCAGAGCTGCGCCGATCTGAAGCCAGGAGCTTCTTCCAGGTCTCCCATGCGGGGGCAGGGGCTCAAGCACTTGGGCCGTCTTCTGACGCTTTCCAGGCCAATAGCAGGGAGCTGGATCAGAAGCGGAGTAGCTGGGTCTCGAACTGGCGCCCATATAGGATGCCAGCACTGCAGGTGGCAGCTTTACCTGCTATGCCACAGCGCCGGCCTCCCAAACGGCATCTTAACTGCCTCACCAAATCCCTGCCCTGACTTTTTCATCAAAGACTATACTCTTTTTAAACAAAGATGTACTTGTTTGTTTGAGAGGCAGAGTTACAGAGGGGTGGGGTATAGAGAGAGAGATCCTTCATCCACGGTTCACTCTCAGATGGCTGCGATGGCCAGGACTGGACCAGGAACTCCATCCCATTCTCCTGCGGGGATGGCGGGGCCAAGCACCTGGATCATCGTCTGCAGCCTTCCTAGGCGTACCAGCAGGGAAGCTGGAGATAAGCCAGGGACTCAAACTGGCACTCATAGGGGTGCTAGAATTGCAGGCAGTCACTTAACCCGCTAGCCACAAAGCCAGGTCCAAAGACTACAAATTAAATGCACTTCTTAAAGATTATTTTATCTGTAATAAATACTACAAGACAATTCTGTAGGAGTTAGAATTAAGATATAATTTAGGCCGGCGCCACGGCTCACCAGGCTAATCCTCTGCCTTCTGGCGCCAGCACACTGGGTTCTAGTCCTGGTCAGGGCGCCGGATTCTGTCCCGGTTGCCCCTCTTCCAGGCCAGCTCTCTGCTGTAGCCCGGGAGTGCAGTGGAGGATGGCCCAAGTGCTTGGGCCCTGCACCCCATGGGAGACCAGGAGAAGAACCTGGCTCCTGCCATCAGATCAGCGCGGTGTGCCGGCCTCAGCGCACCGGCCGCGGCGGCCATTGGAAGGTGAACCAACGGCAAAGGAAGACCTTTCTCTCTGTCTCTCTCTCTCTCACTGTCCACTCTGCCTGTCAAATAAATAAATAAATAAATTTAATTTCTGTTGAAACAGCCTTGAATTACTTAAACTTTTATAAACACTGGCTCAGAGCATATACTGTTTTTTTTTTTTAATATTTTATTTATTTATTTGAGAAGTAGAATTACAGACAGTGAGAGGGAGAGACAGACAGAAAGGTCTTCCTTCTGTTGGTTCACTCCCTAAATGGCCATAACGGCCAGAGATGCGCTGATCCAAAGCCAAGAGCCAGTTGCTTTTTCCCGGTCTCTCATGTGGGTGCAGAAGCCCAAGGACTTGGGCTATCTTCTACTGCTTTCCCAAGCCACAGCAGAGAGTGGGATCGGAAGAGGAGCAGCTGGGACTAGAACTGGTGTCCATATGGGATGCCAGTGCCACAGGTGGAGGATTAACCTACTGTACCATGGCGCCAGCCCCAGAACATATACTGTTATGGGTAAACTTTTCTAAACTACTCTTAATATTCTTATAATTCATTAATATATTTAACTATCTGAAAGTTCGTAATTTAAAAAAAAAAAACCACTGTTAATTTTTTAATTTATTTGAAAGGCAGAGAGAGACAGATCTTTTATTTGTTTTTTCAGTCCCACATACCCATAGTAGCCTTGTGCGGGCCCAGGTCAGAAGCAGAGTCTGGAGCTCTGTCCAGGCCTCCCTCACAGCTGGCAGAGCCCCAGGTACTTGAGCCGTCACCTGCTGCCTTCAGGTCTGCATTCTCAGGAAGCTGGAGCCTGGAGCCTGCTGGGACTTGGGCCAAGAGACTCCAAGACGGGATGCAATATCCTAAGTAGAGGTTTTTTAATTAATTTATTTATTTGAAAGTCAGAGTTACACAGAGAGAGGAGAGGCAGAGAGAGAGAGAGAGAGAGGTCTTCCATCCACTGGTTCACTTCCAAATTGGCTACAATGGCTGGAGCTGCGCCGATCCAAAGCCAGGAGCTTCTTCTGGGTCTCCCTCATGGGTGCAGGGGCCCAAGCACTTGGGCCATCTTCCACTGCTTTCCCAGGCCACAGCAGAGAGCTGGATTGGAACAGGAGCAGCCGGGACTTGAACCGGCACCCGTATGGGATGCTGGCACTACAGGCGGTGGCTTTACCTGCTACGCCACAGCGCCAGCCCCCTAAGTGGCGTTTTAACCATTGCATCAACTGCCGGCCCTTTCAATTGTTTTTGAACATAAAAAAATCAACATTTGTCATGAATAGAAGCTTTTGCTTTCATAAAAAGTAAACATTTTACACTTAAACTGGCAGAATTTCAACTTGAATGCTTCATCTAGAATATTTTGCCTTTATTTGAAAGTGAACATTCAAATGTTCATTTACTGTTAAATCTTCCAATTACATTTCTTGTCCACCCTACTGGTGTTTATAAACAGGTGTAATGGTAGTGACATGATCATACAGCCATTGATTTCATACACAAGATCAAGAAAGCCAGAAATGCTGCTGCATACGCGGCTGATTGTTCAGCCCTCAAACCTTGTAAGAACCAAGGCCAAAGCTGGAGACTGGATTTTGGTTGAGGATAGAGACTGAAATGGAACCTCGCTGCATCCCTTCTTGCTATGCTTATTGAGATTCAGGGTTCCTTATGATAAAGTATCTTTTGGGGCCAGCCTTGTGGCTCAGAGGATTAGGGCACGGCCTGCAGTGCTGGCATCCCATGTAGACACTAAGTTGAGTCCTGGCTGCTCTGCTTCCAATCCAGCTCCCTGCTAATGCATCTGGGAAAGCAACAGAAGATGACCCAAGTCCTTCATCCCCTGTACCCATGTAGGAGACCTGGCTAGAGTTCCATGCTCCTGGCTTTGGTCTAGCCCAGCCCTGACCATTGTGGCCATATGGGGCGTCAGCCAGGAGATGAAAGATACTTCTTTCTGTCTCTCCCCCTCTCTGTAACTTTGCCTCTCAAATAAATGGGTAAATCTTTTTTTAAAAATTTATTTATTTATTTGAAAGAGTTACAGAGAAGGAGAGGCAGAGAGAGAGGTCTTCCATCTGCTGGTTCACTCCTCGGATGACTGCAATGGCCAGAGCTGCACCGATCCAAAGCCAGGAGCTTCCTCTGGGTCTCCCACGTGGGTGCAGGGGCCCAAGGACTTGGGCCATCTTCTACTGCTTTCCCAGGCCACAGCAGAGAGCTGGACTGGAAGTAGAGCAGCCAGGAGTCATTTGGGATGCTGGCACTGCAGGCGGCAGCTTTACCTGCTACGCCACAGCGCCGGCCCCATAAGTGGGTACATCTTACAACAACAACAGAAGTATCTTTTATAGACATAGAACATAGCAGCCCCTGTGCAGCGCCAGATGGAGTTCCCAGGGTGACACTGAGCAGAGACCTGAGAGAGGCAGTAAGCCACTCAAGGACGTGAGGGACTTTGCAGGTAGAAAGCGAACAAGTGCGAGGCCCTGAGCAAGGACCAGTTTTCCTGTGTCTGACAAAGGGGGACCTAGGCAGGGTGGTGTGCAGTGAGGAGGCAGGGATGTGGTTGTGAGCAAATTACAGGAGGCTGCTGCTTCCTTGTCTCCAGGACAAAGGTGATCATGGCTTCCACTGGGGTGATGGCAAAGGAGGCAGATGAGATACTGGCGGGGGAGTTGGAAGAGGCAGTGATGTCACCCGCATGGTGCCTTTTACTGAGATACAGAAGACTGGCAGAGCCACAGGTTTTGGAGTAGGGAGTGGAGTTGAAGGTCCTGACACCCTCAGTGAATAGCATTATCTGTGGGACTGTACAGTGGCACGCAGCCACTGAAGATAACATTAGACCCACTCGGATGCTGCATGAGCAAGTAGGATACGGAACTACTCACCTGTCACTGTCTTCCGACTTCTGCATGCTGGTGTCTGCAGTGGGATTTTGCAAAATGGAGAAGAGACTCTCATGGCTGTCAGCGGATGCTTGGTTTCATCCGGCAACTCCTCAGCCGGTCTTCCTCTGTGTAGAGTGTGTCTAACACGTACACGTCTAGGCCAGCTCGTCCGTCCCTGTGGACCAGCAGACCACGTCTCTAGGCCAGCTCCTCCGTCCCCGTGGACCAGCAGACCACGTCTCTAGGCCAGCTCGTCCCTCCCGTGGACCAGCAGACCACGTCTCTAGGCCGGCTCGTCCCTCCCGTGGACCAGCAGACCACGTCTCTAGGCCAGCTCGTCCCTCCCCGTGGACCAGCAGGCCACGTCTCTAGGCCGGCTCGTCCGTCCCCGTGGACCAGCAGGCCACGTCTCTAGGCCGGCTCGTCCCTCCCGTGGACCAGCAGACCACGTCTCTAGGCTGGCTCGTCCCTCCCCGTGGACCAGCAGGCCACGTCTCTAGGCCGGCTCGTCCGTCCCCGTGGACCAGCAGACCACGTCTCTAGGCCGGCTCGTCCGTCCCCGTGGACCAGCAGACCACGTCTCTAGGCCGGCTCCTCCATCCCCGTGGACCAGCAGACCACATCTCTAGGCCGGCTCCTCCATCCCCGTGGACCAGCAGACCACGTCTCTAGGCCGGCTCCTCCATCCCCGTGGACCAGCAGACCACGTCTCTAGGCCGGCTCGTCCCTCCCGTGGACCAGCAGACCACGTCTCTAGGCCGGCTCCTCCGTCCCCGTGGACCAGCAGACCACGACTCTAGGCCGGCTCCTCCGTCCCCGTGGACCAGCAGACTACGTCTCTGCTTCTCCTGGAGCACACGCAGTCGTCATTGCCCTTGCAAAGTTGTCTTTCCTGCCGCGACCCTGCCTCAGTGTAAACCCTCAAGGCGTGTTTGAGCCTAGAGGGAAGGCGCTATTCCAGCCGAGACACTGAGTCTGAAAGCTTGTGAGGTAACGCTCTCCAGGCTCTGGAGAACGTCAGAAATCTTGAGCTTGGGTCACGTACGTGAAGTCCAAGATCTGTGTTTTTCCTGAGGATTACAAATATGGTTAAGCAGTAGAATTTTAACTAAAAAAAGTGTATTTCCAAAAATGCTCTAATATATTTTAGAATCCAGTCATATTTTTGCTTTCTTTAAAGCATGTGGAAAGAGTAGTCTCCCAAAGCGAGACTTCCTGCCTACATTGTGCTTACAGCCCGACCCACAAGCCGATTCACCCCGTCACTGGCGTGACTGGACCGGCGCCCCCTTGGCAGGAATGGAACGCGGGGCTGTGCTCCTGCTGCCTGCATTGCAGCACCCGAGCTAACAGCAGACCGTGTCACCAGCTGAGAGCAGGTCACGAGCGGTTCTGCTGAAACAAAACCAAACTTAGAACAGAGCACTGTCACCTTTATGAACTACATTCCTTTTTCACCAATGAGGATCACTTGTGATTACCTGAAGTAGAAGTAAATGTGGGAGTCAGCTAGCACTGTGAAAGTACCACCTTGAGGTGGTGGCCTGAAGATTGTACTTGTGTTTTCTGTGGTAATTTGTGGGTGCTACTCGGTGAGCAGGTCTTTGTGTCAGGTACTGTGTTGACAGCTTTCCATACATTATTTCATTAAATACTGTCAGCCACAGTGCACCCTCACAGCTTGGTATTATCTACATTTGTAAGTCTAATCCAAGTCACAGTAAAAGGAAGTTTGTTTTTATTTTCAGTTTTGAACTCCTCTGTAGTAGAATCTTACTATTTCTGAGCCCTTTGAAATTGATGTCCTTTGTGATTTGTCTGTAAGATTCGAAATTACAGATACGAGCCAGCAACTTCCTACCCCGCGATTTGCTGTGAAAACACATTTAGACATTTAGACATCTCAGTCAGTTTTCTGACTAAACTCAGATTCCTCACGAGCCAGGTCAGTGATGTCGCCGGGTTATAATTAAATGGCAGCTCGCACAATAGTGAGTTGGCCCCGGCAGTTGCTGGGCTCACGGCTCACTTAAGTTCCGGTGTCCCTGTGGAAGGAGCATCGCTCTGTAGCTGGAGTTTTCTGTGCTGTAGTGGTTTTCAAACAGAACTTGTGTGTCACCTACATAAAACCACTTGTTCAAGTACAGATTCTTGAGCCCAAAATTCAGTTGTAAGATGGGCCCAGGAACTTAATTTCTTCTTTTTTTTGACAGGCAGAGTTAGACAGACAGAAAAGTCTTCCTTTTTCCGTTGGTTCACCACCCAAATGGCCACTGCAGCAGGCGTACTGCGCCGATCCGAAGCCAGGAGCCAGGAGCCAGGTGCTTCTCCTGGTCTCCCGTGTGGGCGGAGGGCCCAAGCACTTGGGCCATCCTCCACTGCCTTCCCGGGCCACAGCAGAGAGCTGGACTGGAAGAGGAGCAACCAGGATAGAACCGGCGCCCCACCGGGACTAGAACCCGGGGTGCGGTGCCGCAGGCGGAGGATTAGCCAAGTGAGCCGCGGCGCCGGCCAGAAACTTGCATTTCTAACAAGAATTGTGGGTGGCTTTAATGTACACTGAATCTTAAGAACTGTTATTTTAGAAAAGCAATAGCATATAACCTAACCTACTTTAATGTAGCTGCAGATAACATACCCGGTCGTTGGCCTGGGAGGTCGGCCATCTAAGTGGGCAAAGTCACCTGTTTAGGGTGTCCGTGTTCCCGTCTGTAAAATAGGGTACATGTGCCTGCTCCCCTCCCAGCGTGGCTGTCATGACTATGTCCACAGGTTAGCTTAATGTCACGTTTGAGCTTGGGCTTTGGAATTTGGCAGATCTGGGTTCACATTTTGTTTCTTCTCTGTTTGCCTCTTGCTAGCTTTGTGATCCAGCCACATGGACTCCTCTGTGTTTCTTTCTTTCTTTTTTTTTTTTTTTAAAGATTTATTTATTTATTTATTTGAAAGAGTTACACAGAGAGAGGAGAGGCAGAGAGAGAGAGAAAGAGAGAGACAGAGACAGAGAGGTCTTCCATCTGATGGTTCACTCCCCAATTGACTACAACAGCTGGAGCTGTGCCAATCTGAAGCCAGGAGCTTCTTCCGGGTCTCCCACATGGGTGCAGGGGCCCAAGGACTTGGACCAGCTTCTACTGCTTTCCCAGGCCACAGCAGAGAGCTGGATTGGAAGTGGAGCAGCTGGGACTTGAACCGGCGCCCATATGGGATGCTGGCTCTTCAGGCCAGGGCAGTAACCCGCTGCGCCACAGTGCCAGCCCCTCCTCTGTGTTTCTTTCCTTGTACAATGAGGACAGAATTGCCAGCCACAAATGTGCAGTGGTTATCTTATAAATGGTAGCTATTACCGTTTATAAAAACACAGTTTTAGGGGCTGATGTTAACATATCTGACACCACCAGCATCCCATATTGGAGTGGTGTTTTGAGTTCTGATTGCTTTGCTTCCAGTCCAGCTCCCTGCTGAGCCTTGGGCCCCTGCTACCTACGTGGGAGACCAGGATGGAGTTCCTGGCTCCTGGCTTCTGCTTGGTCCAGCCTTGGCTTTTGTGGCCATTTAGGGAGTGAGCCAGCAAATAGAAGATCTCTCTCTCTCAGTTTCTCCTTCTGTGTTGTTGCCTTTCAAATAAATGAGTGAAATAAAGTATATTTATATGTAGCTTTAGGGGCAGGCAGGTGGCACAGCAGTTAGGTTGCTACTTGAGATGCCTGCAACCAGGAGTGCCTGGCTTGAGTCCCCTACGCTGCTTCTGATCCAGCTTCTTTCTGACGGACAGCTCGGGAGGCGGCAGGTGATGGCCGAAGTGCTTGGGTGCCTGCCACCTGCATGAGCAACCTGGAGGGAGCTGCAGGCTTTTGGCGTTGGCCTGTGCTAGCCCTGACCATTGCAGACATTTGAAGAGTGAGCCAGTGGATGGGAGATTTCTCTCTCTCCTTTCAATAAAAAAAGTAAATTTTAAGATTATAACAGCTTTAGGGGTCAAAGCCGGGAGAAATAATCAGTTATGAATGTGTTTACGACGGGAATGACTGACTGCTGTTTGTATATAAGGAAAAGGCACCTGCCCCACTGCCGAGAAGAACTGAGTTTGGAAGGTTTACCCTGCTGGGCTCCTCCGTGGCTGCTTCATGGGAGTCAGCAGCTGCTGGGCACGCAGTAGATGTCGAGGACAAGGATTCTGTGCCAAAAGCAGGGAAGTGCTCGCTGATTCAAGCTGGTTGTTGGACTCGATGGACGCGTACCAACTCCTGGATGTCCATGGGCTGGCAGGAAGGAAACAGCATGCCTGTGGTTCTTTTCTAAAAGCAGTTTGTCTGCTTGCTGGATCACTGATTTGAAAAATAGGCATGGTCTTAGCCAAAATCCAGACAGAATCATAGGCAGGAATACAACTTAGGTTCGTCCTGTTTGGTGATTGGTTCTGCGTGGTGCTGGTTTTCTAGGTTCCTCTCCGTTACGTTCCGTAGCACTCCCCTTCCTTTATAAGACTGTCAGAGGTAGAATTAGCTACGTGCCCTGTCTCCTCGCATCAGCGACCTCGGCCACACTTCGCACTGCACTGAACACAGGCGCTGATCTGTTTTGCAGCTGGGTACTCACGCTGGTCTTCTTCTTTCCCCAGTCTACTCGTGGCCCCAGTGAAGAGCCTGCGGAGCCTTTAATGCAGTCCTGGAGCCGGCGCAGCGTGTGCGAGCGAGAGCATGGCTCAACCAGCGAATGTCGGGGAACTCCTCTCCATGCTGGACTCCCCCTTGCTGGCTGTGCGAGACGACGTGACAGCTGTCTTTAAAGAGAACCTCAATTCTGGTAAGCAAAGACACCCTTCAGCTCGCTCGCTATAAGGAAGGCCTTGGCCTAGGGCTGACTTGAACCTGCTGTGTGTTTTGGTTTTCATCTTCCACAGACAGTCTTCAGTCTTTTTTTTTTTTTTTTGACAGGCAGAGTAGACAGTGAGAGAGAGAGACAGAGAGAAAGGTCTTCCTTTTCTGTTGGTTCACCCCCCCAATGGCCGCTGCGGCCGGCGTGCTGCAAGCGGTGCACCGCGCTGATCCGATGGCAGGAGCCAGGTGCTTCTCCTGGTCTCCCATGGGGTGCAGGGCCCAAGCACTTGGGCCATCCTCCACTGCACTCCCTGGCCACAGCAGAGAGCTGGACAGGAAGAGGGGCAACCGGGACAGGATCCGGCGCCCCGACCGGGACTAGAACCCAGGGTGCCGGCGCCGCAGGCGGAGGATTAGCCTAGTGAGCTGCGGTGCTGGCCCCACAGACAGTCTTTAAACCACCAAAAGAGAGCGTACACTGATGGGTTCACTGTATGTGTGTTTTAACCTTTTGCTGAGGGAGATATTTAAGTACACATCCAGAAGTAAGAGCCATACAGTGGTCCCGCTTCAGAGTTTCTGCCGTTCTCATTCACCCCCAGTCACCCCCTTAGCTCAAATATTTCAAGATTTACTTATTTATTTGAAAGTCAGAGTTACACAGAGAGAGGAAAGGCAAAGAGAGAGGTCTTCCATCTGCTGGTTCACTCCCCAGATGGCTGCAACAGCTGGAGCTGTGCCAGGAGCCAGGAGCTTCTTCTGGGTCTCCCATGCAGGTGCAGGGGGCCAAGGACTTGAGCCATCTTCTACTGCCCTCCCAGGCCATAGCAGAGAGCTGGATCAGAGGTGTAGCAACCAGGACTTCAACTGGCACCCATACGGGATGCCGGCACTGCAGGTGGCAGTTACCTGCTTTGCCACAGCGCCGGCCCCCCAAGTATTTCAAAGCCAATCCCAAACGTATCATTTCAGTATGTTTATTTAATCATTTGAGAGGTGGAGAAAGACCCCCGCACCCCACATACTGTGGGCCCAGGCTGAAGCTGGGAAGCAGGAGCTGGGAATGCAACCAAATCTCCCGCCTGGGTGGCAGGAAACCAGTTATTCGAGCCATCCGTCACTGCGGCCTTCCAGGGTCTGCATTAGCACAAGTTACGGTTAGGAGCTGGAGTGGGGTGCGGAGCCCGGGCACTCTGACACAGACTTGAGAATCTTAACTGCCGGGCCACACACACACTTCTCTTAAGTGGTATTTAATGAGGAATGTGCTCCGAGAGAAATAAAACCTAAACAGTGCCCCTTTGGTTACCAGGTTGGCAAAAATCAAATATGGGTCCTGTTAGCAAGAGTGTCATTGGGGGTCATCGTCAGTTTAGCAGCCATGCCGTCCGGCCCACTCACAGAGATCTTAGTCTCCTGATGGCCTTAAAGGAAATGTAGTGGGAAGTTGGAAAGCCCACGTCCCCTTCAGTAGTGACTGGTTGAATTAAAGGTGTAGGACCACGCTGTGGAGCACTAGTCAGTCAATGCTGTAGGTCATTGGTGCTGCCGTTGGCAGGTGTCTGCCACTCATCGCTAAGTGGGAAAAAATAAGACACAGAACCTGTGTCTCTGGACGTGAGGGGTGTGTGTAAGTGTATGTGAGGGAGAGAGGAGAGATTATATGAGTGGGAAGGACACATAGCACACTTTTTTTTAAAATTAATTTATTTGAAAGGCAGAGTTACAGAGAGGCAGAGGCGGATTGGGGGTGGGGCCTTCCATCCGCTGGTTCACTCACCAAATGGCTGCAGTGGCTGGAGCTGAACTGATCCAAAACCAGGAGCCAGGAGCCTCTTCAGGGTCTTCCATGCAGGTGCAGGGGCCCAAGGACTTGTGCCACCTTCCACTACTTTCCCAGACCATATTAGAGAGCTGGATTGGAAGTGGAGCATCTGGGACTTGAACTGGCGCCCATATGGGATGCTGGCACTGCAGGTGGCGGCTGTACCCGGTGCACAACAGCACTGGCCCCACATAGCAAACTTCAGGGTGTTTATCTCTAAGGAGTGGTTTGGGGACACATTGGGAGAAGGACAGTTTTTTTATCTCACATACTTCTGTATCTAAATTTTTAATAGTAGACAGGGATTATTCTAATTAAAGTAATAAAAATAAAAGCATTTCATATGCTTTTGTGGATACTTAGGCTAATAAGCATGGAACTGTCCTATTGTTTGTCCTGAATGAAGTTAAGGAGGCTGACATGTACTGCTTCAAAGCCGGCTCTGTGGCGCAGCGGGTAAAGCTGCCGCCTGCAGCGCCGGCATCCCATATGGGCACCTTTTTGAGTCCCAGCTGCTCCACTTCCAATCCAGCCCTCTGCTATGGCCTGGGAAAGCAGTAGAAGATGGCCCAAGTGCTTGGGCCCCTGTACCCACGTGGGAGACCTGGAAGAAGCTCCTGGCTCCTGGCTTCGGATTGGTGCAGCTCTGGCCGTTGTGGCCAGTTGGGGAGTGAACCAGTGGATGGAAGAGCTCTCTTTCTCTCTCCTCTCTCTCCCCTCTCCCCTCTCCTCTCTTCCCTCTCTGCTCTCTGTATATAACTTTGACTTGCAAATAAATGAATAAATCTTCAAAAAAAAAAAAGAAATGCACTGCTCCACAAAACTTTGGGTAGCTTGAAAAGAAACATTTGGATTGTTATAGGAGATGATGTTATCAATTCCCCTTTTGTTGTTCAGATCGTGGCCCTATGCTTGTAAACGCCTTGGTGGATTATTACCTGGAAACCAGTTCTCAGCCGGTTTTGCACATCCTGACTACCTTGCAGGAGCCGCACGACAAGGTAACTGCTGGGATGCTGGGATGCCGTAGTGGAGTGCACCGTGTGTGCTGCGGGAGGATCCTGCCAGCTTCCAGGCAAGGCTCCGTGCGGCTGGGCCGGGCTCAGTCCCTGGCTTCTGTGTGCTGCACATGAAACTCCTGAGTCAGGCCCATATTTCCTGGGAAGTTCACAAAATCAAACAGAGGGGCTTCCAAGTATCATGTGTTTAAAGGAATCTTATCATCCGATGCGGTGACTGTACAGTAATGCTGTGACCCCTGAGGTGCACATCTTTATACCCATGCTGTGAATAGAATTTTTAAACTTTTACCAACAAGGGGAAATCTGTAAGTGCTGATAACTAAGAGTCTAATTAATGAATCTTGTTTCCTAGCACCAAGCTCTCAGAGAACTCTTACACATTTTCCTTTTGTTTTTGTGTTTGTGTGAGTAGCAAACACAGCATTGTCATTTCAGACTTTGGGAAGTTGTGATTAAAGATGAGAGCACATTCTCTAGGATGTGAGGACCTTGCCATTGTGTGTGTCTTGTCTTCTTTTCCTTTACTCTGGGCTGAACTCTGACTTCTTCTACCTCGTTCCATAAGGTGTCAGACTGTAGGCTGCTTTCATCGGGACCCCCTCCTGACAGTAGCAGCCAAGCCCAGAGCAGCACCAGGGGTCACGGCAAGGGGTGGCCTGCTGAACTCCAGAGGGGCTGTGGAGTCTCCTCCCCTCCTGCAGACCTGTATTAGCATTATTTATTTATTTATTTTAAAATATTTATTTATTTATTTGAAAGGCAGAGCTACAGATAGGCAGAAGCAGAGAGAGAGAGATCTTCCATCTGCTGGTTCACTCCCCAGATAGCTGCAATGACCGGAGCTGGGCCAATCCGAAGCCAGGAGCCAGGAGCTTCTTCCAGGTCTCCCACATGGGTGGGATTTGGGCCATCTTCTGCTGCTTTCCCAGGCGCATTAGTAGGGAGCTGGATCAGAAGTGGAGCAGCTGGGACTTGAACCGGCACCCACATGGGATGCCGGCACTGCAACTGGTGGCTTTACCTGCTGTGCCACAGCACTGGTCCCAGGATCATTTATTCTTTATTTCTTTATTTTAAAAAAAGATTTATTTATTTGACAGAAAGGGAGAGACAAAGATACTTTCCAGCTACTGGTTCACTTCCTAAATGCCTGCAGTAAGGGCTGGGCCAGGCCAAAACCCAGATCCAGGAACTGTCCTGGTCTTCCACGTGGGTGGCAGTGACCCAGCACTTGGGCCATCATCCAGTGCCTCCCAGGCACATTAGCCTGAAGCAGGATTGGAAGCACAGGCTAGCTGGGACTCCCCGGCACTCCTGTATGGGATGTCCCTAATATTGGCTTCACGCGCTTGCCACGCCTGCCCCAGGCTCATTTTTGTTGAATTACCAGGGGGCTGCCCTCTCTCAGGTTAAATGCAGCAATGCTTTGTTTGCTAACTTGGTTTAGAAATCTTGAGTTTGATCTCTTTCCCAGCTTGACTGGCCTCCCTGCAGAGGGCAGAGCTGAGAGATTAGAGCCCATGGTCTCTGTCTGTGTTCAGTTGATTGGTGTCACGTACGGTCATGTGAGGGCTTCCCTGGTTCTACATTTTCAGCACCTCTTGGACAAGATTAATGAATACGTGGGCAAAGCCGCCACCCGCCTCTCCATCCTCTCGTTACTGGGGCACGTCATCAGACTGCAGCCGTCCTGGAAGCATAAGCTCTCTCAAGCCCCTCTGCTGCCTTCGTTACTAAAATGTCTCAAGGTAGGGTGTTCGTAAGGTTTGAATGACGGCTTCATGAATGTAGTTTCTGAATGTTGAGTGACTAAGCAAACAAGTTAGATGGTAACTTTGAGAGTTTAAAACGTTCTAGGCAGCTGGTTTTCCTCTCATGTAATGTGGTCCAGATTGGTACTAAGTTCTCACATACTTCATTATGGGTAAGCAAATACAGTATTATTTCAGTCAGCTGGGCTCAGTGAGGTCCAACACTGAGTTGTTCCAATGTCTTTGACTTCATCCTTGTTTAGCCTTCCCCTGGTTAAAAGTTGGCTGGACTCTCTTCTTTTTAGAGAATCCCTATTCCTAAAATCTCTTTCAGCTAATATAGCTTAAAGGTTTTTTAATTCTTAAGGAATATACTCTGGTTGCAGCTGTATTTATGACTTTGAAGTCCTATTGAATTGTATACTATTGCCTACACTGAATTTGGTGCATTTTTCTACACAGGGAGTCAGAACCGTAGTAGAACTATGTGTTTTAGCTCTGGCGGTGGCTTGCCGAAGCACTCAGGGCTATTTGCTTAATCTGTTTTCGTTCCTGGACTCGGACGTCCATACAGTAAGACAATTGGTTGATAGTAACTGCAGTGTTTGTCTAGGGTGCAGTCCCTTGGATTCATCTGATCCACCTGATCGACCTGATCTTTGTGCCTGCCAGGAAGGCTCGCTGTCTTACTATCCCTGGTGGTGGACCCCGAGGAGTCACATTGAAAAACTCGAGTTTAATATTAAGAAAAAACAGGAACAGTTTTTACAATTTAATATTTTTTAAGCAAATGAGATTCATGAGAATATAATCTAGTTTTAGTTCAGATGGTCAAAGCTTGGACTTCTGGAAGAGTTTTGCTATTAATCTTGGGCTGTTATCCCAATGTTGAGTTGGGATGTTTTGCTAAATGAGATGAAGGTTGGTCCTTTCTGCTGGGACTCACGATGCAGCCTCAGTTCCCCGCCCGGCTACTGCGTTCTTCTCACTGGATCGGAGTACCGAAGGCATGGTGCTCGATGTGAATGTTAAATCCATTCACAGCTTTGTTTCCAGACTCACAGATGTCTTTTCTAATTAGAATAATGGAAGTCTTGGCCTGCATAATAGCCTTTTGATTAATATCTTTTTTTTTTCAAGATTTATTTTATTTATTTGAAAGAGTTACAGAAAGATGTAGAGCCAGAGAGAGAGGTCCTCCATCTGCTGGTTCACTTCTCAAATGGCCACAATGGCCACAGCTGCACTGATCTGAAGCCAGGAGCTTCTTCCGGGTCTCCCACATGGGTGCAGGGGCCCAAGCACTTGGGCCATCTTCTACTGCTTTCCCAGGCCACAGCAGAGAGCTGGATTGGAAGTGGAGCAGCCAGGACTTGAACTGGCACCCATATGGGATGCTGGCGCTGCAGGCTGGGGCTTTAACCGGTTGTGCCACATTGCCGGCTCCAATATCTTGTTTCTTGAATTTGAATTTCAGTTATTTGGCAAACATCCATGATTTAATAATGGATCAAATGAGCTGCTATAGCCAGTCTGAGTTAATTCATTATTCATTGGGTGTTGAATGTCTTCAATTAGCCTAAAGTTATTTGACTTGACCTAAAAGCATCGTCTCTTATTTGCTGATTCTCATACCTGATCTTAGCCAAAAGGCTGAGAAGCTATATTTGCTGATTCTCTATAAACACTGCTATGAAACTAAGTCCTTAAGTCAATTTGTTAGTACTATAATTTTTTCTTCACTTAAACTTCTGTGGTAATCCTTTAAAAAGCAGTGAATTGTCAATGTGTAGTGTGTTTTTTAAATTGCCTTCACAACATGTGAGTATCTTAGGATTTGGCTGACTATATGAAAACAGCAGTGCTTTTATCCAGTGCTCTAAGTCGGGCATCCTAGGACGTTAGGGTCTGGGAGTCCAGCTAAGCTCTCTCCCAGCTGAGCTGCTGAGGCGCCGACAGTGGGGAGTCAGAGCTCGGTCTGTCTCAGTGTTGTCCTCTCAGATCCTGGGGGCAGGAAGTGAGGACGGGAGTGAGGTTGTCATCAGTGGCTCTTCAGTGTTGGGGTCCCCTTCGCCGTGCCTGATGGCTGTTTGCTGTTTGACCTTCACCTCTGCAGATGGATACCGACGTCGTCGTCCTCACAACAGGCGTCCTGGTGTTGATAACCATGCTGCCGATGATCCCACAGTCGGGGAAACAGCACCTTCTTGACTTCTTTGATATTTTTGGCCGTCTTTCATCATGGTGCCTGAAGAAACCAGGTACAGATCTCCTTACCCCTGCCGGACCCTGCTGGCTGAAGGCTTTCTTTGTTGATCAACAGGTCGTGCACCATTAGGGAAAGGCGTAGGGAACTGTGTAGCTGGAATGAGTAATTTTCACCGGACACATGAGGAGACTGGGGTGTCCACTACGGGCATTTGTAGGAAGACGGCTGACAAGACACCTTCCGTGTGCTGGTGCCTTGGAGTGCTTAGTTGTCGGAGAAGCCGGCAGGACGGTGTCAAGCAGCCTCTGTGTGTGGCAGCAGTCTAGGGCTATGCTTGTGAAACATGCCTGCTCCGCTGGGTTGAGGAGGCCTTCAGGTTCCGATGGCCTGTGAGGGAGAATGCAGCACGCCCTGATTTGTGGTTTGGTTCCAAACATATCAGGTGTCTTCCCCACCCCCTGTATGGGCAGGTAACACAGCCTTTCAGGACCTGGGAGCCTGTGAGATTCAGACTCCTGGTAATCCCAGAGTGAGATACTCCTATCAAAGGCACGAAGGATGAAGACCTGCGGCTTCCTGTCCAGGATGTAGTAGAAGCACGGGCCCCTCCTTTTTAAGAATTGATACATTTATTTGAAAGGCAGAGGGAGCGTACACACACGAGAGAGAGTGCATGGGCTCCCCAGATAGCCGTAACACCAGCCTGCGGTGGGGAGCCAGACATTCCATCTGGGTCTCCCCCGTGGGTGGCAGGATCCCGTGTACTTGTCCTCTGCCGCCCTCGCAGGAGCTTTGTCAGGCAGCTGGATCAGAAGCAGAGCAGCTGGGACTCAGGCCAGCACTGGGGTGGGGATGCCAGCATCGCAAGTGGAGGCTTAAGCCGCTGCGCCACAGTGCTGGCCCTAGCACAGGCCCATTTGATACTAGTTTCTTTCTTTCTTTCTTTTTTTTTTTGACAGGCAGAGTTAGTGAGAGAGAGAGAGACAGAGAGACAGGTCCTCCCTCCATTGGTTCACCCCCCAAATGGCCGCCACAGCCGGTGCACTGCGCCGATCCGAAGCCAGGTGCTTCTCCTGGTCTCCCATGTGGGTGCAGGGCCCAAACACTTGGGCCATCCTCCACTGCCTTCCTGGGCCACAGCAGAGAGCTGGACTGGAAGAGGAGCAACCGGGACAGGACTGGCGCCCCAACCGGGACCAGAACCTGGGGTGCCGGTGCCGCAGGTGGAGGATTAGCCTTGATACTAGTTTCTTTAGTGGGGTGTTTGAGAGAAAGGATTGATCTGTCCATATTATGAAGGAGCTTTTTGTATGCTCTGGACACTGTTTCCATGGGGTCCAAGTAAAACTAGATTAACTGAATTTTCACTTCGTTCCACTCTTAGCTTTTTAAGCTAATGTCTGGTTAACAGTTTTCTCTACTCAGTGGTTATAGGTACACATAGCTAAGGCTAAATACGGATTAAAAGGTTCTCTCTCGTTCACCATGTCCCAAATATTTGAATGTTTGTTATATACCAAGTGTAGTGCAAGACATTGAGGCCATAGCAGTAAGCCAGTCCTGTTCTCAGGAAGTGCGTGTTGAACTGCGCAGCGGAGGGGTGTAATCACAATTCAGAAAGAGCGGCTCTCCTTGTAAAGGTAGCTCAGTGTTGTGAGAATATTTGGGGTCCTTTTTGGGTGACAACTGGAGGGAAGGGTGGAGGTTGGCTCAGTGGGAGCCTCTGCGGGTCACAGGAACCAAGGGCTTAGGGGCCCTGGAGAGATGTGAAGTGGGGGTTCTGGAGCCTTCAGATTGCGTTTTAGAAGACTACCCTGACCTGACACACACGTGACAAGAACGGGCAGCCACGTGCTCAGTCTGCTGTCACCTGTCAGCCTTGTGTCTGAGTGTCTTCTCCACGGCTGGCGTTGCAGGCCACGTGACAGAAATCTACCTGGTCCACCTCCACGCCAGCGTTTATGCTCTCTTTCATCGTCTCTACGGAATGTACCCTTGCAACTTCGTCTCCTTTCTGCGTTCTCACTACAGTATGAAGGAAAACTTGGAGACTTTTGAAGAGGTGGTCAAGGTAAAGAAAACCCTTTGTTAGCGCGTGGCGTACGGGTGAGCTAGACTGTGTTTCTAACTCTGTGTTAAGTGGAGAGCAGCAGTCCAGCCTCTCCACTAAACCTGCCTCATCTTCAGCCTGCTTCCCGCCGTACAGCTGCCTGTTCTCCACACTTGGTATAAATGGGGTTGTTCATCTGTGTGGTAGCGTGTGGCGGTACTTTGTTCTTTCTCACTGTTGATATTCCATTGTGTGGACGTGCCGCAAAAATTCATCCTTTGTCAATTGTCGACCCAAACTCTTCCAGCCGATGATGGAGCACGTGCGAATTCATCCGGAGTTAGTGACTGGATCCAAGGACCATGAACTGGACCCTCGAAGGTACGGAAGCCGTCTGCAGAATGCTTTCAGAGGCTGAAAATGTGGGCTAGGAGAGGTCCCTCTCGGGGTGCTCCTGGGGAATGCGGGTGTTCTGCTCACCGAGTCACTCCATGGGCAAGGACGTGCACAGCCGAGCCCGGTGTGAGCCTGGAGTGTGCTGCTCAGTCGTGTAGCAGAGTGGAGGCCCCGGGCCCCAGAAAGATTAGCCTTGAGGGGCCAGTAAGTGCGTGAGGAGTGGCTGAAAACAAGTGGATTGCAGAAAATCAGTGTTTTCACTGGGTGGACTCCTTGGGTCCCTCTCTACCCTGCATAGCCCGGTGCCTAACGCCCTCCTTGAGACCCTGCACAAGTTCCCGAGTTTGTTCTCTGGAGAAACAGGACCTGCGTGGCTCCTGAGGGAGGCCACCAGCTGTGGTGAGGACTGAAAATGTGAGGGAGGTAAAGAAATGCGACAGACGGAGCCCAGGGAGGTTCCCCTCCTTGCCTCACTTTTCTCTGGGTGGAAGCCGGGCTTCTGCCCCCAGTTAGGGGATTAGGCCTTTCGGGAAAAGTGACGCCCAAATGTTGACCTTGACATTCAGGGATCTCCCACTGAAAAAGCCAGCCTTTTACCTGATCTCTGTGTAGTGAATCAGCTTAGAGCAACTTAGTGTGAGATATATTTAGAGAAATGAAGAAAATGTACACATGAGGTTTATACTGACACATGAACACATGTACCCAGCACCCGGCTTCAGATCGACGCTGGGGCCAGTGTTGTGGCACAGTGGGTTATGCCACAACTCGTGATGCCCGTATTCCCCATGGGGGTGCTCTGCTTTCAAGCCAGCTTCCTGCTAATGTGCCTGTGAGGGCAGTGGATGATGGCCCAAATATTTCGGCCAGTGCCACCCCTGTGCTGGACCAGAGTGGAGTTCCTAGCTCCTGGTTTTGGCCTGGCTGTTGTGGCCCTCTGGAGAGTGAGTCGGCAGATGGAAAATCTCTGTCTCCCTTTCTTTCTTTTGCTTTGCTCTTCAAATAAATAAGTAAAATACAGAATATTACTACCAGTACCTTCGAAGTCCTTGTGGGAGCCCTCTCCCCCCCTTGTGCCTGTTCCCTCTCCCACCTCAGAGACAACTGCTGATCGTGCTTTTCTGTTGGTCATTCTCCCGCTTCTCCTTGTAGCTTTATTACATGTGTTCTTTTGTTTCGGCACGCTGGTCAGGAAGCAAGCCTTCTGAAGAAAGAGCAGTCTTTCACTGTTGGGTAAAGACCCAGGAGCTGAGAGAAGGAGCAGTGTGTGAGTCCCGGTGTGGCCTCACCTTCTTGAGATTGTACAGGGTCCCTTCGGGGAAGTCAGTGCACAGGCCTGGGAAGGGTCACCCTCATCAGAGCACGTGGCAAAGCCGGTACCAGATGTGCTGCCGCGCGGGGCAAGGAGAGGCTGTTGTGGCGGCTGCACCTGCTCCGTGGACCAGGTCAGAGCAGAATCCTCCTGTGGGGCGAGAGGGGTCGCTCAGCTGCTCTGGCCGAATAGGGGAGTGGGAGCCTCATCGGTACAGGTGGAGACAAGCTGAGCCAGGCCGCCGTTCAGGCCGGGTCAGCGGCTCTGCCTCTCAGCTAGGAAGACGGTACAGGACGTTGGTGAGCCTGATGGCCTGCACCGTGCCGGTTCTCCTGGCAGCTCTGAGCTGCCGTCCGTGCCGCCTGGACTCTGTTGTCACCCTGTGCTTGTGGGGCTTCCCTTCTTGTCACTCCTGGGCGAGCTCTCCCACTTCCCATGTCTCCTGCTTTGATCAAACCACCCCCGGGTCCGATCAGCTGTATCCTCCGGCGGCGTTTGGAGAGAGGGTGCAGGTGTTGACTTGGGTTTGGACCTCCAGGTCGGGAGTCGATCTTCAGTAACTTTTCGTGGGCCGCTTTGCTCCCAGTGTTGCTGCTGCAATCCGAAGAGGTCCTGAGCCTGTGTTTGCTGTGTGGAACTTGGTGGAGTGTTCTCTTTGTTGCCCTAATATTCTGAAGTTTCCTGGCCACGTGCCCTGACGTGCACCTGTTCTCTTTGTTCAACCTAGAAGCTCTTTAAGTTCTAGATTTCTTTAATTATTTTCTGCTTGGCTTCGTTTCCTGCATGGTCGCTGCCTTTCCTTCCGGCACTGCTAGGCTGCAGACCTAACCTGCCGGAGTGGTTCTGTACTCCTCCTCGCTCTCCTGTTCTTCCTTTCTACCCCTCTGTCTGCTTCCCAAGAACGCCCTTATCTTTGGCTTAGTCCTCCTGTTCTGGTTACCGTCTCTACTCCCATGGTTTTAATGTGAGGAGTTTCTCGATGTTTATGGAAAATGTGTTACGAAGAAGCTACACACGGATTTCAAACTTCTTTGTACCAAAAATAAACTTGTCTTTTTTTTTTTTTTTTTTTTAAGATTTATTTATTTGAAAGAGCTACAGAGAGAGGAGAGACAGACAGAGATCTTCTATCTGCTAATTCACTCCCCAGATGGTCGCAATAGCTAGCGCTGGCTAGGCCAAGGCCAGGAGCCTGGAGCTTCATCTAGGTCTCCCACATGAGTGGCACGGGTCAAAACACTTGGGCCATCTTCCACTGCTTTTCCCAGGCCACCAGCAGGGAGCTGGATTGGAAGTGGGGCAGCCAGGACTCGGACTGGTACCCATATGGGGTGCCAGTGTCATGGACAGCAGCTTTACCCACTGCCACAATGACAGCCCAAAACTTGTCTTTTTTTATTTTTTTTTTTTTACTTTTTTTTTTATTTATTTGAGAGGCAGCGTTACAGACAGAGAGAGAGAGAAAGATCTTCCATCTGCTGGTTCACTCCCCAAATGGCTGCAATGGCTGGAGCAGGGCTGATCCAAAGCCAGGAGCCAGGAGCTTCTTCAGGTCTCCCACACAGGTGCAGGGGCCCAAGCACTTGGGCCATCTTCTACTGCTTTCCCAGGCCACAGCAGAGAGCTGGATCAGAAGAGGAGCAGCTGGAAACAAACTGGCGCCCATAGGGGATGCCAGTGCCGCAGGTAGAAGCTTAGTCCACTATAGCACAGTGCTGGCCAAACTTGTCTTTTTTTTCAAAGATTTATTTTATTTATTTGAAAGAGTTAGAGAGGTAAAGACAGAGGCGGTGGGAAGGTGGGAGAGAGAGAAGAGAGAGAGGTCTTCTATCTGCTGCTTCATTCCTCAAATGGCCGCAGTGGCCAGATCTGAGGTGATCTGAAGCCAGGAGCCAGGAGCTTCTTCCAGGTCTCCCACATGGGTGCAGGGGCCCAAGGACTTGGGCCATTCTCTGCTACTTTCCCAGGTGCATTAGCAGGGAGCTGGATTGGAAGTGGAGTAGTTGGGACATGAACTGGCGTCCACACAGGAGGCCAGCACTGCAGGCGAAGACCCCAGCCCACTACACCACAGCGCTGGCCCCTAAACTTGTCTTTTAATTACATTTTTTTCCACTAGCTTTTTGAATTCCCTCCCATCTACGGGCTCTTTTTAGTTCTCTGGATGCTTCTTCGTTTTTCATAGTAGCCAGACGTCTTAATCATGGCAGCAGTCTCTGTCTTGGAGGAGATTAGCTGGTTTCTTTTATTTTTCCTGCATGGTCTGTCCTCCTAAGGTGATTCCTTTTTCCTTTGGCCAAGATCTGCTTGTGTTTAGACTAGAAGACTGCTCGCAGGGTGGGGCTGGCTTGGAGCTTCGTCCTCTGGTGAACTGAGTGTGTGCTGGGGGTACTGAGGGCTTCCTTCTGGAGCCGGCCCAGGTTTTCAGCACAGAACCTTCAGCTGTCCCGGCTGATGAGGGTCTGCTGCTGGGGCAGAGGCTGACGGCCTTGACATTCAGAATTCACCTGCTTGCTTAATGCCCTTCTTTGGAATGGCGTTCACCAGTTCCTGGAGTACCTTGTCCAGAAACCTCTTGTTCTCATCCCAGAAGCAACCAGATGCCGTCTGGATTGGTGGAGCTAGGGGGGTCGGGGACATCAGTGCTGCTCTGCTGGTTTGCAGCCTGCCCGCCCTCACCTACCTGTCACCGCCCTCACCCACCTGGCCCCCCGCCCTCACCCACCTGTAGCTGCCCTCACCCACCTGCCCCCTGCCCTCACCCACATATCCCTCCCAACCTCACCCACCTGTAGCTGCCCTAAACCCACCTGTAGCTGCCCTCACTCACCCACCTGGCCCCCGCCTTCACCCAGCTGTAGCTGCCCTCACCTACCTGCCCCCCGCCCTCACCCACCTGCCCTCCGCCCTTACCCACCTGGCCCCCACCTTCACCCACCTGGCCCCCGCCCTCACCCACCTGTTGCCACCCTCACCTACCTGGCCCCCACCTTCACCCACCTGGCCCCCACCCTCACCCACCTGTTGCCACCCTCACCTACCTGGCCCCCCCGCCCTCACCCACCTGCCCCCCCCCCCCCGCCCTCACCCACCTGGCCCCCACCCTCACCCACCTGCCCCCGCCCTCACCCACCTGTTGCCTCCCTCACCCACCTGGCCCCCCACCCTCACCCACCTGCCCCCCATCCTCACCCACCTGCCCCCCACCCTCACCCACCTGCCCCCCGCCCTCACCCACCTGTCCCCCGCCCTCACCCGCCTGCCCCCTGCCCTCACCCACCTGTTGCCGCCCTCACCCACCTGCCCCCCACCTTCACCCACCTGGCCCCTGCCCTGACCCACCTGGCCCCCACCCTCACCCACCTGCCCCCCATCCTCATCCACCTGTCCCCCATCCTCACCCACCTGTCTCCCACCTTTACCCACCTGCCCCCCACCCTCACCCACCTGCCCCCCACCCTCACCCACCTGCCCACCACCCTCACCCACCTGGCCCCCACCCTCACCCACCTGCCACTCAGCTGCAGCTGCCGAGTTCTTGAGGCTGCAAGGTCTCCAGCACTTTGAGGAGTCCGTGTGTCAGCTGACGCTCAGCTTTGAGCACAGCTGCTTAGGATCCTGTTCCTTGGACTTGTGCACTGCCTGTCTGCTTTCCAGTGGCAGAAGCCTGTGGTACTATTTTCTCATGCCCCTTTCCTCTCCTCTTTGTGAATTTATACTAATTAGTTACTTTTTTAAGATTTATTTTATTTATTTGAAAGAGTTAGAGTGAGACAGAGAAGTCTTCCATTCGCTGGCTCACCTCCCAAATGGCTGCAACGGCTGAAGCTGCGCCAATCCAAGGCCAGGAGCCAGGAGCTTCTTCTGTGTCTCCTATGTGGGTGCAGGGCCCAAGCACTTGGGCCATCTTCTACTGCTTTCCCAGGTGCATTAGCAGGGAGCTGGATCAGAAGTGGAGCAGCTGGGACAAGAACTGGCACCCATATGGGATGCTGGCACTGCAAGCCGGGGCTTTAACCCACGTACAGTGCTGGTCCCTGTGGATTTATATTTAAAAATGAGTAAATAGTTAATGTAGATGGTAGGATTTGAGGAGGTTATATACAAGGATACTTCAAAAAGAAATTTGTCTAGAAGTAGAATTAAAATAAGTTTAGGGACGGTTATTAGGTGCAGCGTTAAGCTGCCACTGGGGACACCGTGTCCGAGTGCCCCATGTTGAGGTTTCATCTCCTGCTGCAGTGTCCTGGGAGACAGCAGGTGATGGGTGGCTCAAGTACTGGTCTCTGCCACTCACATGGGGAAACCTGGATGGACTTCTTGGCTGGCTTCTGACTTTGGCCTGGCTAGCCACAATTGTTGGCAGGTGTCTGGAGAGTGAACCAGTAGATGGGAGCTTTGTCTCTCTATCTTTGCCTCTGAAATATTTAAAAAAACAAACAAACAAACCCTGCAATCCATGCATAGCTTTTAAAAATAATATGCATTTCCATGAGCCTTTTATTAATGACTTCTTGTATATATAGACTTCAAAAATTTTTTGGCACCAAAATGTTTGTCTTTTTTTTAAAGATTTCTTTCTTTATTTGAGAGGCAGAGTTAAGATAGAGAGAGGGAGAGACAGAGACTCCCATATGACTTCAACAAGCAGAGCTGCACTGATCCGAAGCCAGGAGCCAGGAGCTTCTTCCGGGTCTCCCACGTGGGTGCAGGGGCCCAAGCACTTAGGCCATCTTCTGCTTTCCCAGGCCACAGCAGAGAGCTGGATCGGAAGTGGAACAGCTAGGACTTGAACTGGCACCCATATGGGATGTTGGCACTGCAGACTGGGGCTTTAACCCACTGAGCCATAGCACTATCCCCTAAGATTTATTTGTTTACTAGAGAGGCAGAGAGAGAGAGGTCCTCCATCTGCTGGTTCACCCCCAGATGGCCACAATGGCCAGAGCTGAGCTGATCCAAAGCCAGGAACCAGGAACTTCTTCTGGGTCTCTCATGTGGGTGCAGGGGTCCAAGGACTTGGGCCATCTTCTACTGCTTTCCCAGGCCACAGCAGAGTTGGATTGGAAGTGGAGCAGCCAAGACTCGAACCAGCACCCATATGGGATGCCAGCACTGCGCCATAGGACCACCGTCAAATGTTTGTCTTTAATTTTATTTTTCTATAAAGGTTTTGAAGTCTCCAGTCAGCCATGTTAACTTGGAAGCCTCCTAAGGGAGCAGGCTGGGCAGGCAGATCATCTGACTGTTGAGGGAAGTATCAGCATGAAAGAGCCATAGGAAGAGAAGAGGGAGCTGGAACGAAGCGAGGTACAGAGAGCAGCAGAGCGTGCCTGCGCTAGCTGCAGAGATGAGGCATCTGTGCCCATGTCAAGATCAGGATACAAGGAGAGGAGTCTTCCAGAACTAATGAAACAGCTCTTGAAAATTATGATAGGGGTTGGCACTGTGGCGTGGCGGGTTAAACCCGCTGTCTGCAGTGCTGGCATCCCATATGGGCGCTGGTTCGAGTCCTGGCCACTCTGCTTCCACTCCAGCTCCCCGCTAATGGCCTGGGAAAGCAGTAGAAGATGGCCCAAGTCCTTAGGCCCCTGCACCCATGTGGGAGACCCAAAAGAAGCTTCTGGCTCCTGGCTCAGGTCGGCCCAGCCCCGGCCATTGCAGCCATTTGGGGAGTGAAACAGCAGATAGAAGGTCTCTCTCTCTCTGTGTGTGTCTTTCTTTTCTCTCTGTACTCTGACTTTGAAATAAATAAGTCTTTAAAAAAGAAAATTACAGATGATAGGCAAAATTTAGAAAGAAAGACTTAGAAGATAAAGTTGAGAATATTCTCATTTTAGGCAGATCCAAAGAATTGAGGTGATAAGAGAAAAGGAAAAATAAGGATCATCAGCCCAGAAAGTCCAGCTTCAATAGAAAACAAGAAAAGAGAGGAGAGTAGCTAGTATTTGGCGCATTGTGTTGAGCTGCCCCTTGAGACACCAGCATCCATACTGGAGCACTGGTTCAAGACCCAGCTCTTCGCTTCTGATCCAGCTCTCTTCTGTTGTGCCAAGGAGAGCAGTGGAAGATGGCCCGAGTGCGTGTGTCCCTGGTACCCACATGTGAGACTCAGATGGAGTTCTGGGCTCCTGGCTTTGGCCTGTCCCAGCCCTGGCTGTTGGGCCATTCGGGGGAATGAACCAGTGAATGGGAGATAGCTCTTTGTCTTACCCACCCCCTCTCTCTGCTACTCTACCTGTCAAATAAATAAATGAATTTTGGGGCCAAAAAAAGGAGGAAAAAGGGCAGGTGTTGTGGTTCAGAGAGTTACACTGCCACTTGGGATGCCTGCATCTCATCACAGTGCCGGGATCAAGTCCCACCTCTGCCTCCACTTCTAATTCAGCTCCCTGCTAATGTGCACCAGAGGAGGCAGGAGATAGTGGCTCAAGTACCGAGTCCCTGCGACCCCACGGGAGACCTCAGTGACACTCACAGCTTCAGTGTGGCCCAGCCCCCGCTGTTGCAGGCATGTGGGGAGGGAACCAACGGTTAGAAGATCTGTTTCTTTCTCTGACTCTCTGTCATTCTGCCTTTTAAATAAATAAAAATGAATAAACAAACATTAAAAAAAGAAAACTTTGCTGGAGTAAAAAGTGGTTGAAATAATATAAACTAATAACAGAAATAATGTAAAAGCGTTTTCTGTAATTGAAGGACGTGAGGTTCTGGGTTTAAGGAGCTTACCTGTGCCCAGCTTAGTCCTGGATGCTTTTGTTTCTGTGTTGGAAGCCACATTTTCAGCACTGAGGATTTAATGAGCATTCTACCACAGTTGTGTAGGATCACACGTTCTGTTAGGGTCAACCCAGGGATGGCCCTTGGTGCTGCTGCGCTGGTCCCTGTCACCTGTGCAACGGAAGATTGGAATCCATTGGAGTTCCTAACTAGAAATGTGTAGAGTGATGTTTTTTGTCAGAAAGAACATTTATACTTGAGTGAGTATTTGCATTTTGGATGTTGTGTTAATAGGATTTTTGTAGAATATTTGGCAAGTACTGAAGAGTTGAAAGAAAACGAACATCACCCACAGCTTCAGTTTTTTCTTCTCAAATTTTGTTTGAGAGACAGAGATCTCCCACCTGCTTGTTCACTCCAAGATGCCTGCGACGGCTGGAGCTGAGCCGAGCTGAAGTCAGGGGCTGGGAACTCAAGCTAGGCCTCCCACATGAGGGTGGCAGGACCCCACTTACTTGAGCCATTGCCTACTGTCTCCCAGGGTCTGCGTTAGCAGGAAACGAGGAGTAGAGCCAGGATCAAACCTGGTGACACTGGCTACAGGTGTCCCGGCCAGCGTCTTAACTGCTAGCCCAAACGTCCATTCCCTTCCCCTTCCCTGCATAATTTTTCATATCAACTTCAGTGTGGCATAATTTACATACAGTAACAATCCATTTTGTTAAGTTTTGACAGAAGTCGCGATTGTGACAAAGAGCATTCCTGTTGGCCCCCAGCAGTTCCTTCGCACCCTTTGTGGTCAGTCTCCTCCCTCTGCTTGTACTCTGGGGTGGTGTAATAGTATTTCTTCCAGAGACTGTGTCCTTTTGGTTGGATTTTGAGTTGTATCACTTCTTTTATTACAAGGTATGCTGTGCTGAACGTTGTTGTATATCTTGTTATATGTTTCTTTCTATAGGACAGATCCTTAGAAGTCGACTGTGGATCACATAACAGGAATCTTTAGAGTTTATTTATTTATTTATTTATTTTTATTTTTGACAGGCAGAGTGGACAGTGAGAGAGAGAGAGACAGAGAGAAAGGTCTTCCTTTGCTGTTGGTTCACCCTCCAATGGCCACGTGGCCGGTGCGCTGCGGCTGGCACACCGCGCTGATCCGAAGCCAGGAGGCAGGTGCTTCTCCTGGTCTCCCATGCGGGTGCAGGGCCCAAGCACTTGGGCCATCCTCCACTGCCCTCCTGGGCCACAGCAGAGAGCGGGCCTGGAAGAGGGGCAACCGGGACAGAATCCGGTGCCCCGGCGCTGCGGGGCGGAGGATTAGCCTGTTGAGCCACAGCGCCGGCCCAAGAATCTTTAGAGTTTAAAAAAAATCCTTGTGGGCTTTCTTTAGTCGTTGTCTTCTACACTGTGTTTCTGGTCTGGGGGTGGACCGGCATCCTGAGGCTTTGTCGCCTAAGCTTTCTGGCGGTTTCCAGGTCTCCCTGTTCCAGGTTGACCTTTGTTCCAAAGCAGGGCGTCCCCTTGTGTCTGCTCTCCATAGTTTATGTTCTGTTTGGAAGCTATGCCTAGTTTTTCATTGATGAAATTTTTGTGTCAAATAGTTTCCGTTCACTTGATGTAACGGTTCTAAATAGGGCAGATGTAGGTTTGTAAGGTGAATGGCTAGTTCTTTATATCATAGAACTGTTTCCAGCTTGGGTTGGAATGGATTTTCCCTGCTCTGTGCTGGCCCGGGTTGGCAGTCTTCAGTGTTTAATTGAATAGATTATTGTTTGCGTTTCTTGACGTTCCTTGCCTTTCACAGGTGGAGGAGATTAGAGACTCATGATGTCGTAATAGAGTGCGCCAAAATCTCCCTGGACCCTTCGGAAGCCCCCTATGAAGACGGCTGTTCTGTGGCTCACCAGCTGTCTGCCCGGTTCCCTCACCGGTCCGCTGATGTCACCCCCAGCCCCTACGTGGACACACAGAATAGCTATGGTAAAACGTGACTTTGGCACTTGCCTGTTTTACACCTTTGTCTCTGGGAAGCATTGTTTATCTTTGTTAACTTTGTTTTCTTTCTTAGAATAAAACTTAGTTCAGTTTCCCTGCATATTTCTAAATTGAATTTGCCTCTGTTGTCTTCTAATTAAGTTTTCCTTTGAGTTTAATTTAAATGTCTTTGGTTTCCTGCCTGATAGTATTGCCAACAGCTTTGGCAACGTGTCTTCAACCCTCAACAGAGAAAATGGTTCAAGCACGTTGCAGACCCCACCTCAGAGGAAGTCCTTTTACCATTTGGACAGCTGGAGCGGGGCTCCCTGGGCTGCAGCACTGATGCAGTTTGAATGAGTCTGGACAATTTAAAATTGGATGCATATCAAAATATGGACTCTGTCAGTAGTTACAGCCACTGACGGTGTTATCTGTGCTGTGCATTCCGCGTTACTCAAGGCTCAGCCATCAGCCTTACCGGGTGCTGTTTGCGAGGGCATTTGAAGAGTGCTTTACATGTTACTTGATGGACAGGGATGTCAGAAAGCCCCTCAGGTTTTCAAATGTAGAGAACTGAGATTGCTGAATGGTCTGGAGGACTGTAGGTTTCTCCTGGAATGGTCTAAAGCCACCCCTCATCCTCTGTTCTTCTTTTTCATTTTAGGGAGTGCCACTTCTACCCCGTATTCCTCTTCTCGGCTGACGTTAAATACGCCAGGGCAGCTACCTCAGACTCTGAGTTCCCCGTCGACACGGCTGTTAACTGAGCCGCCGCAAGTATGGTGCCCAGTAGTGGGCTTGCTTTCTCCTTGCTTCCTGGTGAAGCTGACCATTTGGGTCGGGTTTTAGTATATGGTTGGGAAAACATTATACTGCTCATTTCAGCAGGTGGCACCCCCCCCCCCTTTTTTTTTTACATTTGTTAATTTTATTTGAAAGAGTTGCAGAGAGAGGGAAAGACACCAGAGGGAGAGCTTCCACATGCTGGTTCACTCCTCAAATGCCCACAATGGGTGGAGCTGGGCTGATTTGAAACTAGAAGCTGGGAGCTTCTTCCAGGTCTCCCACATGAGTGCAGGGGCCCCAGCACTTGGGCCATCCTCCACTGCTCCCCCAGCATATTAGCAGGGAGCGGGATTGGAAGTAGAGCAGCCGGGACTTGAATTGGCGCTGATATAGGGTGCTGGAGTTGCAGAGGGTGGCTTAACCTGCTACGCCGCAGCGCTGGCCCCTCAGCAGTCCCTTTTAGGGATCCATGAGATTGCATTAGCAAAGAAAATTTCTCTTGCTGCTTGGGTTCATTGTGGAGCCTGGATGTACAAGATGCCACCTGTCTTTCTGCAGTTGGAAAGGCGAAGGTTAAACTGAACGTTGGCCATGAACGTGAGCCTTGTGGGTGATGGAGCACCCATTCGCTGTTGCTGATCTGCTTTGTTGGTCCCCAGGCCACTCTTTGGAGCCCATCCATGGTTTGTGGTATGACCACTCCTCCGACGTCGCCTGGAAATGTCCCAGCTGACTTATCACACCCTTACAGTAAAGTATTTGGTACAGCTGGTATGTATGTCTCAGGCTGGGTTCGATGGGTTGGTTTTGACTTGTGTTTTATGGTGGAAGAAACTATTCTTCTAGATCTAGTAGTGAGTTTGAAGTAGTAAACTTGTTTTCTAGACTTATAGAAACTTCAGGGGATTTCAAAGCCTGTAAAGTTAAACAAGCCAACAAAAGAAGACTGAGCTAGATCCCAGAAAGTAAGCTGTTGCAGCTTTAGTCACGTGACGAGGCTAGGAAAGTTGGTGGTTTTTCTAACAGTTGGTCTTGATGTTCGTACATATTCTGCCCTTGTCTCTGAGCAGGTGGAAAAGGAACTCCTTTGGGAACCCCAGCAACCTCGCCACCTCCAGCCCCCCTCTACCACTCGGATGACATTTCACTCCCCCCGGCCACAGCCACAGCCCCCAGGAAGGTGAGTGCCAGCCGTCTGCGGCCCTGCCCAAGCACTGCGACTTGACCGCAGGCCTCCTTCGTGTAGTCTACTGAGGCCAAACGGAATTCGGACCTGAAATATGGCGGGTTTGAATCCGATTGAGTCGAGGAGCAGGAGCTGTCAAGCTGGCATCTGCTGAACCCTGGGCTCCCAGAATCCTTTTAGGGGCTCAGTAAGTCAGATCTGCTCTCCTGGGGATGCTGAGCTGACGCTTGCCCTCCCCACGGCTCAGCACTTGGTGGATGGTACAGAAGTGATGGTAGTTGAAACAGCAGCCACTTAGCCTGAATCCAGGCAGGCAGCAAACTGCCCTGGTGGGCATCACGTTCTTCCTTGACATAGCCTTTCAGTTTACAGAAGAAAAACATTTAGAAACTTCTGAGTGTCTGGTAATAGAAAGTATTTTTAATTATTGGCCCCTGAAAACCTGTATAGTTAATGTTCTTTGTGACAGCACAGGACATAGCAAGTGTGCATAAGGCACCTTTGCTGCACACCAAAGCGTGGCGGCCACCCCAGACCCCCGTGCAGAGCTGAGCGAGTCACTGGTTTCATGGATTGCCGGTTGTATTTGAAAGAACGAGTGGCTCACACACTGGTTAATCCGACTTGGATATTTGACAGGCAGTGTCCTAATGATGACCCTTGTCAGTCACTTCAGGATGTACAACTGATACTACTCAGATTTACTGCCATTGATAAAATTCAACTTTCAGGTGAAAATTAAGACATTAAAAAGCATATCCCCCACCGCTAGCATGGTAGCTTCCCTAGGATTTCTGTGATGAGACCGGAGAGGCTCAGGACGCTTGGTTAATGACTGGAGTTTTGATGTTGTACAATGAGATGCTCCAGTATTTGGAAGCAGTTGTTTCTAAATGTGCAGTGTGTGATGTCACAGAAACAGGCCCAGTGGGCAGTGTGTGATGTCACAGAAACAGGCCCAGTGGGCAGTGTGTGATGTCACAGAAACGGGCCCAGTGGGCAGTGTGTGATGTCACAGAAATGGGCCCAGTGAGCAGCGTAGTCAGAACGCAGGGTGGACCGGTGGGTTTAACACAGATGAGAAGTCAGCTGGTAGGTTTCAGATTCTGCCTCGTGACTAACTTCTAAGGAACCACCACTAGTCAAGTGTTGGTGTGTATCAAAGGTGATCATCCACGATGATTTGAAAAGTCTGCTAACAGATGTTTATTTTTTGCAACTTCATATCTCTAGGGCCCCAAAGTTTCTTCCATTATTTTGGCAGAAATGACATATTGCAGTAGGCTGAACATAGAGGCAGATAGGGGAAGCCAGTAAAGAGATCGCAAAAATGTTCAACAGTTTCACTGTTCTCAGTTTGATTCTATTTTGGAAAATAATCTTTTTTTGCATCAAAGTATGTTATCTCCACTAATGTGTAATGGGTTCATTATTTTTAAGTGAATTAATAAATAGTTTAAAATTTAGTTTCTAACATTGCAGTGCGTGGTGGATTCGGCCGTGTGGCAGGAGGTCTGGGCAGTCTGTCATTCCTAGGAGTAGAGAGGCTGGCTGAGATACGTAGTTCGAGGACCACTGAACTAACCTCTGAGCTCTTCGCCGTATGCTAGGGAGCGTGCAGGCCGTCGCCTGGTGGTGTAGACAGTGCGTATCTTTTCAGGAAGAGGGGACAGACCCCGCGAGGCCGTGTCTGCACAGACAGCACCACCTTCCGAATGACAGAGCACCAGGTAATGTCTGGGGAGCGGTGGGGCGTCCTCTTCCGATCGGGCTATTTGCGTTTCCAGTGGAAACGAGGGAATGCTGGAATAGCCTACAGACCACGGAGACCTCGGAGCAGTGAAACAGTGAATTCTAAAAGCCAGCTCAGGAACATGCAAAACAAGCTTTCTTTAAGCCAGGTCCGTGAAGTACCGCGGGTGTTTGGGATTGGTCAGATGACGTGTTTTCACCTGTTCTCAGGGCTAGTAAGAGAACACGAGTTCTATTTCCAGTGGGTTTGCTATTGGTGCTTTTCATTAGAAGGCTGATGCTATCTCCGGTTCTGAAGCAGCCCCGGGCCGGAGCTGGAGCTCAGCAGGGAGATCACTGTGGACTTGGTCTGTTGCAGCGTGGGCAGTTTGCACTTGTGGGCTCACAGGGTGTTTCTTGGACTTGAATTGTCTTTGTTTCCCTGCAGAAGAGCTACCTAGCAACAAAGGTTCTGTCACTCTGAGTGACCTCCCAGGGTTTTTAGGTGATCTGGCTTCTGAAGAAGATAGTATTGAAAAGGACAGAGAAGAAGGTAACGTACATGGCGCGGCTGTGAGGTGATGAAACTGGACCCTTACTCTGTCACCAGAGATTCGGTGCCGACTCTCACAGACGTGCGTGAGAGATGCGGGTGTTTTGTTCCAGGCCCTACGCCTGGTAAGGGGATGGCACTCTCCGCTCCCCCCTCGTGGCAGTGGGACGTGGTGGCGTGCAACCCCGAACTGCCTGGTCGCCCCAGACGGAGTGTTTACTGGGGTTTCCTTCCGCCCTCAGCTGCCATATGTAAGGAGCTTTCTGAGATCACCACCGCAGAGGCCGAGCCTGTGGCTCCTCGAGGCGGCTTTGACTCTCCCTTCTACCGAGACAGCCTCCTGGGCGCTCAGCGCAAGACGCACGCGGCAGCCTCTGGTGCGCAGGGTGCCAGCACGAACCCTGAGCCTTTACACTCCTCCCTGGACAAGCTTGGGCCGGACACACCAAAGCAAGCCTTTACTCCCATAGACCTACCCTGTGGCGGTGCCCGCGAAAGCCCCGCCGGGGACAGGGACCGCCAGACTTCTTTGGAGACCAATATCCTCACTCCCAGCCCTTGTAAAATTCCACCTCAGAGGGGAGTGGGCTTTGGAAGTGGGCAGCCACCCCCGTACGATCATCTTTTTGAGGTGGCCTTGCCAAAGACTGCCCATCATTTTGTTAGCAAGAAGACCACGGAACTGTTAAAGAAAGCGAAAGGAAACCCCGAGGAAGACTCTGTGCCCTCTGCCTCCCCAGTGGAAATACTGGACAGGCTGCTACAGCAGGGAGCGGACGCCCACGGCAAGGAGCTGAGCAGGTGAGGGAGCCGGCGCTCCTCCGTGCTGGGTCACTTGTGAAACTCAGCCAGTGCAAGGGCGGGAGCAAGAATCGCTGGTCTCACTCGCCAGGGCGGCTGCCTGTCTCCGGCTTTGGCAGCGCTCCTCCCAGTCCTCTGCCTGTTCTGTACAGGACGTGTGTCGCCTCTGTGAGTGCGCTCGTTCAGGGCGGCTCCCCTCAGAGCGTGCCTCCTGTAGGCCGTTCTGTGTGAGGACTCTCACATGCTTTCTGAAAGTTGGAAGCTAAAAATGAAGTTCTGATATTTCAAAGACTATAGGAACATTTGTCACACTTCCCTCTCTAATGACAGATGATATTGTCATATTATCTCCTATTTTGGTAACAGCTCACGAAGTGGATGGCAGATCACCAGCACTTTATGCAGGTGCCGGTGGCCTGACGCCAGCAGCCCCGCTCACAGGCACGAGGACTGCCCAGAGAGCCCAGTCCTCGCAGCCCTTCTCCAGGGAGAGCCAGGAAAGGCTAAGAGCCTAGCTTGTCAGGGTCTGAGTCCTCTGCCGTTTCCAACAGCTTCTGGAGAAATGGTCGTTTCTTTTTTCTTCTGTAGAATACAAAATAAGGTGGAGTTTGATAGGGCTTGTGATGATTCAGCTTCTTTTAAAGATTTGGTAAAACCGGCTCAGAGGAATGGCTCCCTTTTCCCTTTGGCTGGTGACTCGGTGGAGCCGCTCCCAGTCTGTTTCGGCAGAGGTAGTCCAGCTACTTTTCTCTAGGTCAGACTGGTAACTTTGTTACTCGAAAAACTTTCTTCCTAGGTTGTCCTTACCCAGCAAGTCCGTCGACTGGACCCACTTTGGAGGTAAACTTGCGCTTTAGCTCCAAATCCAGCCCAGATGGCTCCTGCTTGCCTTCTGCCTTTTCTGTCCTTGAAGGAGGTGCCCGCTAGGAAACAGGTCTCCCCGTGGCCGCTGCTCCTTCTGGCTTCTCTGCCCGGGGAGAGGATGTGGTAGAGTCAGTCCTGCCTACTTGTGAAAGGTGGCAAGTACTATGCACCTGCGAGCCGCGGGGCAGAGCGCAGACTGCGCCGCAGACTTCCTGGAGGAGGCCCAGTGAGGCCAGCGGTGCTAGGGAGTCTCCCTGATGGAGGGGGGCCGGCGAAAGACCGGCCTTGAGAACCGGGGTGTGGGGTGGGCACAGATGATCAGGTGTGTGGGCGGGAAGAAAGCAAGCTCTCAGAATCACCCCACGGTAGCTGCCCCTCCTCCACCCACCCCCCAGAAAAAAGAGGGACCTCCGGGACCGAGCTGTTGTCTGCAGTGAGTGGCAGTTTGCTTTTTGAAAGCGGTGTTGCCGGCTACCACGTGTGGGAGGGGGAGTTGATGGAACCAGATGTAAAAGGCATTTCTGCCCCTCCCTCTGCTTTCAAATCAGGCTCTCCTCCCTCAGACGAGATCGGCGCCCTCCGAGACCAGCTGCTCTTACTGCACAACCAGCTCCTGTACGAGCGCTTCCAGAGGCAACAGCACGCTCTCCGCAACCGGCGGCTGCTGCGCAAGGTGATCCACACGGCGGCCCTGGAGGAGCACAACGCCGCCATGGTGAGCGCGGCTGCGAAGCCCTGGGGCAAGTGCTGTGTGTAGCTGCTTACACCTGAGGTGATGGGGCTCAGAAGTTACTTTATTTCTCCACATGTGAGACCTGGGTGTGTGTCTTGGGCTCCGTCAGTTAGTGCTTTAGGGAGGAAAGCTGCCACCCACTCCCTGAAGTGGGGCTCGTAACGGCTGCACCTGCTGTTCAGGTTGTGGTCAGGACAGTCGGGCGGCGCCTGCTGCAGGCCTGGCGCTCGTACGCACTCAGGGTGCGTCCGTCATGTTAGTGAACTCGCTCAGTCCGAGCGTTGGTGGGGGTCTCACTGCTGTGGGTGGAGGGGTGGGACTTGTGAAGCCTTGGAAGCAAGCTGATCCCTGGGAAAAGTTCTTTAAGCAACTTGTGCTCCATTTGCTGATGTGAAATCTGGAAGCTGTGACTTGCTGCCAAGTAAGACGGCGTGAGCTGTCAGGCTCTGGGTCTGCTGTGGCTGTGACTGCTCAGGTGAAACGTTTCCAGCTCATAGAGAACTGGAACATCGCTGCCCGGGGTGGAGGCAGCCACAGTGATGGCTCTCTGCTCTCTGCCAGAAAGATCAGTTGAAACTACAAGAGAAAGACATCCAGATATGGAAGCTTAGTCTGCAGAAAGAACAAGCCAGATACAGTCAGCTCCAGGAACAGCGGGACTCGGTGGTGACCCAGCTCCACAGCCAGATCAGACAGCTGCAACACGACCGCGAAGAATTCTACAACCAGAGCCAGGAGTTACAGGTGTGCACTGCGACACAGGGGAGTTACAGGTGTGCACTGCGCCACAGGTGTGCACTGCGACACAGGTGGCGTCAGCCAAGAAGAGGGTGGGAAAGCAGGCAGGAAGGCAGCACAGGTGTTTCCTGGAGTGTTGTGACCAGCTCAGCTGGGCGGAGACAAGCACTTTCCTCTGGAATCGTAGCCGATGGTCTTCGGGAGGGCAGTGTGTCCCCTTGAGATGTGCTCTCAGAGGGCGTCTGGGTCTTTATCCTCCTGGCTCAGAGCAGCAAGAGGAAACACCGTTCTGCTTACTTGGCAGAGCTCAGCAGCTCTGTGGACACGGATGGCCCCGCTGCTGAGTGGCTGTCAGAGAAGAGCACACACACGTTAAGATGCAGTCACTAAGCCTCGTGTGCACCTGCTGACCCTGTACGACGTCATCGCTATTCCCAGTTGCACCTGGGCTTGCTTCTGGTGCTTTTCGTCTATGCAGCCACCCAGACCCATCTCTGCAGATAGGCCTACAGCCCCAGTGTGTGTGGTCTCCCTGCGGCTAGCTAGTAGTTCACACGATCCCCGGCAGGTGTCGCTGTGCTTCCCACAACACTGCTCCTCTCCACAGCACCCTGAGAGCTGGTGGGTGCCTCAAGGCTCTCTGGCGCAGTTTCATAACTGTGCATCTAAAAGCATTTTTGTTTTGTTTTCTTTTGTTAAACAGTAAGAACTCAGAAAGCAACCATAGCTTACTTTTTTAAATCAAGAATTCAAATCCTGATGGCCCAAGAATAGTAGAGCAATGAAGAACTAGGCATTCCCCGTCGGGTGTGGGCTGATAGCCAGGGGGGCCCGTGGCCTGCCGTGCCGTGTACTTCGTTCCGTGTTTCTCTGTGTAGACGAAGCTGGAGGACTGCAGGAACATGATCGCAGAGCTGCGGGTGGAGCTGAAGAAGGCCAACAGCAAGGTGTGCCACACCGAGCTGCAGCTCAGCCAGGTCTCTCAGAAGGTGAGGACAGGCGTGTTTCAGCAGTGTCGGGGTTGGGGTGCCCAGCAAGGGAGGGTCCGCCCCCCCCCCCCCCGGACATTGGGCAGTATCTGGAGACCTCTTTGGTAGCACTGGCATCTGTGAGTAGGGACCGGGGTGCTGCCACAGCCCCCTGCAGTGCCAGTGCCTGTTCCATAGAGCGCTCTCTTGATGCCTCGCTCGGGTCTTTGAGCTGTGACCCTCCCTCTTTGGAATTCATGCGTTCCTCATGTTGTTTACTGAGGGACAGGTGAGCCCTCCCCAGGCTGTGTCCCCTGGGCCTGACGCCCCTGCCTGGTGGGCGTGGGCCGGTGGCCGCGGTTGGTGCTTCCTCCCCTTTGCAGAGCGCAGTCTGTTTCCGTTGTCCTCGGGTGCCCCCTCCCCACCAGCAGCAGCGTCGGGGTTGGGACGAGGGAGTTTGTGCTGTGTCATGTCCATGCTAGTCTTGTGCCGTCAGAGCGTCCGCCTTGTGTGTGTTCTGGTTTAGCTCTCGAACAGCGAGTCGGTGCAGCAGCAGATGGAGTTCCTGAACAGGCAGCTGCTGGTTCTCGGGGAGGTCAACGAGCTGTACTTGGAGCAGCTGCAGAGCAAGCACTCAGACACCAGCAAGGTATGCCGGGCGCGAGCCAGACCCCGGGGCGTGCTGTGTTTTCAGCCGGTGTTTGCGAGCGTCTGTTTGCGTGGATCACTGTACACTTCACAGTTGTGCAGTCTGCTCGAGAATCTTCGCTGTGCCGTTTCTTTGTAAGAACTGTGCAAACACGGGCTTCCGCTTCCCTGGCACTGACGTCATAGCGCTTGCAGACTTTGCTCGTAGGAATGCGCTGTGATGACCTCTTTGGGCGGAGCCTCTGTTCACGGTTCAGATGACGTCCTTAGGGGTAGATTTCCAGGGGTGGTTACTAGGTTAACACGGAGCCAACCTACTCTCCAGAAAGTTAGCCTGCTTCTGCTTCTGCTGTCAGCACTCTGAAGTAACTTTGTAATGTGTGTTACATTGTTCTTCAAAATGGATACAGCGTGTTCCTTTTCTATAAGTACTAAGGGCAGTCCCTCTCTCCTCTCTCCCCCCTCTCCCTGCTCTCCTCTCTCCCCCCTCTCCCCGCTCTCCTCTCCCTACTCTCCTCTCCTCACTTTCCTCTCCCTTTCCTCTCTCCTCTCTCCTCCCTCCTCCCTCTCTCCCTCTCCTCCCTTTCTTCCCCCTCTCCTCTCTCCCCCTTCCCCCCGCTCCCCTCTCTCCTCTCCCTCTCCTCTCTCCTCCCTCCTCCCTCTCTCCCTCTCCTCCCTCTCTTCCTCTCCTCCATTTCTCCCCCCCCCCTCCTCCCTCCCCCCACTCCCCTCTCTCCCCCCTCCCCCCGCTCCCCTCTCTCCTCTCCCTCTCCTCTCTCCTCCCTCTCTCCCTCTCTCCAGGAAGTAGAAATGATGAAAGCTGCGTATCGGAAAGAACTAGAAAAGAACAGAAACCACGTTCTCCAACAGACTCAGAGGCTCGATACCTCCCAGAAACGGATTTTGGAACTGGAATCTCATCTGGCCAAGAAAGACCACCTGCTTTTGGAACAAAAGAAATATTTAGAGGATGTCAAACTGCAGGCAAGGTAACTTGGACGTGGAAAGGCATTTTAGGGGCAAATCCTTTATCCAGGGGAACTTCCCATGTTCTGGCTGGTCTGTGTCTTTCAGAGGACAGCTGCAAGCTGCCGAGAGCAGGTATGAGGCCCAGAAAAGGATTACCCAGGCGTTTGAGTTGGAGATCTTGGACTTGTATGGCCGATTGGAGAAGGATGGCCTTCTGAAAAAACTTGAAGAAGAGAAAACAGAAGCAGCTGAGGCAGCAGAAGAAAGGTAGGAGCCGGGAGCTGCACTGCAGGCCGCACGGCGTTGCCGCTGCTCACGGAAGCAGGGCCGTGACCCGTGGCACAGGCAGCACTTGCACGTGATGGGCAGGGCTAAAGCCCTGAGCTGTCTGCATCCCAGGGAGCCTTCCGTGTTCCTCTTCCTGGCCTCAGTGCCCCCTGGCGGCAGGATGTGTTCCTATTTCACATAGCGATGGTTGCCTCTAGCCATGACACACTGCTCCTGCTGTGCACTGTGGCTTGGGTTTCCTGGGACAGCACAGACAGTGGGCGAGCCGCTCAGTGTGTCTGAGTCCTCGTCTCCCGCTTGGGGAAGACCCCAATCACAGCTTCCGTTTTCCTTCCCGGATTTGTTACAGGCTTGACTGTTGTAACGATGGCTGCTCGGATTCCACGGTAGGGCACAATGAAGAGGCATCTGGCCACAATGGTGAGACCAAGACCCCCAGGCCTGGCGGCACCCGGGGCAGCGGTGGGAGCAGAGGAGGTGGAGGTGGCAGCAGCAGCAGCAGCAGCGAGCGTTCCACCCCCGAGAAACCCCCAACCCAGAGGGCGGGTCCGTTCAGCAGTCGCTGGGAAAACACCATGGGAGAGCCCTCACCCAGCCTCCCGACTGTCGGCTCGCTTCCCAGCTCCAAAAGCTTCCTGGGCATGAAGGCGCGCGAGTTGTTTCGTAATAAGAGTGAGAGCCAGTGTGATGAGGACGGGGTGACCATCAGTAGCCTTTCTGAGACCTTGAAGACAGAACTGGGCAAAGACTCGGGTGTGGAAGCCAAGATGCCCCTGACCCTCGATGGCCCGCGCGCGTCTCCCGCAAACCCAGACAGTGTTGGACAGCTCCGTATCATGGACTACAACGAGGCTCATCACGAACACAGCTAAGGGTGAGGGTCGCTCAGTGTTAACCTGCACATTGTTGGTAGAACAGGCGGTGTGAACGCACGTCTCAAAGCTTTCCTGTTTCCGGGGTCTGAGTGGCGAGCTCCCACGGTGGAAATGGGATGGCGGAACGGTTTTTGGATCTAGCGTTGAAATGCCTCGTACCCTTCCCTGAACCCACTGGAGCCCCTTCCTCATTCACCTGCCAGTGTGTACTAATCTGAGGGCCGGTGTGCGCGCCTCAGTCACTTTATTTTCTTCCTTCGCCCCCCAAACGGTTGCACCCTTTGAACCTGTGCAATATGAGGCCAAATTTAATCCTTGCATCTAACCCCCCGTTCTGCTTTCCTGAGGCTCAGAGAACTGGGGTGGCTCAGACCAGGTAAGTCTGGTTCTGCCCTTCCAGGATGTGGCCTGCAAAGCCGATGGTCTGCACGTGAAGGCTTGCATGGGGGTTCTGAGGGTGGGCGTCTCACGCAGCAGGCCTAGCAGGACGCTGGCTCGTTTCACCCTTGATCTTCAGTGGCTCTGAGAAGCTTCCTAGAAAGTTCTAGTGAACAGTCTGTTGTTTCAAACGTCTAGATTTGGCACCGTGGAGACCATATTCCTTACCCTGTAAGCTCTTGTCCCTCCTTTCCCCACTACCTCTTATTTATTTGGTGTTTGCTTGAATGCGGGTGTTGGGTTGACCACAGGCTGGCCGGGCGGTGGTAACAGCTGCTCCCTGCAGGAGGCTTGGAGCAGTCGTGGGAGCGACCGGCCGCCCCAGCAGCTCTCGCTTGTGAGCTGCTGCGCCTCCTGCGTGGCACCGCCCTTGGGGTGCGTGCCTTGCCCGTGTGCACACACACCTCACCACGCCCACTTCTGCTCGCTGCAGCACAGAGGCTGTGACGGCCCCGAGAGTTTGTCTAGCGCTCAGGTGGCCGTGGCTCCTCAGCAGGATGAGATCTAGGCCTCCGCAGGACAGCAGCTGTCTCACGCTAGTCCAGCTTCCCTTGGTGGTCACGGCAGGGAGGAGAGAGTGGGGTGGACAAGGGCTCGCTTGCCTGTGGCTGCTGGGCTGCCCTGCAGGCACACGAGAGCTGACCCATCAGGGCACTGCACGGTCAGCAGACGCTCCTGACGTGGGTGCCGGAAGACTGGGGATTGCTGCCTGGTGCTCTGGTCTAGGCAAGGAGAGGCCTGGGAAGAGAGAGCCAGTGAGCTCGGTTTTGCCACTGCTGTTCTTCCAGTAGAAGGAGTAGAAGGCTGCAGCCAGCAAGAGGTGAAAGAAACTGCAATGGTACGACTCTTACTGCATTCAGACGTTCCAGCACGTGAGGGTTTTTCTTTCCTTTTCTTTTCTTTTCCTTTTTTTTTTTTTTTTTTTTTTTCAGCGTGGCAAAAAGTATTCTAGCATCCCCAACTGAAAGGAACTAGAGCACGCGAGAGTGCACATGGCGATACCGGCAGAAGAACTGTTCTGGCCGGGACTTCTGCCTGTGACTGACCGACTCCCAGCCTACAGCAAGGCTCGTCCCCAGCTGTGTCAGCTCGGGAGAGCCTGGCTGTAGCCTCTGGGTGTGCCGTGTGGAGTTGTCCCGATGCCACACTTCTAATTCAGCCTTGTCCAAAGGAAAGCTTCAAGCCCAGTACTTTCCAGGCTCCTGGTTCCGTTACCGAAGAGGAGCGTGAACCAATCCAGAGGGAAAAGCACTCTTACAACCAGTGCTGAGTACTCTCCACGCCTCGCTCCTGGAGCGCTGTGCCACAGAACAAACACACCAGGCGCTCCACTCCTCTGCCTTAACTGGCAGGGGAAAGGAGGCAAGTGTGAGAATTTTTTTTTTCTTTTTAATGGGCGGATTGTAGAAGTACAGGGAAGAAAGGCAGCACGGCAGATGCCCCAAGGTGGGCGTGGAGGCCATTGGAGCTCAGGGCCCACTGTAGGGCACTCAGCTAGGGCAGGCCCAGCTGAGCTCTCGGAAGCCGTGGGTTCTGTTCAAGGAGGGTTGGGGGGTAGGGATCTGGAGTTATGTTGGTTACCCAACCCCAGATCTCAGGCTGCAGAGTCGGTGGGCGTTTGGTTTTGCCTTGAAAGTGATCAGCTTGCCGAGAATCAGTGGGTCATCAGTCATGCTGCAGCAAGTACTTTTAAGGATGGAAAGGGATAGTAGAGGGACTCACAGGGAGCTGGTCAGGCCCGGCAGAGGCGTGAGAGCGGTGTTACCGTGGGAAGGACTCCCAGGAGCCGGTCAGGCTGGCAAAGGCCCTAGAGCAATTGGTGTCACAGGCAGAGCCTCGGAAATGATTAAGCAGCTTGGCGTTCGTGAATGCTGGGGTTGGCTAGGCCTCCGTCGCCTGGTAGAGCCGCTCGGCCAGCCTGCACGACCTGCTCTGATTCCCCGCGGCCCCAGGCCCTGAGGAGGCGGGCGTCTGCCTCTCGCACTGCGTGGGATTTGTTTGGGAAGGGGCACTGCAGCCTCGGAGGTTGGGGCACGGGAAGCGGAGTTCCTGGCTCGACTCCAGGAAACGAGCACATGGATCTCGATGATAGCTTTCCTGTGGATTTCAGAGCAGCTTTGACGGCTGCGCGGTAGCGTCTATAGAGTAGTTGTGATGGGAGAGGAAGTACGTGGTCACGTGCAGAAAGAAACCTGGAGCCCAGAGGTGGGCGGTCAGCGTCTTCCGTGGCCGCAGTCGGCCGTGAGCAGGAGTGTGTCGCTGAGGCCGGCTGACAGTTCTTCCGGAGGGGAAGCTGCCTGGCCGTCAGGGCGACGCCGCAGAGGTTCTGGTTAGGGTCTCTGACGCAGAGCTCCGTGCGAGCCCATTTCTGTGAGGTGGCCGGGGGAGATGGTCTGACGTTCCTGGGAAGGTCCTGGCAGCCACTGGCAATGAGGAGGATGAGCGCCTCCTGCTGCTCGCTGGGCAGAAGCCGAGCGTCAGGTCCCCACACGGGGTGCCCGGTGTTTCTGCCGAGGAAGACAGTTCTGGAGATTGTGGAGAGAAGGAAGCGCGCGGTGTGGTAGGGGCCACGCAGCTCAGAGTCGCGAGTAGAACACAGGCGTGTGGTTCTGTGTGGGCGGCAGCCAGGGGGAATGCCCACCAGTTGCCGGCACATAGCGCTTGAAGCCAGGAAGGAGCGGCGTGGCAGCAGGAGCCGCGCCTGAAGAGGCTGGGTTTTCCTCAGGGAAGCTGCGGCGGGAGGAGGGTGGCAGGTGGAGCGAGGGCTCGGCCAGGGGCTCCGGTGGCGTCGGCACGCGGTCCGCCCTTGGCACTCGGAGAAGCCCGGTGCCCCGGGAGGGTCGGCCCTCCTGGTGTGCAGTGAGCCGGGCCGCACGCATCTTCATTCCCCGGCGTGCGTGTGTGCTGGGGACCGTTCCAGGCTGAGGAGGTCTGTGTGTCTGTTTACGCTCAGAGTCTGTGGACAGGAGCCCGCACCCCCAGCCCAGACCACTGGCAGTCATTGGTTGCACTTGATGAAGCTTTTCTTTGTAGGTTAAAAAAAATGTAGGTCAAGGACTGGCCCTCAGCTGCTGCTGCGACCCTTGTCCCCTGTGGCTCCTTCCCTGTCCGTGACGGACGCGCCCAGGGCTTCTGCCCGCCATCCTGCAGTCTGAATGTGCGCTCCCCAGAGCAGAGTGGCTGCAGCTGCCCGGAGCCGCCAGAGAGCTGGGCGTCTGCACCCACGGCTGCGTTTGGCCCTGAGCTGAGTTAGTGAAGGCTGAAGATCTTTCTCCCGCTTCCCAGGGCCACACAGTGACCCACCCCGTGGGCTGAGTAGGCTGGTGTGGCCGCCGGAATAGCTCTTTGAGAAGATACCCCAGGAGTCTGGCATCCCCCAAGCCCCGCCTCCCCGCCCCCTCCCTAGCGCGTTCGGTATGGACAGGAGGGTGGGGGCTCACCCGAGAGGCAGCCTGGCATTTTGCACTAGGAAGAATCAGTGATCACTTAACTGAAGACGTCTGTGGACCACAAACACATCATGGAGGGACAGATTTTGCTGCGACATAATCTAGTTTTATAGCTCAATCATGGATGAACCATGTGGCTAACTTGCAGTTTAAAGGGGTCCCATCAGTGACAAGAAACATTTTTTAAACTGTTTTTAGTTAAATTGGAGCAAGACATCTCTTGTCAAAAGGCTTAAACTTTCCCGCCTCAGTCGTAAAAGCATGTCAAACAATCCACATTAGACGCCATAAAAATGAACTGCAAGAGAAAAATGGTACAATCTTAGTGAATGGGGATTGTCCTTAGAATGTTCTAAAATGTCAAGGCAGTTGCTTGTGTTTAACTGTGAACAAATAAAAATTTATTGTTTTGCACTACCCTGCTGTGTTGGCGTGGAATGATCCAGCCAGCCCTGGGGGGCTCGTGAGCGAGGCAGGGCACCAGACACGGCAGCCTCGGGCCTGGGCTGCCGGAGAGCCTGCCTGACAGGTTAGGGTCCTGTGCTGGTGCATCACTTGGTGCACAACCACGAATCCCCCCTTCATCTGCCTCAAACTCGTGGTCCCCGATGAGTGTCACCCTGGGGGAAGAGGTGACCCATGTCGTCTCTGCCAGAGAAACCCTGGAAGCCAGGTGGCTGCCGTGTCACCTACGTGGCTTTTGGCGCTCGTGCTCTGAGGGGCCGGTGGGCAGCTGGGGTCCAGTGGTGTCTGGTGGAACCCAGCCAGCGCTGCGGTTGTCCTTGGCTCGCTAACCCTGAGCTTTTAGTTTTCTGAGTGCTACCCTCCCGTCTTCCCTGGGCCCTTGAGGATGTGGAGGTGGGCAGGAAACTGCCTCCCCAGGACTGTGGGAGCCGCCTGGCTGTGTCTGGATGTCGGTGTCGCTCTGCCCGCTTCAGGAGCAGGGGCAGCTCCTTCGGGACGAGACTTGGGGTGGCAGTGTTTCAATGTGCCTGGGCAGTGCAGGTTTACTCTCTCAACTGGACAAGGTGCCATCGTCCGCCCTTGAAGGAACGTGCGAGTGCCGGCCCTGTGCGGGTCTTGAGAGCCTTAGGAGAAACACGGACAGAACAGGGACAAACTCCAGAAAGCAAACCAGGCAGAGGGGTGGTACAACACTTTTTATTCTTGACTGTCTCCCCCCGAGGAAGCAACAATATAGAAGCTAAGTCGTCCCCTGTGAAGGGAAAAACCAACAGTCAGCCCCGCCTGGCAGGGTCGGGGGCCAGGGACGCGTCGCCGTGTTTGGGTCTCGGTTATACTGTGGAGACCAGCTCTCGCCCAGGAGCCACAGCTCGGAGCCCTGGCTTCCGTCGTGGTCTCCCTCTCCCAGGAAAGCAGCGGGAAAGGTGGGCTCATCCCCTTCACGTTGGCCCAGGGAACCAGACACACACGTGGCCCCGCACGGCGTGCCAGAGGCGGGAGCGGCCCACCTGGCAGGGAGAGCCTGAGCCTTGCCCGCGGCTGTGGCTGCTGGGTGCAAGGGACTAGGGGGTCTCCAGGGTGACGGCTCCAGGGGGAAGCTGCAGCCCACCGCCTGGTGGGTGGAGGATGCGGCTCCCAGAGGCCCTGGGGCTCTGTGCCTTCTTCAGCAGCCTTCCTGGGACACCCTCCACCCACGGCGCGGCCGGGGCAATGCCTGCAGTGTGTTCAGTGGGGATCCTCTTCGTCAGCACCAAGCCTCCCTCTCAGAGGAGGGGAGAGGTTCTCTGTAAGGTGCTGGCCCCTTGGGGGTGAGTGGCAGGGCCCGTGGGTGGAAGGAGAGCAGGTTAATTCACAGAGCACCCACGGCTGGAGCAGGCCCCCGGCTCGACTTACAGCTTCCCACCAGGTGGTCGCCAGGGGGGCTTTGAGACGCCTTGGCCTTCCCCCCTGGTTTTGAGGCTGTCTTGGGCCAGTTGCCTACACTTGAGTTTTCTGAACCAGAGCTGGGTGCCCGTGGCCTGGGCAGGACGAGCGGCTCCCCTGGTGGCCTGCTGGCGTGCGGGGGGCTCACTCACGTGCTGCAGCACTTTGCGGGGCAGCTTCTCCGAGTGGGCGATCCACTCTTTCATTAAGTCCAGGACGATGGGGATGAGGCTGACGACACCCCCGTAGTGGTTCCTGGCCTCGTCACAGCTCAGGTGGTTCACCACGTCGTGTGGGTACCTGGGGGACCACAGGAGGGCGCGGTGAGCGGCAAGCAGCAGCCCTGGCTTCTCCAGAACCGGACGCCGTGTGCCCAAGCTCTCTGTGCCCGTAGATCCTGGCTCCACAGGTTTGAGGGCCGAGGGCTCCGGGAGACTCTGGTGTGGAAGGCAAGAGCTGCAAACCCATGTGGGCTGCAGAACCCAGGTCAGCGGCTCAGGCACCTGCTCGGCTTCCCCTACACTGCCTTAGTCTAAGGAGCTCCTGCATGATGCTGGCACACTGCTGTGGGCTCCCCGGGGACCCGGACAGAACCCAAGTAGGGGTTCTGCCACCCAGGGGACACAGCTCCCGGGCCCATGTCCACATGTCAGAAAGGGCTTTCGGGAACAACTGCCCTGTGGCCCAAGATGCTTTGTGTCTCGCCGTGTGTATGACCTGGGTTCCAGTTGGTTTTGTTGCGTCGGGGTTATTGCACTCAATCAAAAGGAGCTGGGATTCCCCACCAAGGGGCTTCTGAAGCCGCCTGCTCCCCAGGGAGGCACCCGGGCCACCTGCCCGCTCGGCCGAGGCTCCCGCTCCCCTCCCCGGCGGGACCCCCAGGGACTCACTTGGCCCTGAGGCTGCTCAGGTCGTTGCTCTGGCTGACCAGGGTTTTGCACTTCTCGAGGAGGTTGTTGGTGACCGGGGTGCCAGAGTGCAGGGCCTCAAAGTGCTGGCAGAGCTTGTTCAGCTCCGAGCAGATGTCCAGGAACATGAGCAGGATCCGCCGGTCCGTGGCGTTGTAACAGTAGTGCTCCATGTAGCTCTGCACCTGCAAGGGCCGGCCCGACGCTGGCTCGCACCCCCCGCTCCCTCCCCGTGTCCTCACGTTCAGACATCTGCATGTCCAGCCCACTGCCCGAGGAGGCTTCAAAAACCCCACGGGAGTGCGTGGCACTGCAAGGCTTTCTGCAACCAAAATAAAGTTTTTGTTCCAGTTCTCCGTGGAGTTTTTGAAGTTCTCCATGGTAACGTCATCACGTGTCCCCAGGCACTGTGCAGACGGCGGACAGGCCTGGTCACATAAACCCCGCACACTGGGAAGGTCCCCTTTTAACCTCTCTAGATGGACACCACGAATCCTGGGGTGACAGAGGCAGTGGCTCACTGGAGTTTGCCCCAAGTTCAAGAACGTGGGGCCTGCACGCCTCACCAGTCCCCAGGCCCCTAAGCCCGCCACCACATAGGGCAGGAGGGGGCTGGGCGCTGGCTTTTCATGCCATGGTGCCCCTGGGAGGCCCACTCAGCTGCTGGGGCAGGCCACCGTACAGAGGAGGGAGCTGGGGCCCTCTGGGCTTTCCTTGTCCCCAAAGGTGGGATGAGTCAGGAAGTGGAGCTGGGGAGAGTGAGGGATCCCCAGGAGAAACACCTGCTGTCACCCTCACCCCTGGTTCGGAAGTCAGCTCTGGGAGGATCAAGAATGTGTTCAGAGGATGGTTCCCCCCCACCCCCGCCCCCGCCAGTGCTGACCAAGACGGATGCTCCCATCAGCTCTTTTCCTCACTGGGAGTCGGGGGACCCGCCCTGCGTAGCCACCCCACGACTCGGCACGTGAAGCTGGGCCAGGCGGAGGCCTGATGTCCTGCTGGGGAGGACCTGGCCGTGGCCCAGACCTCACTTCACAGCCAAACGGTGCTGCTCTGCGCGGTCTGTTGGTGGCACTGGCGTCACTACCTCTCCCAGCACCTGCCGTGTCCCAAGTCTAAAGCAAGTTCCTCCTGCTGCAGCCTGCTGCAGCCGTTGCTAAGGGAATATATCCTCCCAACAGTCCGGAGTATTGCCCGGCACGTGGTGGCACTGTAACGGGGAGGGGCTTTTAACCGGCGCACCTGCCCGGGCACCTGTGTTGGCAGGGAGCTGGGACCTGCCTCGTGGCGTAACCACAACAGAACGGTGTCACTGGGCTATCTTTGGACGCCTCTGGTTTGGGGAGGGCGGGTGAGGCTGAGACACCACCCGAGATGGTCAGAACATGGGCCACTGTACCAAGAGTCTTTGTGAGAGCAAACCTAAGGAGGCTGCCCCCTTCTGCACGGGAGCTGGGGGGGGGGGGTCCCCATAGCACGGATGTAGATGCTGAGGGTGTGGGAACTCAGGCTCTTGGGAGACCGAAAACCTGGCCAGCGCTGCTGAAGCTGGGCTTCTGGGGGGTGAGGAAAAGGCAGTGGCCGACGGACCTCCCAGGCAGGTGTGGCTACGCGTCTCCGCCCAAGGAATCTGTGGAAGGCCGTGTGGGTGTTCCTTTTCTCCAGGTTTAACATTCTCCCAGTTAAAAAATGGGCTGGGGCCTGCGCTGTGGCACAGCGGGTTAATGCCCTGGCCTGCAGTGCTGGCATCCCATATGGGTGCCGGTTCGAGACCTGGCAGCTCCATTTCTGATCCAGCTCTCTGCTATGGCCTAGGAAAGCAGTAGAAGATGGCCCAAGTCCTTGGGCTCCTGCACCCGCGTGGGAGACCTGGAGGAAGCTCCTGGCTTCGGATCTGCGCAGCTCCACCCCATTGCAGCCAACTGGGGAGTGAACCAGTGGGTAGAAGTCCTCTCTCTCTCTAACTCTGACTTTCAAATAAATAAATCTTTAAAAAAAACGCCTTTTTTTTTTTGATAGGCAGAGTTAGAGACAGACAGAAAGGTCTTCCTTTTTCCGTTGGTTCACCCCCCAAATGGCTGCTGCGGCTGGCGTGCCGCGCTGATCCAAAGCCAGGAGCCAGGTGCTTCTCCTGGTCTCCCATGCGGGTGCAGGGCCCAAGCACCTGGGATCCTCCACTGCCTTCCCGGGCCACAGCAGAGCTGGCCTGGAAGAGGAGCAACTGGGACAGAATCCGGTGCCCCAAATGGGACTAGAACCCGGGGTGCCGGCGCCACAGGCGGAGGATTACGGGCTGACTTTCTGAACAGAATTTTTACAGCGTGCTGCTGGCATGGGGTGCTTGTTCTCCCGGGCTCCATCCCCTGCACGTCCCCACCCCGTCTCTGAGCGGTCAACCTCGGATGAGCTGACTCTTGCAAGCTGAGATGGTCCAGCCTACATGTGTGCTCCCGACTGCCCTGGGGGCTCACTTCTGGCTTCTGGAGGGCTCACTGGGTCTTGAGGCCTCCAAGTCCTGCAGGGTGACCCTGGACAGCAGCTGACCCTGGGGCAGACAGGGGTCAAGTAGAAACATCTGCAAAAGCAGCCAGGGGCACGCTTGGCAGCTGCTGTGTCTGACAGCAGAGACCACATCCGTGGTCACCGATCGGTCCCCAGCATTCTGCCCAGCCTGGCGGATCAGCCCGGACGCCTGCTGAGGAGACGAGGGAGGCGTGCAGGGAAAACTGGCTGGCCCAGGGTCACCGAGGGGGCGTGGGGATGGAAACCGTGGCTGGCCAGACCCGGAGCCCACATTCCAGCCGCTGCTGTTCCGGCACACGCAGCAGGGGACCGGGCTTGGTCTGGCAGGTCCCCTGTGCCCCACCCGCTAGCCCCTCACGGGGGCGCCACCTGTCCGATGCTGGAGATGGGCCGGATCTTGTCATGGGCGCTCTCCCTGCAGCGCTCCAGGGCTGCGATGAAGGTGAACTGCTGCTGCTGGAAGAGCTTGTACTTCTGCTCGATGCCACGCAGGGACTCTTTGACCTCGTTCATCGTCTCCTTCCCGCGCTCGTGTACAGGAGGGGGGGGGTCTGCAGGAGGAAGCAGGCCGTGAGGTCTGGGCCCCCCCCGCGGGAGACGGCGTCTCCCCAAGGCCGGGGCCCCCCGGCTGTGACAGTGCTAGGCCTGCCCCTCAGCCGTTACCCTCCAAGCACAGGCTTTCCCTCGTCCTGTTTCTCCACACTGCGGCCCTCGCCCACGCCCACGCCCGCACACCTGGGATGCAGGGCTGGGCCACAGGATGTGAAACCAGCAGAACCTCGGCCATCTGCTTGGACCAAATTGCTTCTAAACACCTGCCACTCTGCAATTGCTGGGCATGGCTAGGAATGCCTTCTCCTGGGCTAAGCAGGGGGTGGGCACACGCCCGTCCAGCCCGAGAGGGTGCCGGTGTCCCGCCGTGTGCTGGCATAGGAGCCCTGATCTTGGGTTTGGATTCCCAGGCAGGGTGCTAGCTTGGGGACTCCCCCTGACCCGTTTGTGCAAGGAGTGCTCCTGTGGCGCCTCAGATGGCGCCTGGTGGCGTGCACGTGTGAGCAGCACGGGGCGAGGGTCAGTTCTCCGTGATACCAGTTCTGACGAGCACGTGCACAACGCCCCAGCGCTCGACTGCTGGATCCCTGGAAGCAGAGGTGACCTCCGTGGTCAGCTCCCCTTAGTTGCTGCGGGCAGGGGGCAGGACAGCGAGCTTGTGCCACACACCCTGGGTCCCACTAGCTAGCGTGCTGGATGTTGTCATATCCACGGTCACGTCCACTGCCGGGAATCCAGGCTTGGCCCTGCCATCCAGTGCCACAGGAGCAGGGCCCAGTAGGACATTTGAAGTGGAAGAGGCCGGAACACTCGGCAAGGCTGGGCTGGGGCAAGGCGGACTCCGGCGAGGAGTGCGCTCGGGGCCAGAGGCGCACCTTTGTGCCGTGTGCCCCTTGCACACTGAGCCCGGAGCAGGCTGCAGGGAGCGGGGAGGGCATCGGGAGCCGACGGACACGCGGCAAAGCTGCCGTTCCGGGGGACGCCGGGCCTCACCCCATAAACCTGCGGGGCTACTGTACACGTAGCAGAGCCTGCCGCAGACACGGCCCCTGCAGCTTCCCACGGGTGGGCCTGGTCCCGGGGAAGCAGTGGTCTCCTTCTAGCTCAGCACCCCCTCCTGCCTCCCCCAGTGTGGACAGGCCCGGGAGGGGGCCGGGGAGAGGGGGTGAGGGGCCCATTGCCTACTGAATACCTGCCCTATCTGGGGCTGCTCCCCGCGCTGCCACAGAGCAGGAACGGCGGTGTTTCTGTGCTGCCTCCCATGGCGCTGGGCTCAGCAGAACCCAGACCCCTGAGGCAAGGGAGGCCCTCACCTCTTCGCAAGACTGGGGAGGGGGGGAGGGCGCAGTGGCCCAGTGGGTTAACGCCCTGGCCTGCAGTGCTGGCATCCCACATGGGTGCCAGTTCTGGTCCTGGCTGCTCCTCTTCCGATCCAGCTCTCTGCTATGGCCTGGGAAAGCAGTGGAGGATGGCCCAAGTGCTTGGGCCCCTGCACCCACGTGGGAGACCTGGAGGAAGCTCCTGGCTCCTGGCTTTGGATCGGCACAGCTCTGGCTGTTGCAGCCATCTGAGGAGTGAACCAGCGGATGGAAGATCTCTCTGTCTCTACCTCTCTCTGTAACTCTTTCAAATAAACAAAATAAATCTTAAAAAAAAAAAAATAGTGAAGAGGGCGCCCCAAACCCCGCATTCCAGAGAGACAGGGTCAAGGTTAAGTCTGAAGTGCGCAGAGAACACTGGTGGCACTGGGAAACAGGACTGCCGTGCTGTGCCATACGGAGCCTTGGCCAAGGGAAGTCGGCGCTACTAAGCCTGCTCGCGGCGGAATTTCTGAGATCTTACTCAAGAAGGGGTTGGGACGCGCATTCCAACGGTTTATGAACAGCGCGTCCAAATATTTCCCTTGTCGAGGGTTCTGCCCTCTTCCCCCTACACACACTTGAGTTCTGCACGGAGGTGAGTGCCTTGCCTGCCTCACCCTGTCCCAGCCAGGGCTCACACGTGGCATCAGAGGGCTCCCGTGGAGGAGCGGCGAGTGTGCCCTTGCAGCTCAGCTGTGGCCAGCCACGATTAGGAAGATGCTGGGAGTGACTCGGTCCTGGGTTCAGATCCTGGTTCTGGACCTTGGCAAGCTGCTCATCCCGTCTGAGTCTCAGGGTTCCACCCTAGGGCCTTGGCCTCCCAGCCTTGGGGGTGCACCCCAAGACAACAGGCAAAAGCTGTGGAGCCCAGAGCCTGGGACATGGGGGTGCCCCGTCACTGGGGCCGGCAGAACTTCCGCGATGGAACGGCAGGCGTGGTGTGCGCCAGCCCTACAGGAGGTGGGGGTGACAGCAGCTGGACCTCCTGGGGGAGGGGGCTTGAGTGGGTCCTGAGAAGGTGGGTGCTGGGGTGACTGTGGTCCGGGGTTACAGGTGAGGATGTGGGAAGGGTGCAAGATGTGGGACAGGGCCGAGGACGGGGGCTGCCGGGGTCGGGCTGAGCGTTCCGAAGAACCACTGAGGGCTTCCAGGCAAAGCGGGAAGTCCTCCCACCTGCAGTGGCGGTTCCTGCGGCTGTGTGCCGGATGCTGGTCAGTGGCTGGGTCAGACAGCACTGGGCCACACGGACCAGATCCCCTGCCTGGGGGAGCTCTTGTTCCAGGGCGGGGCCAGTGCCAGAAGAGCACCTGACATCAGCGCAGCCCAAGGGGGAACACAGCAGCCTGCCCCGTCCTCCCCCGGACAGCGGGCCGCTCGCCCGGCCCTGGTCAACTCCAGGCTGGCCACAGGGTGCCGTGAGGACCCCCACGGGACAGACAAGAACGCTGAAGCCCCACGACTGGGAGGCGGGCAGGTGGGCTTCTCGCTCAGCTCTGCCTGTCTCTGTAAAGTCCGGGCTCTTAACCTGAGCCATCCCTGCCTCCAGGCTTCCACGGTGTTCCCATGAGACAAAGACCCCACACAGCTCCGCCCATCCACCCGCTGGACCCCGCCCCCTGCCCGGCCTTTCTGCCACTCCCACTAGACTTCCCCTTTTCCTCATCCCAAAGCATTCAGGGCACTGCCCTTCTGAGCCTGGCTCCCTGCCACCCTCGTGGGGCTCCCTGGGGCTGCCAGGTTCCCCAGGGGCCAGCGTGCAAGCTTGGCTGGTGGCCCCAAGAGCCCCTGAGAGCAAAACCGACTTGGCTCTTGATCCCGGCGACGTGTGACACGCACGCCGGGGATGTCATGAGAGGAGCTGTAATAAGCGATCCAAAGTGGCCGTCGCGCATCTCCGTGTGGGAGGGAGGGAGGAAAAAGTGATTGCCCGATGGGTTCTAGGCTTTAATTGGTTTGTATTTTTCCAGGCTGCTAAAGATTAAGTCACGGTATGAAACGTGCCTAGGGCTTAAAATAAAGGAGGAGCAGGGCACGTCATCCCAGAAACGTCCAGGAAGCATCCCGAACCCCCCCCCCCCACCCAGCCAAACGCAGGCTGGCCTTGCAGCGGGGGCGGACAAAGGCCACCGAGCGGTACAAGCGCTGGGAGGAAGAGGTAGTAGCGGGGCGGCCTCGGGCTGGTGGCTGGTGGCCAGGGGCTCCGGCTGGAGTCAGGGTGTCCAGTTCCAGCCGTGCTGCACCTCCGATTTAACCAGGGACTCTGGCTAAGGCTGTGCCCCTGTCTGCCTCACTCTAGCCATCTGTAAAATGAGGGAGTTTGGGTACAGGCCGGGGGGGGGGGGGGAGGGGGCTTCTGACCCTACACACATTCTAAGCTAAAAAAGCTAATGAGCCGAGGGGCTCGAGTCCCACCCAGCCAGCTCCTCCTGTTCTGACCCTCCAACTCCGTCTACACTGTCTCGCAGCGCCAAGATGAGACACTATTATAACAGTGGCCCCCGTGCACTGTGTGCCTACCCCACCCCCAGCTGCTGCCCCCTACTTCCCAAGGAGCTCCCGGAATCCTTTAATAACCCCCGCTTTCCAGGGCGAGGAACCTGGGGCAGACAGCAAGTGAACAGGCTGCGCGGGGACTCGAACCTGGGATGCCTGCCTTCAGCACGCCATCTTGCCCTCCCTAACCGACACAGACGACAGCTTTGCGGGGCCTGCAGCGCCTACAGTTAACGGCCCCGTGGGGCAGTAACACGGCGCCCCACCCCTCGCCCCTGCCCTCCGCTTCCCCGGCCGTCTATACCCTGGCTTGTCCCGAAGCGGCCTCCGCGCCAGACCGCCCAGAAGCCGGGGCGACTCCGCGGGTGTCCGGGCCCCGCAGGGGCGGGGGGCCCCCTTCTCCGGACTTGGGAGGAGGCAGCGGGCAGGTGGAGAGGCCGGGCCCCCGGGCCGGATTGTGACCGCGGGCGCCATGGCAACCGGGTCACGCGGCCACCGCCCCGCCCCAGGAGCCCCCGAGGGGGCTGTCCGGTGGGCCTGGACCTCCCCCCGGCCCTGTCCCGCGGACGCCCCGCGATGGACATCGGTCCAGCGTCTTCCTAAAGATGGGGCAGCCGAGCCCCGGGCAGCGGAGCGCGGCCGGCCCACGGGGCTCCGGAGCCACGGCCGGGCCCGGGGCAACCCTCGTGCAGGACCCGCCCGCGCCCCGCGTGGCCCTCGGGGGGTGGGGGTCCGGGCGCGCGCACCCCGCTCTGGACGCGGAGGCCCAGGCCTCCCTGAGACGCTCGGGTCGGGAGGGGAAGGAACTTGCCCGCGGCTGCAGAGCGCGCGCGTGCCGAGGGGTCCGGCCGGGGGCGGCGAGCACCGCGGGGCGGAGGCGCTGCGGCCGTCGGGAACCTGCGGCGGCGGCCGGGGCGGCGCGGCGCGCGGTGATGACGCAGGACGCGGCGCCCTGGCAACGCGGTTGCTAGGGAGCGGCGCGCCGCGGCGGCGACATGGACGCGACCTCTTCCCCGCACGCCGTGCCCCCGGAGATGCCCCAGTACGGGCAGGCCAACCACATCTTCCAGCTGATGCAGGTGACGCGCGCGCCCTGCCCTCGGCCCACGCGGGGTCGGGGCCCGGGTCGCCCTCGGGCCTCTGGGCCGGAGCTGGTGCCTCCCTCTCCGCGCCGCTGGCCCCCGACGGCTCCGAGCCCGGGGAGCTGGGGCCGCTCCTCCTCGGGGACCCTCAGCTCACGCGCGGTGCCCCAGGGCCCCCGCTGCACGCCTTGCGCGTGGGGCTCCGTCTCCTCCGCTTCGTGGGTGCAACCGCGTGGGCCTCCGACCTGCGGGCTGCAGCGCGGGGCTCAGGCCGGGGACCTGGCCTGGCCACGGGGCGGTCATCGCCTGGCCCGCAGGCCTGGTTCGGGTGCATCCGTTGTTGCCTGCACTCGTGTGACATTTTCCCACGTTGCCGTCACCGTCACAGTTCCACGTCCACTTGGTTGTCTCTGAAATCAACTCGGGATTGACAGCGTCTTTTGGCTCCGCCTAAAGCCATGCCCTGGAAGTCCCGGGTTCGTGTCCTCTCTGTCTGACACACAGAAGTCCGCGCCTGTGTGAAGGCAACGCTAGACATCTCGGATCACTGTGTCCTTTGCTGGCACCAAGCCTGGGTTCCGCCCAAGTGTGCAGGGAACGGCTGGGGGCGCCGAGGCCCTGGAAGGGAAGGGGCTTGCCGGTGAGGCGCCGAGCAGGGAGCAGGGCTGAACCACGCCCGCTCGCACCCCCTCCCTGCCCGATCCTAGGGTGCCCACCTTGCCCCGGCTCAGCTCCGGCCGGAAGACCCCAGGACTGTTTAGCTACGCGGCGGGCAGACGTCCTGCCGCACCCTGGAGGGACATGGGCTGCAGTGCTGGCTGTGCCCCCAGTGTGACTGTGCCAGGCAGTGAGGCCCACAGAACCCAGCCTGGCCCGGGGTGGGGGTGAGCAGGGACAAGAGGCGAGGCAAGGAAGGGGGGCGCTGGATGGGGCAGGACGGGGAGACAGAAGCCTATGGCAGGGGGTTTACCCATGAGACCCGAGGACTGGTGGAAGTTAACCAGGACAGGAAGGGGAGGAATTCACAGGCGGACCTCAGAGGGGCCTGGGGGCTGCCTGCTCTGAGTCAGGGCCAGGGTCCCTCCACCCCGCCTCCCTCCCGGGGCCTCGCTGAGAACATCCACATGGCCTCCGGCTCGCGTGCCTCTGCTCACAGGGCCCCGGGCAGGTGGCAGCTGGGGCAGGGGCTGGGCCCCAGGTCAGAGGCACGTTCATGGCCGCCAAGGGGGCCCCGCAGGCGCTGACTTCCGCGGTGTCTGCCCTGTGCCCCACAGACCATGCTGGAGCAGCTGCTGATCCACCAGCCCCAGGACCCCATCCCCTTCATGATCGAGCACTTGCACCTTGACAGCGATGACGGTGAGCACTCTGGTGCCCCCAGCCGCCTCCCCCCCCCCGCCCCACCCCCCACTCCGCCGCCTCCCCAACTCCTCCACACCCCCCTCCCCCAGGACCTGGCTGGGTAGCACTCTGGTGCCCCCAGCAGCCGCCGCCCCTCTGCCCCCTCTGCCCCCCTCCCCAGGACCTGGCTGGGAAGCACTCGGGCCCCCAGCCGCCTCCCCCTCCCCTCTGCCCCACCCCACTCCCCCCCTCCCCGACTCCTCCACTCCCCCCTCCCCCAGGACCTGGCTGGGTAGCACTCTGGTTCCCCCAGCTGCCGCTGCCTCCACCCCCACCCCCCCGCCCTGCCCCACTCCCCCACTCCCCGACTCCTCCACTCCCTCACTCCCCCAGGACCTGCCTGGGAAGCACTCTGGTGGACTTGTATCTGAAGGGCCCCCCACCCTTCTCCCCCTCCCCCCCCCCCCCCGACTCCTCCACTCCCCCAGGACCTGGCTGGGAGGCACTCTGGTCGACTTGTATTGAAGGGAAGTCAGAACAGGTGGGGAGGGGTTTTGACAATTGGCAATGGGGGTTAATTGAAAAATGCCTCAACTTCTGTTGGAGCACAACTAATAAAAATTCTCTTGCCAAGTTATTAAAATGCAAACCTCAGAGTGGCCCACGGAATCAATTATTAATGCTTTCGCCTGCCCTAGCTGATGTCGCCTGTTGGGTTTAAGCTCTCTGATCACTGCACTTGTCAGGTGTAAATTTGGTTTCTGGTCTACCTAGACAGGCAAGCACTTGGGCTTTTCCGATGGGCTCATTATCTGCGCCGTTAATGAGTTCCAGAGCTCCCCCCCAAAGCTCGGCGCGAGTGCAGGTTGGCCCGGTGCAAGGCCAGAGCGCAGAGCTGGGGAGGAGGGAGGCGCGGGCTTGGAGGGCCCCGCACTCCACCCCGTGGTCAGTTTGCCAACTGGAGGCTCCTCCTGTCCGGGGCGAGCTGTCAGGGAGAAGTGTCCATCCGAGAGCTTTGATGTTTCTTTTATCGGAGCGTTAGCCATTTTGAGGGAGCTAGCAGCAACCCAGGGAAATTCACGCTTGGTGCAGCTGGGAGGGATGGAGGCCGGCAGTGGGGGTTAGAAGGCCTAAGGTGGGAGATGCTAAGCCAGGTGAGAGGGGACCTGCGCTCCTGCAGTGCGCCCGAGCGCCAGGTTTCCTGCGTCCTGATGGGTCTTGGGCTTGGCCGTGGCCCGTCTGAGTGTCCCTCGTCGGCCACTGCGTGAACTTAAATGGGGGTTAAAGAGCCCCGGTAGTGCCTTTCTCAACCTCTGGTTAGGCACAAACGGCCGGGTTCTGTGGGCGTGCCCTGCTCAGCCCTGGGCCCAGGTGGAGGGGGCGCCGTGATGGGGGCCAGGCTGGGAGAACCACCTTCCAGAACTGTCCCTGCTCAGCCCTGGGCCCAGGTGGAGGGGGCGCCGTGACGGGGGCAGGCTGGGAGAACCCCCAGCCTCTCTTCTCCCCAGCCCCACCCCCAGACGCAGTGCCCATGGCTCGTAGCCACTCCACTCCGAGGCTTCCACGCCCATTCCCCCCTGCAGGCTCACCCCCAGGCCTCCCCAGCTCCGGCAGCTCCCTTTGCGGGAGGAGCCGGTGGCTGCGTCTCCCTCCCTGTGTGGGAGGCTGTGGGGGCCGGAGCTCTGGGGTCTACGGGGCTGCGGGCGCCCAGGCCTCTCCTCTGCTGCCGCCACCACGGAACGAGGGGAGGCAAAGGGAAAGTGGGCCAGAGGAGCGCAGTGGCCGGGCCCCCGCAGCCCCGGCCACGGTCAGCGCCCTCCGCTCAGGGGCTCCCACGCGGCTCCGTCCAGGTGTGAAGAGGCGGTGAGAGCCTCGGGCAGGGGTCACGAAGCTCCGGCCTGGGCAGTGGTGGCCGGTCCACGACGAGACAAGGGACTGGCAAGTCCCTGCCGCCCTTGGGAGCCCCGTGGGAGCCTCTGCTTGTGGCGGGCGTCCTGCGCTTTTCCGGAGTTACGTGTTGGGCACCATGGTAACTCACCCGTGTGAACTCCGATACGTGGGCGGCACCACTGCTCTCTGTGGCCGGCTTCAGCGGCCTGCCTGGGGCCACCACAACGCCGCTCCGGTCACTCCCCAAAGGCCTGAAACCTGAGGCGGGGTCCGTCTTCTCTTGGTGTTTCCGTCTTGCTTCTCTCCGAACAGGTTTGACTTTCAGTGTCAGTCTGTCTGCTGTCCAAGCGCCGTCTCAGGACAGGCACTGGGCTGGTGGTGACGACGCCCCTCGGGATGCCCAGGGCCCAGATCCGGTCCCAGCTCCCTGCTGATGCGCGCCCTGGGAGGTGGCAGTGGTGTGCGAGGGCTTTGTCGTGGGCCCCTGCCACCCACAGAGGAGACCCAGGTGGAGTTCTCAGCTCGAGTGCTGTCAGCAACATTTGGGGAGTGAGCTAGGGGATGGGAGTTCTGTCTGTCTGTCTCTCAAATAAACGAAAGAAATTTGAATCAAATAATAAAAACTAAAGCCTAAAAGAGATCCCATTTCAGGGGCCGGGGCTGTAGCAGAGCAGGTTAAGCCAATGTCCGCAGCATTGACATCCCATATGGGCGCCGGTTCGAGTCCCAGCTGCACCACTTCCAATCCAGCTCTCTGCTGTGGCCTGGGAAAGCAGTGGGGGATGCCCCAAGTGCTTGGGCCCCTGCACCCTCATGGGAGACCTGGAAGAAGCTCCTGGCTCCTGGCTTTGGCCTGACTCAGCCCCAGCCATTGTGGCCATTTGGGCAGTGAACCAGCAGATGGAAGATTCTCTCTCTCTCTCATTCTGCTTTTAAAAAGTCACATTTCAGGTTTGGTTGCAGTGAGCTGGTGTTGGACGGACAGCTGCCTCCGCTCCCCCCCCCCCCCCCCCCCGTGCTGGTCCCTTTGTCACCTCTTCACTGTCCCCTGGGGCTTGTGACTTTCCCAAGGCTGCCCACCCCGGAGCCTTCACTTCCATCTCCGTGTTGCCCCTGCTTTGGCAGCCGGCTGGGGCGCCGCCCTCTCCGGTCTGTCCTGAACGCCGGAGGTCAAGAGTTTTGGTCCAGGTGCGGTCAGAGAGTGGAGTCATTGGGACCCAAGGCTGCTGAGCTGGGGGGCTAATTTGTGCCTCTCCGCCCTCACCCCAGTAACAGGCCATGGCCAGCAGCTTTTGTGGATGTTGGAGCCGCTTTGTCTGTTGGCTCTAAAGCCAATCGCTTACACAGAGAGGTGCAGTCATGGATTTCCCTGCCCGTACCCACACCTGCACGAGACAAGTGAAGCGAAAATTGAAAACACGGGGAGAGGGAGGCAGGGGGCCTTACTGTCTAGGCGGACTCTTACGGAAATGGGGGAGAAGGCTGAAATCAGCCGAACCCAACCCCCTCGTTCTAGAATGGTGCGGGAGGCTCAGAGGGTTGTCTCTGCTCCCCTGGGCTGGTTGTCAGCCATGCAGTGGCCTGGGTCAGCTGGAGCCAGGACCTCGACCCTCCAGCTTACAGGGCACAGGGTTAACCACTTCACACAGTGGCGTGGCCGGCGACTGGAGTAGAGGGAGCCAAGGCTCCCAACACCCCCATGAGTGTGCACAGGAGGGCGCGGAGGGAGCCACGGCACATGGGCTGGCAGCCCGTTTGCCGCAAGAAAAGCAGATTTAGTACAAAGTGAGCATTTACAGTAGCCCTGGGCAATGTTAAAGCAGGCGGTGGTGTATATAATGGTATGTTTCGTTTTTTATCAAACGTTTGTCCAAGAAAGCTGTGTATCAGAGCGCCAATACCTAAGGGTTTTCTTGTGAATTTTAAATCATGCTCCTAGTTAAACCTCAAAAGGATCAGTGGATGGAAAGGTTTTTTGATTTCCTTTGAAGTGGTGGCAGGAAGTTGATTGCTCCTGGCAGTGAGGCAGGCTGTTATGGCACTGTTTATAAATAATTACTGATGAGCAGGGCTGCAGTTTCAAGGTGTTAGATTTTAAGAAACCGAAATTAATCACATAAATGAGCGAGAGGAACGGGGGGGGGGGATAGGCCGCGGATGTTCCCTTTTAAAATATTTTCATAGATGTGTACGACTTGGGTGCCGCTTACAGGAACCTGGAAGGGGAGGGTCCCTGGCACGTCAAGACCGAGACGACCGACCGCGGTTTTGGGAGTCGGACCCGAGATGCTGCTGTCGGGACATAGGTCCCTCCCCCTCGGGCTCCGCCAGCCCCGAGCCTTGCAGGGTGAAGAGCGGAGACCCCGGAGACCCCGCTTACAGCCGGGGGAGGCGGCAGGTGCTGGCGCAGGAGCAGACCGTGCCCCCCACCCCCTCCTCACCCTGATGCGGGCCAGGAAGGTCCCAGTGAGCTCCACGCTTCGTGGCCTGAGCACCCCCACCCTCGGCCACCTTCCCCCCAGACCTTCCACGCCACCCCAGGTCCAGTTTCCCCGTGTCCCCTCTCACCTGACTGAGTGTCCCCCAAGTCACTTCCTTTCCAGAGTCATTGTGCAAGCAGTGTTGCCCACTGTTGTGGCTTTTTTCACGGCGGGTGGGGGGAGGCCCTAGGAGTTCTCTCCCGGGGTTACAGACCCAGAGCAGAGCGTGGGCTGTGGGCTGCCGAACTCCTGCCCCGGCTCAAAAGGTCTTCTCCACTGCTGTGATGGACAGGGTCTGAGCTGGGGACCTGAGCCTTCACTGGCGAGTGTGTTTGTCTCTGGCGGCTCTGCAGGGCCTGGTTCCAGTGTGGCGGCGGTAGCTGGCGGTGGCAGCTGGCCCCTGTCGTGGCATTGTGGGCACAGCTCGGGAGGAGGGGGCTCGGAGCTGGCCAAGGTGGAAGGGAAGCAGCAGCAGGCTGCATGACCATGCCTCCGAAGGGGACCCCACTGGAGGGAGAATCTCAGAGGGGCCCGGGGCAGGGGCTGGCGGGTTCTGGTGAGGACGCTCCTGAGGGCCCGTGACAGGTGACAAGGTAGGAATGTGGGAGGACTCTCCAGGAGGGCAGGAAAACCGAGGCTTCTCAGATGAAAAGCCCGACACAGCTCCGGAGGGAGGGCCGGGGCACATCCGGGTCTCGGGTGGAGGTGCTGCCCCCAGGGCCTGGGGGGGACTTAGAGGGACCCAGAGGCCTTTGGGCAGATAGCGCCCCAGCCCGAGCCTGACTGGGAGAGGTGTCCCCTGGGGTTTGCTGAGTTGGGGTCTCCCAGGATCTCGCTGGCAGGAGCCCAGGCTGCTGCCTTGCTCAGCGCCTCTGCTGGGGCTCCCCTGGGTTCCCATCACCACCCACGGGAAGGGCTGTGGGCAGAGATGTGGCGCTTCCAGGGCGCGTGGTTTGGGACCCAGGAGGCCCGGAGAAGCAGCACAAGTGTCCCGCCCTTCGTGGCATCCCAGGGGCGGGGGCCCAGGGGACGGGCGGCGCACCTCCCGGCCTCGCCTGTCCCTTTCCGCGGCCGGCTCACCTCCCGGTCTCGCCTGATCCCTTTCCGCGGCCGAGGTCGCGGGCGCCGAGGCCCATCCTGCGTTTCTTGGCAGCGTCCGGTCCGGGGCCGAGTGCTGAGGTACTGAGTGAGCCTGCAGCGCGCATCAGTGAATCGCGTCCACCTTGTCCTCCGAGTCCACCTTGTCCTCCGTGTTCCCGGGCAAGGAGAAGCTGCCGCGAACGGGGCAGAGATCGATGGCCCGGCTGGGTGGAGGTGTGAGGGCCACCCCACCCAGTTCCCACCCAGTGTCCGCCCCAGCCCAGGAGCGCACGCCCCTCCCTCCTCCTCTTGTGGGTGAGAATCCCCTCCCGGGGCCTGGCAGGGACGGGCTCTGCTGTCAGCCCCAGGGAGGGGGAGCTAGGGTCTGCCCTTGCATCGGCCCCACTGAGGTTCCTGGGCCTCCAGGGTGAGAGAGGGACCGAGCAGGATGGCGCTCGGACAGGCGGCCCCTACAGCCCCAGCACCTCCGGGCACGCCTCTGACGCGGGTGGTCATCTGGTAGCTGCTGTAGGAATTCTGCAGGGCCCAGAACATTCCAGAGCTGGGACTGTTCCGTGGAAACAAGCCGCCAGTTTTTTTCCATTTGCATAGAAATGCCCGTATTTGAATACAAAGGCTTCTCCGGCCTGGGTTTTATAGATGTAGCCCCTGCACCCCAGGCTTTTCCCCATTATTTTCCTCTGTAAGATGATGGGGAATACAATTTGCTAAATAAAAAAGCATAAATATAAGAACAGCTCTGAAGGTCGATTTACATAAAATACAGCTTTATTTGAGAGCGTGTCCCCGAGACAAAGTCCCTGTTTAAAATGCTTTATGGAGTTGGAAGTCCCAGTTGTTCTCGATATTTATTAGTTTGGCAAACAAGTTACCGTGTCCGCGTCCCCACGGAAATAGAAAAATAAACCATCTCCGTGATCACTTACCTCTCTAAACACCAGGAAAGCGGCGCACGGCGAGGCCGTCTCTGGGCCCGCCGGGTTACAAATGGCCGTGCCACTGGCAGAAATGAAACCCGGGGCGGAAGGGAGCAGAGAGGCCCACGGCGCCGCAGACACGGGAGGCTGCTCCGTCATCCAGCCTGGTGACATTCGATTCTCTTTATTCCACAGTGCCGAAGATTGTGATATTAGGTCCACCCGCGTCAGGAAAAACAACCATCGTAAGTGTATCACGCCGGGGCCGGAGCAGCGCCACGTCCCATTTCTCCTGCGGGGCCCCTCCCGAATTCTCAGCGCCTCTAGCTCTACTTCTTTCCTTCTTTTCCTTCTCCTCTTACTTCCTTATTACAAAGGGCAGTGTGTGTTCCTGCTGGAAAACCCAGGAAGTACAAAAGCCGCACGCGTGACCCCCCAGCCGCGCAGAGATCAGCACTGTGTGACCGTCCGGGGCTGGACCGCCTCGGGCGCTGGCGTGCCTGCCTGCTCGCTGTCTCAGCACCGGTTAGGATCAGGTTCTAGGCAGGGACAGTGCAGGGTCCAACAGCGTAGCTGTGTCAGAGACTTTGGGCACGGAACCTTAGGAGTCATCCTTAAAATGTTCGTTATGAACTTGAACCGAGAGGCTCAGAAACCATCCCGTGGACATTTGTGTGCCCCGCTCCTGGGGCTGACACGCAGTCGGGTCTCTCTCCACGCTGAAGAATCACGACGGTGCAGGCGCAGCCAACGGCCCACCCCGCCCTCCTGGCCCCGTCCCGCCTGGAGGCGGCCGCTGTCGGGACGCCGGTGTGCTCTGACAGCCACGGCTTCAGTCTCTCGGGCCCGCGAGTCAAGTGTCAAAATCACGTTACACGTGTTCAGCACCCAAGATGGGATTTTCTGCCTCGGAGGGCCCCTCCCTGACGACGGAGTCATCGTCACCTCTCTATTGCAAACAGGAAGCAAGGTGGCTGCCGGGGGCACAGGGTCACCTGCGCGCTCAGCTCACCTGCCGTCTCTCTGCCCGCCCATCCTGTCTGCCCACCTCTCCGTCGTTCTGTGTCATCTGCTGGCGCCGGGGTGGTGGCTTCCACTCTGCTCAGGCAGCCCTCCAGCATCCAACCACATCTCACCGGCACCCATCGTTCCAAGTTCTAGCCGTTCTCTGGTGGCTGGGAGGGATGTGCGGGTGATGGTGTGCAGAGCAGAGACCCTCCTTCTGTCAGTCCCAGAGCGGCCTCGGCAGGGGGATTTGCCCTCTTGCTGAGGTCAGATCCTGGCAGCCGCACACCCTTAGGTGGGTCACCGTCTTCACCCCGAGCCCCCTGCGGGGACACCCGGCCTCCGCTGTTACAGCCGGACAGAGGTGCGTGCTGCGTGGTCCTGGTGCTTCCCAGCAGGGGGACAGAGCGCTGCGGTGCCCCCCGGCGTGCCGGTGCTGAGTGGTCCTGCCACAGCTGTGCTGCCGGAATACGTCCCCGTTATCCGTCAAAGTCGTCCCCCTCTCGGTGACAGAGCCTTCGCCAGTTAACAGTGTTCAGCTCCCAACCTGGAAGAAAGTGAACGCCGAGTGTGGGTCCTGAGCCACATTTCCTGCCCCCAGACGCCCTGCTGTGGACCAGCCCTGGGTGGCAAAGCCCGTGGCGGGGGCACGTGTGTGGTCTGACGGTTAGGTGCCGTTTGGGATACCTCCATCCCAGTGTGGAGTCCGGGTTCAAGTCCTGCTTCTGTTCCCACTCCCAGGTCCTTGCCCGCGTCCTCTGTAGAAGCAGCAGGTAGCCCAGGGAGCCAGGTTCCTGCCACCCTGGTGGCGCTCCCCGTTCGTAGGCCTGGCTGTTGTGGGCCTTTGTGGGGTGAACCAGCAGACTGGAGCTTGCTGTCTGTCTCTCTCTGTCTTGCTGTCTCCCAATTACATAAATAAGTGTTCAAAAAGCCCAAAGACAGCCCCTCGTGCCCCACAGAGCTTGCAGGGCACAGCCCAGGCGGCCGCGGGCTTCCTGGCTCCATGCAGAGCGGGCGGCCGTTGGGGCAGACGTGGTGGACACGCAGGGTCCTTGGGCGGGGGCCGCCTCCTGGGTCTGTCCTCCCTGCAGCCAGAAACCCCACGGATGCCCCGGCCGACGTCATCGCGCAGAGTTGGAAGGACCTGGTGCCTTAAAGGCTTCCTCTCAGGGCGCTCCCCGGCTCAGGGAGCTGTTCCCCCCCCAGGGCGCTCCCCCTGCCCCCTCTCAGGGAGCTGCTCCCCCCCCCAGGGTGCTCCCCCCACCCCCTCTCAGGGAGCTGCTCCCCCCCCAGGGCGCTCCCCCTGCCCCCTCTCAGGGAGCTCCCCTCCCTCAGGGAGCTGCCCCCCCCCTCAGGGAGCTCCCCCTGGCCCCCCCCTCAGGGAGCTTCCCCTGCCCCCTCTCAGGGCGCTCCCCCCGCCCCCTCTCAGGGAGCTGCTCCCCCCCCAGGGTGCTCCCCCCACCCCCTCTCAGGGAGCTGCTCCCCCCCCAGGGCGCTCCCCCTGCCCCCTCTCAGGGAGCTCCCCTCCCTCAGGGAGCTGCCCCCCCCCTCAGGGAGCTCCCCCTGGCCCCCCCCTCAGGGAGCTTCCCCTGCCCCCTCTCAGGGCGCTCCCCCCGCCCCCTCTCAGGGAGCTCCCCTGCCCCCCCCCAGGGCGCTCCCCCTGCCCCCTCTCAGGGAGCTCCCCCACCCCCTCTCAGGGAGTTCCCCCCTCTCAGGGCGCTCCCCCCACCCCCTCTCAGGGAGCTGCTCCCCCCCAGGGCACTCCCCCTGCCCCCTCTCAGGGAGCTGCTGCCCCCCCAGGGCGCTCCCCCTGCCCCCCTCTCTGGGCGCTCCCCCCACCCCCTCTCAGGGAGCTGCTCCCCCCCCAGGGTGCTCCCCCTGCCCCCTCTCAGGGAGCTGCTCCCCACCCAGGGCGCCCCCCCCACCCCCCTCAGGGAGCTCCCCCCACCCCCCTCTCAGGGAGCTGCTCCCCCCCCAGGGCGCTCCCCCTGCCCCCTCTCAGGGAGCTCCCCTCCCTCAGGGAGCTGCCCCCCCCCCTCAGGGAGCTCCCCCTGGCCCCCCCTCAGGGAGCTTCCCCTGCCCCCTCTCAGGGCGCTCCCCCCGCCCCCTCTCAGGGAGCTCCCCTGCCCCCCCCAGGGTGCTCCCCCTGCCCCCTCTCAGGGAGCTCCCCCACCCCCTCTCAGGGAGTTCCCCCCTCTCAGGGCGCTCCCCCCGCCCCCTCTCAGGGAGCTGCTCCCCCCCAGGGCACTCCCCCTGCCCCCTCTCAGGGAGCTGCTCCCCCCCCAGGGTGCTCCCCCCACCCCCTCTCAGGGAGCTGCTCCCCCCCCAGGGTGCTCCCCCTGCCCCCTCTCAGGGAGCTGCTCCCCACCCAGGGCGCCCCCCCCACCCCCTCTCAGGGAGCTGCTCCCCCCCCAGGGTGCTCCCCCTGCCCCCTCTCAGGGAGCTGCTGCCCCCCCAGGGTGCTCCCCCTGCCCCCCTCTCTGGGTGCTCCCCCCACCCCCTCTCAGGGAGCTGCTCCCCCCCCAGGGTGCTCCCCCCACCCCCTCTCAGGGAGCTGCTCCCCCCCCAGGGTGCTCCCCCCACCCCCTCTCAGGGAGCTGCTCCCCACCCAGGGCGCCCCCCCCACCCCCTCTCAGGGAGCTCCCCCGCCCCCTCTCAGGGAGTTGCCCCCACCCCCCCCAGGGCGCTCCCGCTGCCCCCCCCAGGGAGCTGCCCCCCCTCTCAGGGAGCCCCCTCTTCCGCAGGCGATGTGGCTTTGCAAACATCTGAACTGCAATCTGCTCAACACGGAGAACCTGCTGGGGAGAGAACTTTCCCTTTTGGCCGCCGAGGCCAGGAAATATTACCGGAGGTTCCGGGTAAGACTGGCCCCTGGAGGCAGGGCTGGGGACACAGGGACAGGGCTTCCTGGGCTCCGAGGTCCACCCCCCCAGCCCCTCTCCACCCCCCTGGCCCGTCACTCGCCCACTCCCCCTTTCCTTTTGGACAAAATCGAAGTGGAGGCTGGGGTAGCATGAGGTGCACACAGGCCGAGCTGGAAGGAGGGCACGGGGCGGGGCTGTCCTGTCCAGGCTCTTCTTCTTGGGGTCAGCACGTGACGGGGGCGGAGGCAGGGCAGTGGTACCATCCCGCAGAGGGTGGGCCCGGTGGCCTGGGAGTTCCCCGCTGTCCTCAGAGCAGAGGCCCTGGCTGGTGCCCACTCCCGCCCCGTCCCGTCCGGGCGTGCTGTGCCCCAGACCCCGCCAGCTCTACACACATTTGAAAAATTGTCCTTCAAAGAGGAAGGCTGGGCTCTCAGAGGCTCGGAACTTTCTCCAGCAGGGCGGCGCTCCCGCACTCTTCCCTGAGAGCCAGGCTGCCGCGCGGGATCGTGGGGGGACTGCTTCCCCGCCTCGTGGGCTGCACGCTGAGCGCGCCCGCCGCTGGGTCCCTCGGCCCCTTCCTCACCAGCAGGCCTGAGAGGGCACGGCGACTCCCAGGAACCGGGCAGCTGCGCGGGGGCCTGCTCTCTGACCCTCCTCTCATCCATCTTCCTCGGCCGTGCCCCTGGCCACTCACCGCCTGCACCCGTGCCGGGCTCCCTGTGTGCTCTGTCCAGACCAGCCACAGGCCGGCTTCGTGGGCCCAATCCCACGGAGGGGTGTGGCCTGGCCAGCTGGTGGTGAGGGGGACACGGGGGGCAGGGGCGTGGCCGGGAGGGCTCCTGGGAGGGAGGGCCGTTCTCAGAGGTGAGGGGTGTGGCTTGGGCGCGTCCCAGCGCCAGGTTTTCCCGTAGCGCGGTGAGTCACTGTCCCCGAAAACGTCCCACAGGGGTCGGGGTGTGCGGTGACTGCTTTGGGGGGCATCAGCTTTGGGGGGGACTACGGCTTGAGGACGGTGGCTCGCTCGTGTCCTGCTTTTCAGGGTAGGGGAGGAAGGCTCATTTCTAGGTTAACAAATGCTTTTATTCAGTTCATAAAACTCAACAGAGAGGGGAAGCTTCAGGCAATGCCTCCTGGGTTTCATTACGCTAATTAGCAGTGTTTCAGACCCGTGGAGGCGCTCTCAGGCTGTCTTGTCGGAGTTCCTGGGTTCAGAAACACGGGGAGGGGGGAGATGAAAGGCAAGGTCGCGGGGCCTCGTCGGGGAGTGCCGTGTTCTGAAGGGCTGCAGTGGGGTGTCCGGGGCTCTGCTGGCCGCCGCCTTGCCCACGACAGACAGCCCTCGCGTTAACTGTGGTCCTTACATTGTCTGCTGGTCCGCAGTCGTCAGCTCTCTGTGCAAGCAGTGAGAATTCCTTCGAATGCCCCCGGTTTTCTCCCGCTAATCTTGGCTCTGCCCCACCTGGGCAGTTCTCTTGTAACCAAGACGTCTCCCTTGTAGGCCTTTCCGAATGGTTTCGAAAAGCCATCGGCTCCATGAGTCCGCGTTCTTGTTGCTAGAATGAAATATCTGGGCAAAATACAAAGAGAGGAGGCTTGCTCGGCTCGTGGTCCAGGGCCGAGGGCCCACGTCTGGCGACAGCCTTGCCGTGTGCAGGACCCGGCGGCAGGGCACCACGTGGCGAGAGACGGGGCGTGTGCCTGCTCTATTTATTTATTTATTTATTTTATAGAAAGGCTGGGTTATGATACTGATCTTTGCTTTTTTAAGATTTACTTTATTTGAAAGGCAGAGTTACAGAGAAAGAGAGAGAGAGAGGGAGAGAGAGAGAGGGAGGTCTTCCATCCGCTGTCACTCCCCAGATGGCCACCACGGCCAGGGGTGGGCCAAGTCGAAGGCAGAAGGCTGGAGCTCCATCTGGAGTCAGGGTCTCCCACGCAGGTGCCGTCTTCTGCCGCCTTCCCAGGTGCTTCAGCAGGGAGCATGCTGGGCTTTCATGGCGGCCAGGGGTCGCAGACGGCGTTCTGCTGGCTCTGTGACCGTTGGCTGTGAAATATAAAGATTCCAGCAGCAGGGAAGGTGACAGGAGGAGCCGCGCGGACCCCCGGCAGCCTGGCTTTGCCTTACCCCCTCCCCAACTTGCCCTGCCCCTGGGTCATTTCAGAGCGAACACGACAGCATTTCAGTTCATCGTTTCTCTCTGTCTGCTGGGAGATGCAGGTACAAACAGGCGATGGTCAGACCATGGGCAAGAGCAGAACTCTGGCAGCACCCAGCCTGCTACCTGTGATGAGCAGCTCAGGAGGCCGGCCTGGGAGGAAGGCAGATGTCTGTCTCTTCCAACAGCCCAGGGAGCCAAACATCATCCCGCCCCAGGGGGCCTGGGCTCGATTAACTGCAGCTTCCTTAATTTTTGTCCCCCCTTCCCAACTTCTGGCCAGAGAAAGCCAAAGACACTGCCCCAACGAATCACATAGGCTGTCCCAGTGTGGTGACCTCCCTGGCTTCCCCGTGCCCACAGCCATCGATCGGCCCACCCAGAGCCCTCTGGGTTTCCCATCCCGAAGCTCTCCCAGTCTTGAGCCTGCCTCTGAGTCTGCACGCAGTGAGGTGGCCAACTCCCTCCCTCGGCCTTGTCTCGTGTGGGTAGTCTTCATTTGTCCCTGTATTCCAAATCAGAACACACACACACGCACACACACACACATACACACACGTTACCACACCTGCAGGACCCGGTGCCTGGTCAAGGGTTAAAAGTCTCCTTGAGCGACAGCTCTCCTGTGCGCCCTGGTGACCTCTCCTGCCTGGGTCCCAGGCCCTCCCTCAGCTGACCTTTGCATCCGTCCAGTTCTTCCGGGTCAGGTGGCCGACGCCCTTGTCACTGGCTGCGTGATTTTGCTTAGATGCTGACCCCACTGCTCCTCCTGGAAGGAGTCAGGGACCAAGGACATGGGGAACGCCAGCAAAAGGAATGTCAAAGAACCCCCATCCTGTGGGAGGGACAGGGTTTCCCACAGCACTGCAGGAACCCCCACCTCTCCAGCACTTCCTCCACAGACCCCTCCCCGCCCAGGGCCGCCTCTGCTCCTGTTCCTCTTTCTTGAGCCGATGGAATCCATGGCGTTTGGCTTTCTCTGGGCTTCTCTGAGCCCACTGTCACGGATGCCACAAAAGGCTCGGGTGTGGCAGGTCCTGGGAGTGGGGGTGGGGACCAAGACTGGGACGGGGAGGCCCCCAGTTTCAGGAGGTCCCAGGCTCAGGTACCTGCAATGAGACAGATTTCAGCTGCAAGAATCAAACTAAGCCAAAGCCGACTTTCCAGCCGAAACCCCTGAGTATTTGCAGGTTTGGAGCTGCCTGGCCCTGGAGTTTTCAGAGTTGTCAGCACGTTAGGATCTCTGGGAGCACACGCTACTGGCCTCATTTAGTCTGCATGTAGTCTCTATTTTTTGAAAGGCAGAGCGACAGAGAGAACCAGAACCAGAGGTCTTCCATCTACTGGTTCACTCCCCAGATACCTGCAACAGCCAGGGCTGGGCCAGGCTGAAGTTAGGAGCCAGGAACCCCAACCAGGTCTCCCATGTGGCTGGCAGGGACCCAAGAACTTGAGCCACAACCCACTGCTTCTCCATATGCCATTAGCAAGAAGCTGAGATTAGAGTCAGAGCTGGGGCTTGAACCCAGGCACTCTGGTATGGCATGCAGGCTTCCCAAGCAAGGGCCTGCTCCCAGGCACCCACATTTAGGGAGCTCTAACCAGGGCGGGCTGAGCGCACACCCCCAGCACCACCCCTCAGTGCAGCCTGCTAGGTCAGGCTGCCTGCAGAATTCTGTGTTGTTGAGTGAATAAATGACCCAGGTTTGAAGGCTGGTGCCAAGGACAGGGCAGGGCTCGTCCTGACTCCGCTGTGGCCCGATGTCCCCAGGGACTGCAGCTGCCCAGAGTCACTGTTTTTGTTTGTTTTTGTTTTTCCAATATCCGAATAAAAGAACTGGAGCCTTCATCTGACTTCTGGCTACGCACAAGAAACATGGGCCCCTCCAAACCGTCCCGAGTGTTTCTGGAGTCTCCCTTTGCCCTGGCCCTCCTGCCTCCCACCAGCCTCGAGCTGAGCTGAGGCCCATGGGAGGGCCCTCGGTCCCGTCCCTCCCCCTCCCCCTCCCACTGCAGGTGCAGGTGTGGAAGAGGGCTTTGCTGGAGGTGGGGTCCAGCGCAGGTGCACCTGGGCGCCGGCCTCCGTGGCTCAGCTAAAGCTCATTGGCCATTCCAGGGTCTGCTGCCACCTCCTGCTGTGGGCCTGGTCGGCTGCCACACTGTGGGGTCTGCTCTCTTCCTTCAAATCCTCTTATCCTATCCCCCCCCGTCCTCTGTCCCCAGAATTGCCCGTCTCCCCCTGCCTCTCCTAACTGCTCTGCCAGCTCCAAGCAGCAGCAGAACTTGGAGATGAGACTTGTCTGCGAAGGGTTTTCCCATCAGTTCTCGGGGAGCTCAAATCCTGGGCTCCCCTCACCCAGCAGGAGCCCCTGCAGGGAGGAGGCGGGGAAGGTGGGACAGACCCCACGCTGCTCCTGTGGCTCAAAGTGCTCGCAGCTTCTGGGCATCACCTATCAAGGTGACCCAGGGACGCTGGGGTTCCTGAGAGTGGGCCCGGTGACAGGCAACAGAGCTCCCGTCATTCCTGTGTGAGGAAGTCCAGGCTTGGGGGGGGTTAAGGGACCCCCAGGGGGCCTCTGCAAGCTGACCAGCGCGTCCCTTGATGGAGGGCAGCGCCCTGAGGGCGGCTCTGCCGTGCTGCCCTGGGGACCCAGGAAGGCACCAAAGCTCACCCTGGGCGCTGGAGAGGGAGAAGAGCCACCGCAGCAGTGCCGCCCGCCGGGAAAGAGGCAGGCTGGGTGCCGCAGTACCAGGGGTCCGTACCCAGGCGGGGCCCTCCCCCGGCGCGTTGGCCCCGATCCTGCTCCGAGAGCCGGGCCGGGCGTGCGTCAGGAGCTCTGGAACTCGCTCCCTGCAGAGACGGTTTGGCAGGGCTGGCTGCTGACTTGACACTTCAAAGAGGGCACTGAGACAGCGCGGTGGAGGGGGTGTGGCGGCGGGCACGGCGGGGGACGCCCGGGAGGGGCAGCGCTCAAAGCCGAGGGCCTGGCCCCTGCTGTGAGGGCTGGTGGGGGGTACCTTGTCCCACCGGCCCGTGCCTTTCAACCCGCCTCCCTGGACTGGCTTGCACCCCGTGCCCCAGGCCGGCACCTCTGCCTCGGGGACGGGTGGGAGGGAGGTCACCTGGGCCTCAGGATGGACAGGGACCCTGCCTGGGCCCCGGAATGGATGCAGAGGGCAGAGGGGAAAGGGCTGGGAGGACCAGGGCTGCTGCCTGGGGATTCTCCCCCCTCTCCAGCCGTGTCCCCCACAAGGGCCGGGCTCCTTGGTACAGAGTTGGCTGAGGGCGGCCCCGGTGTGGCCCCAGCCCAGCAGCATCCACGTCACTCGCCTGGTAGAGACAGGGTCCTCAGCCCCAGCCCAGACCTCCTGGATCGGAGCTGGGGTGGGGCCCGACCACCGGCATCTGAGCAGCGTGCAGCTGGGGCGTAGGGAGACGCGGAAGCAGGGGCTGGGGGCCGGCCAGTCTCCTTCCTGCCCCGCGGGCCTCCTTTCCCTCTCCACATCATTCATTCATTCATTCATTCATTCTCTCTCTCCGTCTTGCTTTCCCTCTTGGCTTCTGGTGGCCACTTCACAGGGACCCTGGTGGCTTCCTAACCTCCAAGCAAACACCTTACAAATCTGGCTCGCAGCAGCCCCCGCCCCGTTCTCTCACTGTTTTTTCTTCCAGTTCTACAGCCCGGGGAAAGCTATTCTGGTTTCTTACTTTCTTTTGTGCCAACTTCGTTCCCTTACACATCCCTCATGCCTGCAAAGCGGCTGTTGCTGCTCCAGCGCTTGCATTCTTTCAGCTTCTGATCTGGTGGAGGAAAGCGAGGGTTCTCACCCCCTGGTGGTTCCACTGATGCCCGAGCCTCATGTACATTGGTTGGGACTGGGTCATAGGCAGCTGCTGCTGCTTCTTTTTTTTTTTTTACAGGCAGAGTGGACAGTGTGAGAGAGAGACAGAGAGAAAGGTCTTCCTTTGCCTCCAATGGCTGCCAGCGCACTGTGGCCGGCACACTGCGCTGATCCGAAGCCAGGAGCCAGGTGCTTCTCCTGGTCTCCCATGGGGTGCAGGGCCCAAGCACTTGGGCCATCCTTCACTGCACTCCCGGGCCATAGCAGAGAGCTGGACTGGAAGAGGGGCAACTGGGACAGAATCCGGCACCCCAACCAGGGCTAGAACCTGGTGTGCCGGCGCCGCAGGCGGAGGATTAGCCTATTGAGCCGCAGCGCCAGCCCACAGGCAGCTTCTAATGCAATCACAGTGGCCGGGGGTGGGACATGCTGATGAGCTGGGACCAATCAGGACCTTCCTCTGGATCTGAACCTCGGGTTGACCCCACCCAGACCATCCAAGCTGATGGGCCCGAGAGTGACTCCCCAAAGGGAGTTTGGGGGAGTACGTTACTAGAAGTGGGGTCTATGGGAAGCCGAAGTAATAGTGACTCAGTCAGGTAGCACTTGCAAGTTGGCAGCCCGGGGCCCACCTGCTAGAACCCATTAGACCACTGGGCCTGAACCCTGGGCCCGAGAAAGCTGGGCACAGACAGTCTGTGGGCTGCTGGAATGTTTATTGCTTGGGAAATGCCCGCGCTGGAACATTCCAAGCCCCTGGGACCACACACGCGAACTCCACCAAGGGGCTTTCTGCACACCCCCACCCACCTTATCGGGGCCCCTGTGGCACCCTGCACCTCCCCCAACAAGCACAAGGGACTCTGCCCTCCGTCTGGCAGGCTGAACCCCCACTCTTTTTACCCCCAACTCTGGCCCCTCCCGAAAGAAGTCTTGTCTGTCTCACCCAGCTGCCTCCTCGCCGTCTCCAGACCCTAAAATCCCAAAACCTAACACCACCCAGCTGCTGGAGAAGCCCTGTGACGCGCCAGCCCTCTGTCCCCACATGTGCCCACGCCCAGACACGCTGGAAGGAGACCCAGCCATGCTGGGACGCAGGACCCGATCTGCCTGAGCCTCACAAACACTGGCCCTCGGCGTAAAGACCAGGCCTGCCCTCCCGCTTGGAGAAGGCTCAGGAAGTCCCCCGTTCGTCACTGCCTCCGCTGGGCACCTTTGTGTGACAGCCACCGCACACTGTGCGGCCCTGGCCTGGAGTGCCGGGCCAGCACCTGGCGGAAGCCCCTCCCACCAGTTTGGCCTGAGATAGCCGGTTTGAATGTGCTGTGGGGCTGGCGGGGGGGGGTGGGGTGGGGGCGGGCGTCTCCTATGGCAGAATGTTGGGGGTCGTGGCAGGGAAGCACTGGCTTCGGAAATCTTGGGCCGAGGGGATTCTCGGGAGTGGGCGTTCAAGGGCCCTGCTCTGGGACGTTCACGCTTGGCGAGTCAGTTCAGCTCAGACTTGGCCATGAGGATACGGGTAAGGATCTGGCCAGAGAAAGCTGAGAAGCGAGAGCAGAGGGCAGCCGTGGTCAGCTGCCTGCCCGCACGTCCCCCAGCCCGCCCCTCCCAAGCGTGGCTGGAGCAGGGGAGATGGGTGCTCAGGCCCTGGCTCTGCCCCTCCCTTGCTATGTAACCCTGGGGAGGGGGCTCAGCTTCCAGGTCTATGAAGAACAAGAAGGGACAAAGGGGCACAGACCGCAGAGGTATCGTACAAGGCGAGAACCGCCACGCCTGGCACCGCGCATACGTGAACACGCTAGCTGTCTTCATTACGGCGTCGAGATGACTTAGGGGACGCGATGTTTCACAACTCATCCACCAGCAAGGCTTCCTATGGGCTCTGTCCTGGGGCTGGGGCTGGGGTCCACTGGTCAGCTCTGTCCTGGGGCTGGGGGCCACTGGTCAGCTCTGTCCTGGGGCTGGGGCTGGGGTCCACTGGTCAGCTCTGTCCTGGGGCTGGGGTCCACTGGTCAGCTCTGTCCTGGGGCTGGGGCTGGGGTCCACTGGTCAGCTCTGTCCTGGGGCTGGGGTCCGCTGGTCAGCTCTGTCCTGGGGCTGGGGTCCACTGGTCAGCTCTGTCCTGGGGCTGGGGCTGGGGTCCACTGGTCAGCTCTGTCCTGGGGCTGGGGCTGGGGGCCACTGGTCAGCTCTGTCCTGGGGCTGGGGCTGGGGTCCACTGGTCAGCTCTGTCCTGGGGCTGGGGCTGGGGTCCACTGGTCAGCTCTGTCCTGGGGCTGGGGCTGGGGTCCACTGGTCAGCTCTGTCCTGGGGCTGGGGTCCACTGGTCAGCTCTGTCCTGGGGCTGGGGCTGGGGGCCACTGTTCAGCTCTGTCCTGGGGCTGGGGCTGGGGTCCACTGGTCAGCTCTGTCCTGGGGCTGGGGCTGGGGGCCACTGGTCAGCTCTGTCCTGGGGCTGGGGCTGGGGGCCACTGGTCAGCTCTGTCCTGGGGCTGGGGCTGGGGGCCACTGGTCAGCTCTGTCCTGGGGCTGGGGCTGGGGGCCACTGTTCAGCTCTGTCCTGGGGCTGGGGCTGGGGTCCACTGGTCAGCTCTGTCCTGGGGCTGGGGCTGGGGTCCACTGGTCAGCTCTGTCCTGGGGCTGGGGCTGGGGGCCACTGGTCAGCTCTGTCCTGGGGCTGGGGCTGGGGGCCACTGGTCAGCTCTGTCCTGGGGCTGGGGCTGGGGTCCACTGGTCAGCTCTGTCCTGGGGCTGGGGCTGGGGGCCACTGGTCAGCTCTGTCCTGGGGCTGGGGCTGGGGGCCACTGGTCAGCTCTGTCCTGGGGCTGGGGTCCACTGTTCAGCTCTGTCCTGGGGCTGGGGCTGGGGTCCACTGGTCAGCTCTGTCCTGGGGCTGGGGCTGGGGTCCGCTGGTCAGCTCTGTCCTGGGGCTGAGGCTGGGGTCCGCTGGTCAGCTCTGTCCTGGGGCTGGGGCTGGGGTCCGCTGGTCAGCTCTGTCCTGGGGCTGGGGCTGGGGTCCGCTGGTCAGCTCTGTCCTGGGGCTGAGGCTGGGGTCCGCTGGTCAGCTCTGTCCTGGGGCTGGGGCTGGGGGCCACTGGTCAGTGTTAAGCCCCTGGCTCTCGGGAGGGAGGTGGGGAATCCCTGATTTGCCCGTCTCTGTGGTGTAGACATTCATACTGCAGCCAGCTTGATACTACCCACATGGTAGGGTGGCGTGGGACGGGAGGGACAAGCTGCCCCCGCCTTTGCAGGGGCCACAAAGGCAGTCAGAGGCTGCTCCCTTTCCCTCAGGGACCTCGCGGCTCCCTGGGCGCGTGGACATGCAGGCAGGTCCTTAGAGCGGGCTGGCGTGATAGAACTCACCGCCCGAGATCACGGGGCCGGGAAGCAGCGTCAGCCTGGCCCGGGAGGGCTTCCTGTAGGCAGCGGCGCCTGGGGCAGCTCTGGAGTTGCTCAGGTGGAGGTGGGCAGGGGCTCAGGACAAGGTGGGCGGTCCTGCGGTCAGCTGAGTGCCCTCTTGTGCTCCAGGCCCCTCATGCTGTGTGTGGTCTCTCCTTCAGAGCCTCCCCAGCCAGCTGGTCGTGAGACTGGTTCAGGAACGCCTGGCCGAGGAGGACTGTGTCCGGCGGGTAAGAGAGGGGCTCTGTGGCCAGGAGGAGAGGGGCGGAGGGGGAGGGGACATCCCGCCTCCGAGGGCAGGGGTGACCGGAGGCGCAAGCAGCCGAACAGGAGCTTGCTGACGGTCAGTGTGGGGACGTGGGCTGCAGCCTGTTGGAGGCGTGACTGTGGAGCCGGCACAGCCGTCCGTGCCCCTCCCGCCGAGCGCCCGGGACAGAGCGCTGGGAGAAAGGCGGTGAGGGCGGGTGAAGGTCAGCTGAGGGTCCAGGGACGGGCAGTGGGGAGGCAGGAGTGCAAGTGAGGCGCTGGGGGGCAGCCCCGCTGGGCAGAGGGGTGGGCGGCAGAGCCCTGCCGGGCCCGGGGAGCACCTCACCCGCACGGGGGTCCTCTCGGGAGGACAGCAGAGCCCTGCCCCTGGGGAGCACTCACCCACACGGGGGTCCTCTCGGGAGGGCGGCAGAGCCCTGCCGGGCCCGGGGAGCGCCTCACCCGCACGGGGGTCCTCTCGGGAGGGCGGCAGAGCCCTGCAGGGCCCGGGGAGCACTCACCTGCACGGGGCTCCTCTCGGGAGGACAGCAGAGCCCTGCAGGGCCCGGGGAGCGCCTCACCCACACGGGGGTCCTCTCGGGAGGACAGCAGAGCCCTGCAGGGCCCAGGGAGCACTCACCTGCATGGGGCTCCTCTCGGGAGGACAGCAGAGCCCTGCAGGGCCCGGGGAGCGCCTCACCCACACGGGGGTCCTCTCGGGAGGACAGCAGAGCCCTGCCCCTGGGGAGCACTCACCCGCACGGGGGTCCTCTCGGGAGGGCGGCAGAGCCCTGCAGGGCCCAGGGAGCACTCACCTGCACGGGGCTCCTCTCGGGGGGACAGCAGAGCCCTGCAGGGCCCAGGGAGCACTCACCCACACGGGGCTCCTCTCGGGAGGACAGCAGAGCCCTGCCCCTGGGGAGCGCCTCACCTGCACGGGGGTCCTCTCGGGAGGACGGCAGAGCCCTGCCCCCGGGGAGCACCTCACCCGCACGGGGGTCCTCTCGGGAGGGCGGCAGAGCCCTGCCGGGCCGGGGAGCACTCACCTGCACGGGGGTCCTCTCGGGAGGACGGCAGAGCCCTGCCCCCGGGGAGCGCCTCACCCGCACGGGGGTCCTCTCGGGAGGGCGGCAGAGCCCTGCCGGGCCGGGGAGCACTCACCTGCACGGGGGTCCTCTCGGGAGGACGGCAGAGCCCTGCAGGGCCGGGGAGCACTCACCTGCACGGGGGTCCTCTCGGGAGGGCGGCAGAACCCTGCAGGGCCCAGGGAGCACTCACCTGCACGGGGCTCCTCTCGGGAGGGCGGCAGAGCCCTGCAGGGCCCGGGGAGCGCCTCACCCACACGGGGCTCCTCTCGGGAGGGCGGCAGAGCCCTGCCGGGCCTGGGGAGCGCCTCACCCACACGGGGGTCCTCTCAGGACTGTGGCTGGGCCCCTCTGCAGTCAGGCAGCTGAGCCGGCCGCGGGACCTGTGGGCGTTTCCCCCGAGTCTGCAGCGTGGCTCTGGCTCTAATGGCTCTCATCTGCCGCAGAACGGAAGCTTGGTTTTGATGACGGTTAATCAGTGCCATCTTCCATCTGTACTATTCTGTTTTGTTTTCTTTTGCCTTCTCTGTGTGGGTCTGTGTTTCCTTGTGCGTGCTCCCATGATTACAGGGTACGCGCTGGCCCCTCTGTCTGTTCAGCGTGGGCGCTGGACCCCTTCCCGAGTCTGTGTTGGAGTCGGCTCCCAGGCGACACCCGGATGTGCTGGAAATCCCCCAGGCCTTGTTCCATCACCAAGCACATTTGGAAGACTCTCAGGGGAGGGAAGTGAATCATATTCACCCAGAAATTGCCGTTTCTGTCTCTCCTCTGATTTTTTTTTTTTTATTTGAGAGGCAGAGTTACAGCAGAGAGAGAGAGAGAGAGAGAGAGAGAGAGAGAGGTCTTCCATCTGCTGGTTCACTCCCCAAATGGCTACAATGGCCAGGGCTGAGCAGATCCAAAACCAGGAGCCAGGAGCTTCTCCTGAGTCTCCCACGTGGGTGCCGGGGCCCAAGAACTTGGGCCATCTTCTGTTGCTTTCCCAGGCCATGGCAGAGAGCTGGATTGGAAAGAGGAGCAGCCGGGACATGAACCGGCACCCGTATGGGATGCCGGCACTGCGGGGCAGGGGTTTGCACTATCAAGAAGCTGGATCGGAAGTAGAGTAGCCAGCGCTTGAACTTGTTCCAGGATGGAATGCAGGCATCTTCAGTGATGATGTAACCTGCTTCGCCTCAACGCCAGCCCCCATCAGCCTTGTTAGCTCCTGAAAGCCCTGGTCTGTACAGCCTGTTTGCCTAGTGCGCTTGCAGTGTGTGCAAACATTAAGCATCCCCTGTCCTTGCCAACAGCTACCGCCATCACCGTGACAACGTGTTGCTAGTATTATAAACACTAACAGTTATGATGGTAGTGTTGTTGGCTGTGTTACTATTTACAGTATTGATGACTGTGTTCTGATGACGGTGGTGGTTGTTGCTGGACACCTGGTCTGGCGCTGGGTCCACCACGTGCCATTGCCGGCGCACCGCGCTCTGTGCACAGAGGCTTCGTCATTCTGCTGTTGATGGCGCTGTTGACTGGGGTGTAGTGGGTGCCAGGGCCGAGGGCTGTGCCCAGCTCCTCCTTGGATCTTTACAGCCGCCGTGTGGAGGCCGAATCCGGGACGTGCCCAGGTCGCTTACCTTGTACTTATCACAGTCAGTTCCAGAATGTTCCCTGACGCAAACATGGCCTCGTGCTCTCGGGCCCTGTTCTTGTTTCAGAGGCCACGCCCCGTGGAGGAGGGCGGTGTTGCCCAGAGCGCTGTCACTGCCCGGTCCTCGGTTTCCGGTCTGGAAGGTCGGGGCTGGGCTTGCGTGCGAGGTCCCTTCCAGGCTTACCGGTTCCATGATTCGGGTTGTGTCTGAGCCGTTGTTACCTGCAGAGTGAAGAAATACCTCCTCCAATTCGTTGTAAAGTTTCCTCTAAGCTTTGTGCCTTTTCCATCTCTTCCCGGTGGAGACAGGCTCTCAAGGGTCAGAGGTCAGGCTGCTCATTACGGGCTGTGGTTGTCAGAGACAAAACAAACCCTCGTCCACAGTAAACAGGCTTCCTTCCTTTTGGGAGAAAAATGACACGTATGCATATTCATTTACATGGTAATTATTATTTTTTAGCTACGCAGGGACTAGAATTGATAATGTAGAGCTCAAAAAGAAGGCAGGGAGCAGCGTTTTGGGGGAAATAAAGCAGTCATAACCCATCAGGATTCTGTGGTTAGTGTGGGTTTTTTTTTCCTTTCTTGTTTTTCGGTCTAATGCAATCTCTTTGAAGACTGTTTTGAAGTGACCATCCAATGCATCAGAGAAAGAGAAATTAGCAGTTTGTATTATTGGAGCCATGCAAAGGAGGTGGCTCTACCTGCTGGAGACCCACGAGCCACTCCTCAGAGTTCGTCAAGTTCTTGAGGTCAGAATGGGCCCTGGCTGCCACCCCCAGGGCACCAGAGAGCTAAGAAATGGGGCAGTGGGCTCTGGAGACTTGGGGAGGGCCCAGTGCCGAGGAGACTGGAGAGTCGGGCCTGAGAAGCCCCTCCTCTGCTCGGCACCAGCCCTGGTTTCACCTGGTTTCTGCCCTCGTGGCCCGACAGCCACCCTGGTTCTCGCCTATCCCTTCACACTGCTGCCGGAGGCACACTTGGTCGGCTTGTGTTATTAAATTTGTATTGCTATAAGGAGAACATATTTTAGGTAGTTGGTTGGTAGGTTTTTAACGAGTGAATTTCTTTGCTGACCACACAGCATCCCTTCGTGAGGTTCAAAATGGAAAAGGTAGCTGAGCCCCGGCCCCACTGCCTGGCGCCCCTCTCTGCAGGGAGGCTCCTCCCTTGGAAGGCCATTTCACGCATAGGGGCCATTGGTCGTCTTTTTTTTTTTTTTTAAGATTTTATTTATTTATTTGAGAGACAGAGTTACAGACAGAGTAGAATGAGGGGGAGACAGAGAGAGAGCTCTTCCATCCACTGGTTCACTCCCCAAATGGCCACAATGGCTGGAGCTGAGCCGATCTGAAGCCAGGAGCCAGGAGTCTCCTCCAGGTCTCCCACGTGGGTGCAGGGGCCCAAGCACTTGGGCCGTCTTCTACTGCTTTCCCAGGCCACAGCAGAGAGATGAATTGGAAGTGGAGCAGCTGGGACTTGAACCAGCACCCATATGGGATGCTGGTGCCACAGGTGGAGGCTTAGCCCACTATGCTACAGTGCTGGCCCCAACTTGGTAGTCTTTTCAGTGTAGTGCTTGAGGGGGAAACAAACAGTGAAATTTCAGAGCCCCTTGCAGCCCGTCTCCTGCCCCTACCCCGACTCCCGTCCACTTGGGATAGAGTTCGCGTGTTTTCCTTTCATTCATGTGCGTTTCTGCTGTGGGTCGAGTTCCTCCGCCCGGGAAGCCTGGGCTTTGTGACAAGGCTGGGGAGCGTCATGCAGGAAGCCAAGCACGTGGGGTACGTGGCTGCCCACCCTCCATTTCTTTAAGATTTATTTATTTATTTGAAAGTCAGAGTTGCACAGAGAGAGGAGAGGTAGAGAGAGAGAGAGAGGTCTTCCCATCCGTTGCAACAGCTGGAGCTGAGCTGATCTGAAGCCAGGAGCCAGGAGCTTCCTCTGGGTCTCCTATGTGGGTGCAGGGGCCCAAGGACTTGGGCCATCTTCTGCTGCTTTCCCAGGCTACAGCAGAGAGCTGGATCGGAAGTGGAGCAGCCAGGACTAGAACCGGTACCCACATGGGACGCCAGCACTGGAGGCGGCGGCTTTACCCGCTACGCCACAGTGCCAGCCCCAGATCTCAAGTTTTTTGCACCGGAATGGACTCATCTCCTAGTTCCATGTTCAGTGAACGTTTTGAAGTGCCCACCAGTGCCCAACAGCAGGCCCAGCTCAGAGGCAGCTCCCGTCACATCCGAACCACTGTCCCAGGAGGGTGCCGTCAGCCAGGACTTCCGGGGCACCTGCTGTGTCGGTGTCTGCTGGGGACAAAGCAGAAGAGGCGGCTGGGAGGGCCGGCAGGTGGCGACTGTGCAGGCACCGCCGATGTCCCGACGTGGGCTATTGCTTAGGAACCCCAACCGCAGACCCAAAGGAGGGACGGATACGTAAGCCCAAAGAACAGACCTTCTAGAATTGCGTCAGGTTCAGAACGCCTGGTTCCTGCCGGACCTGCAGCGAGAACGCCACCATCAAATGCAGAACTTGATGTCGGCTGGACCTCGGCCAGCTGCCCCCAGGCTCCGGCACCGGGCAGGAGGTCTCGGTTGCAGTGCACGTCCCCAGCCCCACGCACGACCCCATTCCCTTGACTTGGGTGAAGTGCAGGGTCATTCTTCGTGCTCATTTGACGTCATGGAGTGGCAGGCGTTGGCGTAGGTGGTGAGTGGCACCTGGAGCCCTTCGCTGGGGGCCTGGGTTTCCGTCCTGGCTCTGTTTCTAATTCCAGCTTCCTGCTCACTTGCACCCCAGAGCTGGCAGGAGATGGCCAGGTCCCTGCCACCCACATGGGGGCCTGGGGTGGGGTCCAGGCTCCTGGCTTCAGCCTGGCCTGCCCTTGGCTGCTGTGGGCATTTGGGGAGTGAACCAGTGGATAGAAGACCTCTCTCTCTCTCTCTCTCTCTCTCCCCCTCCCTCCCTCCCTCCCTCCCTCCCTCTCTCTCTTTCTCTCTGTCTCAACCTTTCACATAAAAATTAAAATACTTCATCATGGAGATTTGGAGACTTCACAGTTGAAGGGGAGGTGATGCTGCATACTTTGACTGAGGACCCGAAAGTTTACAATTTACCTCCTGGGTTTCCGGTGCCTCCCACCCCTTGTGGTCACAGATTTATGCCTGCCCAGAGCGGGAGTCAGGGTTTGGTGGGGGAACTCTGCCTGCCCAGAGCGGGAGTCAGGGTTTGGTGGGGGAACTCTGCCTGCCCAGAGCGGGAGTCAGGGTTTGGTGGGGGAACTCTGCCTGCCCAGAGCGGGAGTCAGGGTTTGGTGGGGGAACTCTGCCTGCCCAGAGTGGGAGTCAGGGTTTGGTGGGGGAACTCTGCCTGCCCAGAGCGGGAGTCAGGGTTTGGTGGGGGAGGTGCTAGCGGAGTGCAGGGCGGCTGCTGGGCCGTGGACCCAGCAGCTGTTTGTTTTGTTTCTCCTCGCGGTGTCACTGGGCTGGCACTAATTACACCGCTTTCATCCGGCTGACAGGAGAACACAGGATTTCCCTGCCACGGTGCTGGCACTCACAGGTTTGTGGACGTCACTCGCGCCCTCCGAGGACGCGGCTGTATTGATCAGCAGCTCTGCTCCAGCCCTGGGCTGTGTGTTCTCCTAATACAGACGCAGTCAGGCTTGCCGGAGATCCCATGGGGAGCGCTGAGCTCCACGTGGGCGACCTAGGGCGTGCGCCGGGGCCAGCAGCGAGGGCACCCCAGGCTGCACCTGCATGTTGAGGCCAGGGCTGGCTGGCTGGCTGGCTGGTCGGTCGGTCGGTTGAAGGCATGATCCAGGGCTTGCAGACGGCACGCGAGGACCACCTGTGGCCATGCGGGAGGTGAGCGGAGTGTTCCCTTGGGCTTTGTGGGCACGCCACACGTGATGGGCTCCCTCGCCCTGCAGGAGCAGGCTCCCCAGGCTGGGAAACACTGACCAGTGAGGGGCAGGCGGGGCGCCCAGAGCCCCGCCCCCATCCCTAAGCTCTTAGCTTTATTTTTTCTGCACGTTGTTGATGACAAAAAGTTTGATGTAAGGCCAAACACGCAGTCAGCGCCTTACTGTCCGTGGGATTTCAAGGGGTTGACAGGGCCGGGAGGAGAACCCGTACGGGCGTCGGTTTGAGTCCCGGCTGCTCCACTTCCAATCCAGCTCTCTGCTGTGGCCTGGGAAAGCAGTGGAAGATGGCCCAAGTCCTTGGGCCCCTGCACCTGCGTGGGAGACCTGAAGAGGCTCCTGGCTCCTGGCTTCAGATCAGCACAGCTTCGGCCATCGCGGCCAACTGGGGAGTGAACCAGCAGATGGAAGACTTTTCTCTCCATTTCTCCCTCTCTCTGTCTGTAACTCTACCTCCCAAATAAATAAATAAAAAGAAAGAAGGTAGGCAGAGAAAAAGAGCACAGCTCACCTTTCTCAAAATTATCATCCTGCCGCTAAAAGCGGTGACCGGTGGCCTTGTGCGCGTTGCTGGCGCCAGGCCTGCTTTATCATTTGTTCTTCGCCTCATGTGATTGTCCCGGCTGCTGGAAGCCGGTCTGCCCCCTCGTTGCCACCGTGCAGACGGAGGGCAGGCAGAGGGCTGCACGAGACTGGCTAAAAGTCACTCCACAGGCTGTTTGCTAGTTCCAAAGCCACTGCTTTGTCCTCACCCCCGTGAGAGGTAGGCTACCCCAGTCCCCCACCCCATCCAACATGCTTGGTCTGGGGGGGGGCTCTCCACGCAGGGCCACCATGCAGAGCTGACCGCAAGCCTGCAGAGTGCACGCTCGGAGCAGTGGGCAGCACCCCAGCCTCGGAGCTAGGGGCCTGGGTCATCTGGGGACACAGTGGTGGGAGGGCCTCAGGGACACCACGGTCATGTGATATGGTTTTGACTTGAAAAAAAATTTTTTTGGGCTGTTTGGAAACCAACACAAAACCTCTTGGCCATTCCCATCCGCCCTGGAGATGGCGGAGGGGTGAGCTCCCCGCAGTGCACGCGTGCATAAAAACGCCACAGGAAAATCAGTCCTGCCTTTCCCATCACTGCCGGGCCAGGCAAAGCCGGGGAAGGGCCAGGGCGAGGGAGCCCACCCCGCTGCAGCCGTACACGCGGGACGTGGAACACCAGCAGGTGTCGCACTGCGTTTGCGATTCAGCCTGGAGAGCACATCCTTGGCAGTCACCGTGCAGACGAGTTTCACATGGAGGCTGTCCTAAGACCACGGTGGCCGAGGCGTTCAAGGTTCTGTATGGCCCAGAATAGCCGGGGCTGGGGCAGTTTGATGTCACCCTTTTTCGTTCGTCGAAGTCGTCTCATTATTCCCACCGGTTGGCTTTGGAACGCATCAGCCGCCCAAACTTGACCTTTTCAAGGTGCATCTCTCTTCTGCCTGCTCAAAGTCCTCTTTTCTCTCTCCCTGCCTTGCGTGTTGGGAGCCACATAGTATTACACGAGGGGGAAACGGGGGTGGTGTTGGACCTGTGCCGTGTCTCTGGTGCTCGCCCCGGTTCAGACTCGGAGCCAGGCGAATCTGATCGGCCAAATGCAAATCTTCGGCGTCAGATCACTCCTTGGGCCTGGGAGGAATCTGCGCGCAGCTCCAGGGACCGTCTCGCTGGAGCCTGCCCACCCACACCGGGGGCTGGGAGCCAGCACAGGGGCAGCGCCGATGCGGGAAGCGCCCACGCTGCGGGGCCTTTGGAGGACGGAGGGCAACACATCAAAAAGGCAGAGGCCCGGAGGGCAGCCGAGGCTTCCCACGTGCGCTTGCTAATTGCGCTTTAATAATAGTCGCAAGGGCCAGACAGGCCAGTGTTCGCACAAAGCAGGCCGGCCCGGGCCGCGGCAGCCTGCTCTGCTGGGCCTCACCCAGCTCCCTGGGCTGCCTGGCTTCCTTTCTTTGCCTTTTTTTTTCTGCCTGTGACATCTGCTCAGTGCTTGTCCCTCCTGTGATACCATATCCCTCACAGCTGTGCAGACCCCGGCTCCGCACTGGTGCATGGAGTGCCCTGAGCATACGGCCTTTTTGATGTGTGATAAAACAGACCCGAGCCACGGGGGTATGGCGAGCGAAGGCATCAGAATATCAATTAACCTGCTCGGGAACAAAGCTGCAGCCCCAGAGTGGAAGAGACATCTCACTGAAGTGTCAGGAAGATGGATAATGTATTCTAATTAGCGATTGACGGATACCTCCACACCCAGCCACTCCTGGGCTCCGGACTCTCGGCCCGCGCCGCGCAGGGCTGCTGCGAGCGTCCTAACGGCCCTTGGCGGCAGCGGCCGGATGCCGTTGCCCGGTCCACGACTTCCTGCTTGGCCGGGATTCGCAGCTGCTGAGGGCTCCTTGGCCCAAACAGCCCCCTCGGACGAGCTGCCCATTTCTGCAGCGCAGCCGGCAAGCGCTCTGGAAAGCCCTGCTCTGAGCCTGAGTCCGGAGCTTCCGCGTTGTGGATGCTCCAGGACCCACAACTCGCTCTTGAAGAAGCCTCGGTCAAGACGTCGGCCCTTGCTGGTGCACCTGTGTGGACCTGCTGGGGCTGACAGGGAGGGCGCCCGCGTGGCTGCCTTGCTACGGGGTCTGGGGCTGCTCTGGTGGTCCCTGGGGGACCTTGTTCCCTAGATCCCGGTTTGCCACCCCTCCCCAAGTCAGAATGAGCAGGCTTGGAGAGCTGGTGGCCTGGGGTTCACCTCAGAGCCCCTACTTCCTCTCTCTAAAATTTCACACCCGCGCCGGAACCACACACCAGCGAGGCCAGGCCAATTAGGGAGAATGTTCCTCATTTTGCTGCACTTTTCCTGTGTAATTGGAAGTCCCACTTTCTCCAGCAAGAAGGCAGCGAGAGCTGTTCCCCTGAATAGCTCTGAGCGCGTTGGACCACATACCGCTAGGAGCTGCAGATGTGTGGGCGAGATGATGATTGCTCAGTGATGCAATATTCAAACCAAAGGTCTTTCTCAGAGCCGAGCCGAGCCGGAGCCTCAGCCTCTCTCCGGCTTCGAGAGGAGCTCGGAGCAGAATTACCAGCCTGCGTACCAGGAGCGGCAACCCGGGCGCTCACGGCTACTCCTCCCTCCAAATCAAGAAAAAAGACAGGGGTGTGGGTTTGGCCAAAGTGGAGGAAATGTTGGGGGGGCTTCCGGAGCTGAGAGGGAGGCCGCGTGCCGGCTTCCCGGGTGCCGTGCGGGTCCGCAGACGCTCGCTCTGTCTCGGACTGCAGCTCAGCACTCGGCTGCCTCTAACAAGGACTTGAGGGAGCAAAAGGCTGTTAAAGATTTGCTTGTGCGCTTCATTAGTTCTAGAAACCAGGGGTTCTGTGGCTGACTCTCCCGTATAATTTAATAAATTAATGAAAACCTGCCTGATTTTTTCCAGCATTCTTTATGGCGAGTAAATTTGTTTAGCTTGTTTTTTTTTTTTTTTTTTTAACTGTCAGTGGAAGCTGTAGGGACCTCAATGTTTTAATACTGAAGAAATGTGGACATTCTGTTTGGTTCTGTTCTTGACGAACGATGTCTGTCGCCGTCCCTCCCCGTGCGTTCTGTCAGCCGGGGGCTCTGGGTTGTGATGACCCTGAGTCTGCGCTTACCCACACGGCAGGGAGATCTGTAGTGACCGAGAGGGAGGGGCAGGGAGATCTCGTAGTGACCGAGAGGGAGGGGCAGGGAGATCTCATAGTGACCGAGAAGGAGGGGCAGGGAGATCTCATAGTGACCGAGAAGGAGGGGCAGGGAGATGTAGTGACCGAGAGCGAGGGGCAGGGAGATCTCATAGTGACCGAGAAGGAGGGGCAGGGAGATGTAGTGACCGAGAGCGAGGGGCAGGGAGATCTGTAGTGACCGAGAGGGAGGGGCAGGGAGATCTCATAGTGACCGAGAGCGAGGGGCAGGGAGATGTAGTGTCCGAGAGGGAGGGGCAGGGAGATCTCGTAGTGACCGAGAGCGAGGGGCAGGGAGATGTAGTGACCGAGAGGAGGGGCAGGGAGATCTCGTAGTGACCGAGAGGGAGGGGCAGGGAGATCTCATAGTGACCGAGAGGGAGGGGCTCCAGCAAGGCGGGGCTCCCTCTCGGAGCCAACGCCAGAAACCGCAGGTGCAACTGGGCTCCTCCCACCGTCTACACTGCAGAACGGAGACCTGGAGCAACTTCCGGCTTCATCCCAAGCACACCTCACCATGGATCTGGGTCAGGTCGAAAGCATTAAATTGCACACGTACGTGCGCACACGCGTGTGTGTGTGTGTGTCTGTGTAACCACACTCGCAGTTCCTGCCTTCAGAGATGGTGTGCTGCAGACACTCTGGGAGCATAAGGGAGACGAGGCGCCGACTCGCTCCTCTGAACCGGCAGCTCTCCCTTGATGAATTCACGGTGCGATGCCACTCCAAGCCTTGGGTAGGGATTCTGTTTTGGAACTTGACAAAATGCCTTTTCTTGCCTGGAAGAATGGATTTTGAAAAACAAAAGGAGGCACAGTACATCCTCCAAGGTGTCACAATAAACCATAAAGCCATAATAGTTTAAACAGTTAAATAAAAATAATTGAACAACCTATGGAAAGAATGAGGCCAGAGCCGATGTCATAGCAACATCAAAGCTCCGACAACAGGGGCGTGGCAGGAAGAGGCTGGGCTACTTCCCAGATAAGGTTGGGGCAGTTGGTGAGCCGTCAGGAGACAGACTGGGCCACAGCGTCCCGTGGCTCACACAGTGCCGTGTGGTTTTACTCACCCATTAGGTGTAGGAAGTGAAGATGGATTGGAGTGTGGCACAGCGGGTGAAGCTGCCACTCGGAGGCCTGCACCCCATGTGAGAGTGCCCGGTCCAAGTCCCGGCTCCTGGGGGCCTCCAGTCCGGGTTCCTGCTCCTGTGCCTGTGATGGCCCAAGGGAGCAAGTTCCTGGCTTCAGACTGGCCCAGCCCTGGGTGTTGTGTGCATGTAGGGAGTGGACCAGCAGATGGAAGATATTCTCTCTCTCTCTCTCTCTCTCTCTCTCATTCTTCTCTTCAAATAAATAGTCTTTTTTTTTTAAAGTAAAAATTTCAATTACACGATTCATCAACTTCTGTGGTGGGAAAGGCCTTTTGGTGCATCCATGCGGCACCAGAATCCCAAGAGGAAAGCAGTGGCAGACATGAACCAGCGCCGGTGTGTCAAAAACACTACCATACCCCAAATTAGAAGGCCACACACAGCCATCGGAAAACACGGGCACCACTGTGGGCCTCAGGGGGTCTCGTGGTGGTGTTGCCAAAGTTGCTGTTCGTATTCTCAATATGTAAAGAGTTGCTGTGACTAAGTAAAAGGATGAAGCCCCCAGGGGAAAGTGGCCAGACAGCAGGGCCAGACCCTGGGGGACAGCAAGCATTCAGAGAGCCAGTGACGATGGGAGTGACCGAAGATACAAATTAGAGAGATGGACAGCTAATTCCCCAAGGAGATGCTCCACACGGAGTCACAAACCGGCCAGGCAGTTGGGGAGCTCGCACAAAATGTATCGAAAACCGGGAGAAGACATCGGCTTTAGAGCTGCGGATTAAGGATATCCAAAACGTACAGCATTTTTCCTGATGGGAAAAACTGAAATCAAACTAAATGAGCAACAGGACGGGATTAACGTCCAGCAGGTCACTGCACACAACCCTGGGCAGCTGTGGAGTGGTGTGGGAAAATGTTCACGGGACGCTTTTGCTACGTGAAAGAACGGATGACAAAGGAGGACGTGCAGGGATTCTCCCCGCCTCCCCCTGCCCCGGGAACTGGTGTGTGTCTGTGCTGCCGGGAAGGAGGCCCAGCAGGGCGTTAACAGTGGGCCGCTAGGACGGTGGGGTCATCGGGAGCCTGCATCATCACCTGAGCTTTCTGGTGCCTTCCGCGGGGCGTGCGCGATCCTGTATTACTATCACGTGGAAAGAGTGAATAGCGGGGTGCGTGTTTGGTGCAGTGGTTGTACCCACTGCTTGGGACACCCACACCCCACTGGGGTCCAGCTTCGCGCCCAGTTCCCACTTCCGGCTAACGCACTCCTGGGAGGCAGCAGGTGATGGCTCAAGTCCTTGGGCCCCTGCCACCCCCATGGGGACTCACATGGAGTTCCAGGCTCCTGGCTTCAGCCTGGCTGAGCCTTGTTGCTGTGGGCATCTGGGGAGTGAACCAGTGGATGAGATCTCTCTCTGTCTCTGTCTCTGCTCAAATTAAATAAATACTTTTTTAAATATTGGAAGAGTTAACCAATAAACCTAAACCAGTGCCCTGGCTGTGCTGAGAAGGGCTTCAGCCCTGCTGTGGGTTAACTCCAGACCAGAAACCTGAGCCCAGGGCTAATGCATCATCCAGCATTTGCTTGAAAACCGGGATTTGGTTTTGATCCTGGTGATTCCTGGTCCCAGGGGTCCCAGATCTGAGAAACCGTCTTCAGGAAGCAACCCGACACGTGGAAGGAGCTGTGCACCGAACATGCCCGTCACACCGCTATTTACGGCAGTGATAATTTTTTTAAAAACATTTATTTTATTTATTTGAAAGAGTTACAGAGAGAGGTAGAGACAGAGAGAGAGCTCTTCCATCCACTAGTTCACTCCCCACATGGCCGCAATGGCCGGAGCTGTGCCGATCCGAAGCCAAGAGCCAGGAGCTTCTTCCAGGTCTCCCATGTGGGTGCAGGGGCCCAAGGACTGGGGCCACCTTCCACTGCTTTCCCAGGCCACAGCAGAGAGCTGGATGGGAAGAGGAGCAGCCGAGACTAGAACCGGCACCGATATGGGATGCCAGTGCCTCGTGCCAGGGCTTTAACCCGCTGCACCACAGTGCTGGCCCCCGGCAGTGACAGTTGTCAGCAGCCGTGGGACGTGGCTGAGTGGCACCCTCACGTGGTGGGGCGTTACCTAGCCGTGGACCTAGGCGAAGACGCACGTGGCAGCTGCAATGTTGGGTGGAGAAAACGTGGACATCCGACGTGTGTGCTGTGGTTCTCATTGTGAGTGTGAGATGGGGAGGGGACGACACTGTCACCAGGGCGGTTGTCACAGCACGTCGGTGTGGAGGTCAGAAAACCTCATTTTCCTTGGCCGTGAGAGCGGCAGTCTCTCCGCACAGCTGTCGCGTTCTTCTAAAGACAATTTCTGAGAGCCCCAGCTGAGCGCCACCCCGTCCTCCACCAGGGCTGGGTCCTGGACGGCATCCCGGAGTCGCGAGAGCAGGTGCTGATGACGCAGATGCTGGGCATCGCCCCCAGACACGTCAGTGAGTGGCTCCGGGGCCCCGAGGGCGGGCAGGGGGCACCCTGCTCGGAGTCCCCGCCTCCCTCCCAGAGGAGGGCTGCTGGGCCCAGGACCCAGCGAGGACGAGGGCAGCACCGCCACGTCCCTCGCAAAGCTGGGAGCGTCAGCTTTTCCTCCAGACCGTGGGGCTTTGGTCTCACCCGGCGGTTCCTTGTCCCGAGCATCGCACATCCGAGACGCTCCCTTGTGACGTGTGTCGCAGGTGTGGCGGTCTTCCCGGGGCTGATCAGGACTGCAAAGGCCGTCAGCTGTGGGGACGCCCCGTGGCAGCCATTCCCAGGCCTGGGACTCGGGGCCTCGTGCTTCAGCGCACAGAGGACCTTTCCGTGGGGGTTGGCGGGGTGGGGGTGGCGGTTGTTGTATGGCACCAGGCAGCCCACCAGGTCCAGTCTGCTCTGTTTTCTCTCTGCCCAGTCGTGCTGAATGCGCCGGACATGGTCCTGATAGAGAGAAACCTGGGGAAGAGGATCGACCCTCAGACCGGAGGTACGGCCTCCCACCCCGCCCCTGACCCTCAGACCGGAGGGACAGCCGCCTCCCACCCGACCCCTGACCCTCAGACCGGAGGGACAGCCGCCTCCCACCCGACCCCTGACCCTCAGACCGGAGGGACAGCCACCTCCCACCCCGCCCCTGACCCTCAGACCGGAGGGACGGCCACCTCCCACCCCGTCCTCCCCTGGGGTTTCAGAGGGGGTGCTGATACGGTTGCCATGCCTCCCCCTCTGCCCCGGGCACGGGCACGCCGAGGCTCAGGCTGGCTGCTGAGTGGAAGACACTGGAGGTGTCCGATCAGTTCGGGCAGATGTGGCAGTGGGGGCCTGTTCCCACCCCCGGAGGTGTCCGATCAGTTCGGGCAATGTGGCAGTGAGGGCCTGTTCCCACCCCCGGAGGTGTCCGATCAGTTCGGGCAGATGTGGCAGTGAGGGCCTGTCCCCACCCCCGGAGGAGCCTTGTTCCTGGCAGAGCCAGGCTGGAATGGGGCTGTCACTCCCTCCCGGGTGCCTGGGCTTTGAGCCCACTCTGCTGAGGCCGTGTCCTGGCTCAGGGCCGTGCACACGGCCCCCGGGTTGGTCTCCACCTCCTTGAGGGAAACTGTGCACCCACATCCTTGGTCACGTGCGTGGAAGAGCAAAGCCTGGGCCTTGTCCGAGTCGGCACTTGGGAGTGAGAAGGCCAGGACCTGTGTTTTGTTAGGCCTGCTGTGAGCACGCAGGGCGGCTGTGCAGGGCGGCTGTCAGTAGTCCTGCTGCCCGCAGCCCCTGGCCGAGGGTCACTGCTGTCAGTGTTACTGTTACTGGTGTTCTGCAGTCGTGGGGTTGTCACTGTGGCATTCCACAGCCGCATGTTATAGTCACTACAACAGCAAGTTATTTTTTTTTTTAAAATTTTTGACAGGCAGAGTGGACAGTGAGAGAGAGAGAGAAAGGTCTTCCTTTTGCCGTTGGTTCACCCTCCAATGGCCGCCGCGGTAGCGCGCTGTGGCCGGCGCACCGCGCTGATCCGATGGCAGGAGCCAGGTGCTTCTCCTGGTCTCCCATGGGGTGCAGGGCCCAAGCACTTGGGCCATCCTCCACTGCACTCCCGGGCCATAGCAGAGAGCTGGCCTGGAAGAGGGGCAACCGGGACAGGATCGGTGCCCCAACCGGGACTAGAACCCGGTGTGCCGGCGCCGCAAGGCGGAAGATTAGCCTAGTGAGCCACGGCGCCGGCCTACAACAGCAAGTTATTGTTATTGGTGCGCTACTGTCACTACAGCGGTGTGCTGCTGTTACTACAGCGGTGTGCTGCTGTCACTACAGAGTGTGCTACTGTTACTACAGTAGTGTGCTGTTACTACAGTAGTGTGCTGCTACTACAGCGACAGAATAGTCAGAGCAGGCCCAGAACGGAAGCCAGACCTGGCACTGCTGGTCCTGGCCCCCGCTGGGCGCCGTGTCTCCGCGGCCAGCTGACTCTAACCGCGCGCCGCTCTCTGCAGAGATTTACCATACCACCTTCGACTGGCCCCCCGAACCCGAGACCCAGAACCGCCTGGTGATGCCAGAGGGCATCTCGGAGCTGGAGACGGCTCGGAAGCTGCTGGAGTACCACAGGAACATCATCCGGATCCTGCCCTCCTACCCCAAGATCCTGAAGGCCATCAGCGCCGACCAGCCGTGCGTGGACGTCTTCTACCAGGGTGAGCCCCACGGGTCTTGGTGCACGTCCACCCCTCCTCCCCACAGCTCGCGGTCTGGTGGTGGCGCGGGCCCAGGGCACGCTGGGATCCCGGGCATTGACTCATTCTCCACCCAGGAAGGGAGGCCTGCGGCATCCTGGGAGAGGCCCTCTGGGAAAGCCTGGGTGTGACCACTCCTCCAGCCCACCCTGGCTTTGACGGTGATGGGGAGGGAGGAGGGGAGGCAGGGGGTGGGGAGGGAGGAGGGGAGACAGGGGGTGGGGAAGGAGGTGGGCAGGCAGGGGATGGGGTGGGAGGAGGGCAGGCAGGGGGTGGGGTGGGAGGAGGGCAGGCAGGGGGTGAGGAGGGAGGAGGGCAGGCAGGGGATGGGGAGGGAGGAGGGGAGATGGGGTGGGGAGGGAGGAGGGGAGACGGGATGGGGAGGGAGGAGGGCAGGCAGGGGATGGGGAGGGTGGAGGGGAGACAGGGGGTGGGGTGGGAGGAGGGCAGGCAGGGGGTGGGGTGGGAGGAGGGCGGGCAGGGGGTGAGGAGGGAGGAGGGCAGGCAGGGGATGGGGAGGGAGGAGGGGAGATGGGGGTGGGGAGGGAGGAGGGCAGGCAGGGGATGGGGTGGGAGGAGGGGAGACGGGGTGGGGAGGGAGGAGGGCAGGCAGGGGATGGGGTGGGAGGAGGGGAGATGGGGGTGGGGAGGGAGGAGGGCAGGCAGGGGGTGGGGTGGGAGGAGGGCAGGCAGGGGGTGAGGAGGGAGGAGGGCAGGCAGGGGATGGGGTGGGAGGAGGGGAGACGGGGTGGGGAGGGAGGAGGGCAGGCAGGGGATGGGGTGGGAGGAGGGGAGACGGGGTGGGGAGGGGAGGAGGGCAGGCAGGGGATGGGGTGGGAGGAGGGGAGACGGGGTGGGGAGGGAGGAGGGCAGGCAGGGGGTGGGGTGGGAGGAGGGCAGGCAGGGGGTGAGGAGGGAGGAGGGCAGGCAGGGGATGGGGAGGGAGGAGGGGAGACGGGGTGGGGAGGGAGGAGGGGAGACAGGGGGTGGGGAGGGAGGAGGGGAGACGGGGTGGGGAGGGAGGAGGGCAGGCAGGGGGTGGGGTGGGAGGGACGCGTCAACAAGAAGTTCAGGCTTGGCCTTGAAGGACAAGGCAAGGAAAATACACGAAGATGAAGACACAGACGAAAACAAGAAAGCCTCCGTCTCAAAAAATGGATCAACAGCAAGTGACCCAGCCCAGGCGTGGTGGGCCCTGTAGAGAGGGCCAGGCAGCCCCTGCCCGGTGTCCGCAGCCACAGCTACAGCTCACAGCCACTTGGCGGAAGTCGGCTGAAGCAGGCTGTGCGAGGCGGAGGGGGGGCACTGCACCCTGGGAACCTGGAGCTGGGTGACCTGTGTTCAGCCCCAGGCCCCTCACACAGCAGCTGTGCGGCCTGTGGCAGCTCCCTTAACCCCTCTGAGTCAGTGTTGCCATCCCTAAAATGGGAGCAAAGCTGTGCCTCCCTCCCCTGTGTAGGCAAGGACTCAGCGAGACCCCGCCAGCCTGGCGTGGCCACCATGGCCGCCACGAGCCCAAAGCGGGTGCAGAGCAGGGCCCCGTGCCCGGCGGACGCCTGAGTAATCCCACCCCAGAGCTAAGTCTGTGTAGACAACTTGCTGTGCAGACAACTGAACCGGTCAGCCCGCCTCCCCCAGTGAGAGCACCCACCCAGACACGACACACTGGGCAGCAGCAGGGCCCTTTTCCCCATAGAAGAGCTTTGTTTTGTTGGGGCGGGGGCTCCGAGCTGCCCCCACCCCTCCCCGGTAGAAGCCTTGTGGCCTGATTGGCCTTCTGCCCGGGCGGCACCACCAGCACAGCCTCGCCCAGGCTCGGGCGACCTCCCCGGCTCCCGCGACTGCGTCTGGGAAGGGGTTTAGTAGCAAACTCTGTGCTCCCACGATCAACAACATTTATCTTCTGCCATGATTCTGAGTTCACACATTAATTACTTCCAAATCACTTAATTAAATTTAAAAGTTCATATGATCGTTCATAAAGAATTCATGCCTGGAATTGTAAATAAAAATGTGAGTGTCTGAATATTAATTATTATTAATTAATAATGCAGAGAGATAAATTGAAAATTGGGATGCAAAATTCTCCCTGTGTTGTTTTTTTAATCTCTGTGCAGTGCATCCACCAAGCGCAGATTTCTAAAAAGAATAATTAGATGTTGACACTGCCTGGGGGATCATTACTTCTAATTAACTTGGTTACTTACTGTAAATTAAGCATCATTTGTAAGCAGGCTGCCTGCTTTCAGATGCGCTGGATCACGGAGGGTCCGAGAGTGAAGGCAGCTTTGCTGGGCCCCTCTTGCTCCCTCAGGGCTGCCCTCCCGGGGCACTGCTACGCAGGGCAGTGGGCGAGGGAGGCTGACCCGGCCCTGCCACGTCTCTGAGCCTCATGGACACTTCTGGAAAATGGGACGGGATTAGCACACCTCTCAGGGGATTGTTTTTTTTTTAAAGATTTATTTATTTATTTATTTATTTGAAAGGCAGAGTTACAGAGAGGCAGAGGCAGAGAGAGAGAGAGAGAGAGAGAGGTCTTCCATCTGCTGATTCACTCCCTAAATGGCTGCAACAGCCAGAGCTGATCTGAAGCCAGGAGCAAGGGGCTTCTTCCAGGTCTCCCATGCGGGTGCAGGGGCCCAAGCACGTGGGCCATCTTCCACTGCTTTCCCAGGTGCATTAGCAGGGAACTGGATGGGAAGTGGTGCATCTGGGACTCGAACCGGCGCCCATATGGGATGCCGGCGCTGCAGGTGGTGGTCTCACCTTCTGTGCCACGGCGCCTGCCACGTAGAATGTTTAGCTTAGCAATCAACACGTGATGATGATGATGGTGGTGGTGGTATCACAGCCTGGGAAACGAGTTTGACTTGCCTGTGCCTTTCAGTTCTATAAAAGAAGGTGCTGCAGTGTCTCCAACAACCCTTCCAATCAGATAATCCTACAGAGATCCCAGAGTCCAGACTGTCCACAACTGGGACCTGCCCCAGGGCCTCTCCCCCACCCAGGCAGCACTTGGCAAAGCCTGAAGACAGTTTGTGGTTGTCACAACTTGGGGTCGTGCCACTGGCAACCAGTGGGACAGCCGGGGGGCTTCTCAACACCCTGCAAAGCACGGGGCAGCCCCACAGCCAGGAGTCGCCTGGGCCCAAACATTGGTGTCGCCCAGGCTGAGAAACCACGCCACACCTGTGGAGCATTCTTGGAGGCTGCTGACTCGGCCCCAGCCTGGGACGGAATCCCTTGGAGGCCCCTGGCAAAGGCAGGTGAGCAGGAAGGTGGGGGGCCACCTGTGGCCGGCACAGCTTGGTCCGGGGCCTTGGCAGGAGGTTAGGCCAGAGGAAGGACTTCCCGTTTTCAGGCCAGCTTTGCAGCTGGCCTGGCTTCCTGGCCCAGGTACCCACAGGCTGCCTTTCTCTGCACTCACGGGCCTGTTCTCGCAGCCCCTCTTCTGTGCTCAGCTGGGAGGCGGCCAGCTTGATGGTCAGCAGCTTCTCCCTGCGACTTCATGGCATCCAGTTCCCCCCACGGGGTGGGTCACCTGGCTATTGGAGGTGGTCACCTGTGCCTCTCCAGTTCTTTGTTCGTCAAATGCCACGGAGCCCCTGCAGGCCAGGGCCGTGCAGCGCCGTCTGCCCGCTCCTGTGACCTGTTTGATCAGTGCCTCCTGTGAGACCCACAACGAGGACCGCGGCTACACAAGTGATTCTCCCCCGCCTCCCTGCACCGGGCCCCTCCCGGCCTGGTGCAACCATCAAAGCTGGTGCCCGACATGAGGGCACTCCTGCAGACAGCCTGCCTGCTCCCAGACCTTCGGGTTGGAGGCTCCGCCGGCATTCAGTTTGGAAACCTCGCAGACCCAACAGTGCCAGCTCCCAACCCTGGCACACCCGGCCCGGCTGCCCTGGAGGGCAGTGCGGCCGTGACCTAGGATCCCTCTTGGATTTCCCTGGGCCTGCTGCTGCCCCTGCCGCCCACCCTGACCCCACTCCTTCCCCTGCAGCTTCACCCGTGGCTGCTTCTCGGGGTCTCCATGGTGCTGTCAGAGGCAGTCGCCGCCCTGCGGGAGCAGGCGTTGGAAGCCACTTCCCTTCCTTTAGGGCCTGGGTCTATGATCCTTCTATGCTCTCTTCCAGCTCTGACCTATGTCCAAACGCACCATCGATCCAACGCCCCGTTCACCCCGAGAGTGCTGCTGTGTGGGCCCTTGGGCAGCGGGAAGAGCCTGCAGGCCGCCCTCCTGGCCCAGAAATACGGCCTGGTCAATGGTGAGTCCCCGCAAGCCGCCCTGCCTCCTCCCTCCCGTGGGGTGGGCCCAGGCCCGGTGGGCAGGAGGCTCCAGACACTGCGGCTGCTTGCTCTCTGCTCTCAACAATTTGCAGTCAGTGCGGGCGTAGGATGCGTCCCTCCGGAAGGGGAAGGTTACCATAAACACGTGAGCCGATGAGGACGCGGCGGCAGCCCAAGGAGCTGCGGTGCTTTCTCGGCATCGCCGGTTTATAGCCGAGGAGCAGGGGTTTCTGTGTGCCGTCCCCAGAACCACCTGATGCAGCCCGGGCTGCCCCCAGGAGCCCCAGCTCCTGCATGAAGTGGAGCCGCGGGTGGCTGCTCGGTCCCTCCGGTCTCGCTCGGCTCCCAGCCCCGGGTCCGTGTGTTTACAGGCAAGCGGTCTCTGAGCCAGAGGCCGGCTTCTCACTCCGCAGTTTCCATAAATATTTCACCAGCAGGAGAGGAAACATTGAGATCAGCTCGCCAGGTCCCGGGCGGACTCGGCTGCCGGCCTGCGTTCAGGAGGATCAAGCCCAGAAGGAGGAAGAAACTGGGGCTGATCCACAGTGCGGGGTGGAGGGGTGGCGGGCACGGCGCCCACAAGCTTGCACACCCTCTGCTCGCATACCCAGCCCTGCAGGGCGAGTGTGAGTGCGCAAGCCCCCGGTCACACAGACAGCGACAGACAGACACGCGGGAGGTCACTCGGCAAAGCGTGTGCCCAGGGGGAGTCACCGTGTGAGCTTCTTTTGATGCAAAAACAGTGCTGAAGTCCACAAGCAGTTTTTTTTCACTATGCACATCAGAGCAAACTCCCACCTTGATTTGTTTGTTTCTTTATTGGGCCAAAGCTGGGGGCTGGGGACTCCGGCCAGGTCTGTTGCCTGCTGCCTCCCACGGTCTGTGTTAGCAGGAAGCTAACATCAGAGGCCAGAGCTGGGATTGAGATCAGGGACCTGGGCCCTCGGCTGAATGCCTCCCCCTCAGGCTTGCAATTTCAGCTGCACAGACGTGGAGAAATGACAACGTGTGTTGTGGATTTCCAAAGTTTTTGCAACAAAATAAACCTGTCTTTTGATTGCATTTGCACAAACTTCTGGAGGCCCCTTGTGTATACACAAACACAAATGTGGATACATGTGACCACAGAAGTACCAAGTGCTGAATACAAATGCTTTTCAGTTAGATATACACCAACTTCTTAAATCCATCCCAGAGTCACTAAGACTGGCCAGGAATCAGCCACAAGATCAAGACAGAGACTGGACAGTTATGCTACAAATTTTATTAGCATGGAAAAAAAAGTGCACTTTGGCGTAGAAAATGCTTTCCCTTGCATGGATTAAAAACAAATTATTCAGATAATTCCTTCTCCTGCTGACTTTACTTGTTAAGAATGAGGCGCGGGGCCGGCATTTCGATGTCGCCGGTGAAGCCGCCGCCGCCTGTGGCACTGGCATCCTACATGAGTGCCTGTTTGCGTGTTGGCTGCCCCACGTCCTATCATCTCCCCACTTGGTGCTTGGGAAAGCAGCAGAAGATGACCCACGTCCTTGGGCCCCCACTCCCACGTGGGAGACCTGGAAGAAGCTCCTGGCTTCAGCCTGGCCCAGCACTGGCCATTGTGGCCATTTAGGGAGAGAACCAGCGGGTGGGAGTTCTCTCTCCTTCTCTCCCTCTCCCTATAACTGACTTCCAAATAAAATAAGCACATCTCTTAAAAAGAAGAAGAGGGGTGGGGGAGGAGGGAGAGATGGAGGAGGAAGAGGAAGAAGAAGGCTTGGTCTCCGCCGTGGTTGAGGACGGCTTCGTGTGGCAGCTCTGCTGGGGGTGGCTCAGAGAACTCCCCTCGGTGCCACTTGGTGGGAGTCACCACTCTGGGCGTGGCTTTGTTTATGCAGACACTTTCATTCAAGATGAGTTTTTTATATATAATTTATTTATTTTATTTGACAGGTAGAGTTATAGACAGTAAGGGAGAGACAGACAGACAGAAAGGTCTTCCCTCCATTGCTTCACTCCCCAAATGGCCGCCACAGCCGGCGTTGCCAGGTGCTTCCTCCTGGTCTCCCATGCAGGTGAAGAGGCCCAAGCACTTGGGCCATCCTCCACTGCCTTCCCAGGCCACAGCAGAGAGCTGGCCTGGAAGAGGGGCAACCAGGACTAGAACCCGGCGCCCATATGGGATGCCAGCGCTGCAGGTGGAGGATTAACCAAGTGAGCCATGGCACCAGCCCCCCCCCCCTTTTTTAATATAATTTAAATGGCTTTCAGTGCACCAATTGCGAAGAGATGAAAGTACCTGCCTAGCTTTTTTGTCCCCAAAATGAAAATAGCGAGGTTCAGCATGGTTTTTGCTTTGTAACAAAGCAGCCATTATGGACTTCTAGCTAGTGGGGCGTCAGGAGGCTGACTCAGGAAATGCACAAAGCTGGCCTCCAAAAAGGCGCAGCAACTTGACCTGGAAGTCAGCCGCCGGGGGAGAGGCAGTGCCGCGCCCGAGGCCTGAGCTCAGGCACTGACCCCGAGCCGCGAAACCCTCGGGCCGCCCCACATACACCCACCGAGTGCATCCCAGGACCACCATTCGGGCACCGCCTTTTGGAAGGTGACGGCCGGCCGTGCAGGTGCACCCAGTGGCGTCCTCGCTTGGGTTTTACTCCTCTTCCCTCAGCGAGCACGGACGCCTCGGATGCGGAGTGAGCGCTGGGGGCGCCGCAGACCCTGCTGCTCGGCGCACTCCTCAGACAAGCTGTGGCAATGCCGCTTAATGCAGAGCCTGCTGCCTCCGATGAGAAGCCCGGGCAGCGACCTGACAGCGCGGTGCCTCACTCAGAGCCGGGGGGCAGAGTCGCGGGGCAGGGGCTGGTCTCATCTTTGTTTGCTTTTTTAAAGATGTGTTCATTTGAAAGGAAGAGTTTTACACACACACACACACACACACAGAGAGAGAGAGAGAGAGAGAGAGAGAGAGAGAATTTTCCATCTACTGGTTCACTCCCCAAAGGCCCACAACAGCCAGAGCTGGGCCAGGCCAAAGCCACGAGCCAGGAGCCCCATCCAGGTCTCCCACGTGGGTGGCAGGGACCCCAACATTTGAGCATCACCTGCTGCCTCCCAGGTGTTAACAGGAAGCTGCATGGGAAGCGTGGAGTCGCCCACGTGGGGCTCAGCCCACTGCACTCAGCGCCCACCCCGGCTGCCTTGTATTCTTTGGGAACGGATCACACAAATGTTAAGTATGTGGAGGTTTCCCCAGGTTGGTTTTTTGTTATTTATTTCTAATTTAATTCTTTTATGCTCAAGGAAGTTGCATGTCCTATGTAATTTTGATCCTTTGAGTTTTTTTTTTTTTTTTTTTTTTTTTTACGGCCCAGACTATCATTTATCTTGGCGAATTCCATGTGCACTTGAAAAGAATATGTATTGTGGCATTGTTGAGTACGGTGCACGATAGATAACAGGATAGGACGTTTGACGTATCCAGCGGTGGTGGCCACCTCTCTCTCCTTCATCTTGTTCTCTCTGCTGTTTCAGTTGCTGGGAGAGGTGCGTTAGAGTCTCTGAGTGTGGGTTTGTCCATCTCTGTGTTTGTGTCACGTAACTGGTTAGGGGCGCACACACCAAGCGCCTTTACGTCCTCCCGATGAAATGATCCTTCTGTTGTTGGGGATGGCCCGCTCCCTCCCCGGTTAGGGGCATCGTCCGATGAGAAAGCATCGCTGGCTTTCTGGCGACTGCTCCCCGTAGGGTCTGTCTTCCGCTCCGCCTGCGTGTGTCTTGCCGGCAGTGTGGAGTTAGGTCTTGCTGTTTGAGAGAGCCTGCACCTTGCTTGTTGCCTGTCCGGGCCATCCGGGCCATCTGTTCCTTGTCCCTCTTCTCCTGCCTTCTTTTGACAATTTTTTTTTTACCAATCAAATATTGCTATTTATCTGATTTATTTCCTCTTTTTACTTCTGAAAGATTTATTCACTTATTCAAAAGTCAGAGCTCAGAGAGGGAGATCGACAGAGATCTCCCACCCGCTGGTTCACTCCGCAGATGGCCACAACGGCCAGCACTGGGCCAGGTGGAGACCAGGAGCCAGGAGCTTCTTCTGGGTCTCCCACGTGGGTGCAGGGGCCCAAGCACTTGGGCCATCTGCCAGTGCTTTCCCAGGCCACAGCAGAGAGCTGGATCAGAAGTGGAGCAGCTGGGACTTGAACCGGCGCCCATGTGGGATGCCGGCACTGCAGGCGGTGACTTCCCCGCTACACCACAGCGCCGGCCCCTCAGGGAGCGTTTATATCCTCGGCTCCTGTGTCTGCGCTGTCTTCTCCCTGGCCGTGAGTGTACCGTGTCCTTCCGTGCGGCTGTTAGTCTGATGCACCAAGCTGAGGCTTCCTTTGCGTTGACTCTGGGCAGGGCTCAGCGATTCTTGGAGGTGGGGGCTGCTTTTGTCATCACATTTTGCAATTCTTTCACCATGGTTTTCTTCTGCTCCCCCACCACCCCTGTTTCCTGGAAGCCCGGGAGCACCCTCGCCAGACGGCTTGGTCTTGTCTTCCAGGAGCCTGGAAGCCTGGCGCTTTCCCCGGTTCCTTCTCCCCCTGCTGCATCTTGGGTGGTGTCTTCCTGCCTTCAGCTCACTGACGGCAGCCCTCTCAGTGGTTTTTTCCTTTAAGATCTTATATTCTCCAGTTCTGTCTGGTTCTTTGCTGCCGAGATTCCTTTTAACCATCATTTCCTTTAAAATTTTAGATAATTTGTAATAATTGTCTTACAGACCTGGGATGCTAATTCCGCTACCTTTGTCACCTCTGGATCTGATTCTGTGGCGTATTTTCACTCTTTTATGGGGGTCACTATTTTTTTAAAAAAGGATTTATTTTATTTATTTGAAAGACAGAGTTACAGAAAGAAAGGGAGAGTCAGAGAGATCCTCCATCTGCTGGTTCACTCCTCAAATGGTCTCAAAGGCCAGGGCGGATCTAGACCAAAGCCAGGAGCTTTTTGTGGGTCTCCCACATGGGTGCAGGGCCCCAAGCACTCAGGCCATCTTCCACTGCGTTCCCAGGCCACAGCAGAGAGCTGGATGGGAAGTGGAGCAGCCGGGACTCAAATTGGTGCCCATATGGGATGCCGGCACTGCAGGTGGTGGCTTTACCTGCTCTGTCACAGCGCCAGCCCCTAGAGGATCCCAATTTTCTGTTTTTTTTTTTTTTTTTTTTTAATGAGTCAAGTAGTTTTCATTTGTATGCTGAAAACGTTGGTTAGCTTGTCGCTGAGAGCCTGGATCGCGTGGTTCTTTTCTGCTCTAAGAATTTTGAGAATTTGGCTGCTTCGGATGCCTATGTGCCGGTCCAGGCTGCCTGGGGTCCAGCTTCCCGCCAGTGTGCCTGCAAGGCGGCCAGGGTGGCCCAAGTGCTTGGGTTCCTGCGCCCATGTAGGAGACCCAGATGCCGTTCAGGGCTCTTGGCTTCAGCCTGGCCCCGTTTGAGCTACTGTGGGTATTTGGGGAGTGAACAGTGAACGAAGATAGATTCCTCTCTTCCAAATAAACAGACAGACAGACAGACAGACGGACAGACAGACAGACTTGGCTCTGATAGGCAGTCTACTTACTGAGGAGCGACGGGATCCCTCTGAGGCTGATCTTGAGGCTCGTTCGGCGAGGACTGGAGATCTTGAGGCTCGTTCAGCGAGGACTGCAGAACGGCTGCCCCAAGACGCGGCGTGCTGCCGTCTCAGCGGGAGGCCGGGCGCTCAGCAGTGCCCCTCATTCTGGCGGGGGAGGCCAGGGTCTCTCTGCACCGTGTGCACCCCACCAGCTCCCCACCTCCTTGAGGCCTGTGGAGTCTCACCCTGTTGTAGCGATCGAACACGCAGTGGCCCAGGCAGATTTCTGGAACTCTGCCATACCCTGGCCCACAAATTCCCGCTGTCTCAGAGCCCAGACCCCAGCCTGTGTCTCCTCCCCCCAGGGAGACTGAGCAGTGGCTGGTGGGGCCCGCAGATGGACGTCCCAGGGGAGGTGGGCTCCTCCCGTTGTCGCCTGTTGCCCTGTGCTGTGTGCACAAAAGCACGGCTTCCCAGGTTTCGTTCCTCTCCATGGATCTCCAGGAGAGCAGGTCCGCCGAGACCTGGTGCTTCTGCGTGGCTGGCAGTGGAGGCCAGGCCTGGGTCTGACATCACACGGATCTGGGGGAGCCCAGCGCTGCCACTCACCGGCCTTGCAGCCTGCAACAGGTCACTTCACTCCCTTTGAGCCTATGTTTCTTTAAAAAAAAAAAAATAGCTTGGGGCCGGCACTGCGGCATAGTGGGTTAAAGCCGCCGCCTGCAGTGCCAGCATCCCACGTGAGTGCTGGTTCAAGACCCGGCTGCTCCTCTTTGGATCCAGCTCTCTGCTGTGGCCTGGGAAAGCAGTGGAGGATGACCCAAGTCCTTGGGCCCCTGCACCTGCATGGGAGACCTGGAAAAAGCTCCTGGCTCCTGGCTTCAGATTGGCTCAGCTCTGGCTGTTGCAGCCATATGAGGAGTGAACCAGCAGATGGAAGACCTCTCTCTCTCTCTCTCTCTCTCTCTCTCTCTCTCAGTGTGTGTGTGTTTGTCTCCACCTCTCTCTGTAACTCTTTACAAAAAAAAAAAAAAAAAAAAGAAAGAAAAAGCAACATGTTGTCCTGAGACCTGAATCAGACACAGATTTGTGCCGTGCTTGGCGTACAGAGAAGTCTCATCACGGCCGCCTTTGTGCCCATTCCATCCCTCAGCCGTGGAGCTCCAAGCACCGTGGGCAGTCACCACTGTGGTTTGCGTGGTCACTCAGACACACCCTATTGAGGAGCGCGTCTTTGGTGCTGGCCGTTGTCTTAAAATTCATGTTACCCAGCTCATTTTAGGGTTGCTCTCCGTGTCTTCAGTGTAGGCGGGAAACCCCTTAGTCCTGAACGTAAGAAACCAGGGCTGTGCGATTGACACTCAGCGAAGACGCAGCTGAAGTCTTGTGGCTTTCGTTGCCACGGTAGCCTGTGGCTAACTCAGCGCCCCAGGGCCAGGCTGCGACCGGCAGCGGCACCCTGCAGTGTGCTGCCTCCATCTCCTGCCTTGTGGCCACCCCCACCCCCAGGGACACGCCTTGCCCGCTGGGGTGGCCGCGGGAGCCGCGTGCTTCCCCCCAGCTCGGGGCTGAGCAGTTCTCACCGCGATCGCCGTGAACGCTCAGCCATGCCAGGGAGAAGCCGGCTTCCGCTCGCTGGTTCCGGGCGCGGCCGAGGCCCTGCAGGAGCCCCTGCTGGCGACAGCGTCCCTCCCTCGTTACTGTCTTCCCCGCCGCCTTCCATTTTTAATGTGCTCCCGCCAAATGCATTCCTTTTCATGGCACAGCCACTGCCGCCTCATTTCCCGGCCCCTGTTTGATATTTACTTTTCCTGGGACGCACGCTCACACACACAGAAAACCCTTTTATATCTATTTTTTTTTCCCGGTGACCTTTCTTCTCCCCCCACAGCAGGCAGCACGCGGCGTCTTTCTTCCCCGTTCTGCCTTCTATTTAAAATTTAACGTGCGTCTCTCTGTGCCCCTCTCCCTCAGTCTGCTGTGGGCAACTGCTCAAAGAGGCTGTGGCAGACAAGTCCAAGTACGGCGAGGTCATCCGGCCCTTTTTTGAAAAGCACATGGCAGGTAGGCCGCGCTCCCCGCCAGCAGCCGCAGCTGCCGGGGCCCTGGGGAGAGCCCTCGGAACCCCGGGGCAGGGAGGGGGGCTCGGGGCAGGGAGGGGGGAAGCAATCAGTGGGGGGGGGGCTCCTGGGGCTCTGCCATGAGCCAGGGCTCTGAGCCTGCTCCTCGGGGGGCGGGGGGATGGGTTCTGAGCCTGCTCCTCGGGGGGTAGGGGGTGGGCTCTGGGCACCCAGGCCTGACGCCCCATGAGGATGGCGTAGGGATGTGCTGGGGGTGTCCCTGGAGTGTTCCAATGTCCCTGCTTGTCACCACTGGTGACCTTGTGCGCTAGGAGAGGGCAGACAGCAATCCTGGGGCACACGTTCCCCATTAATCGGCAGGCAGAAGCCGGAAGGTTCCCCGGGCATTACAGCCGCAGGGACCGACTGGCCGCCTGCCCTTGGGGTTGGGTGGGGAACCGGGCCCAGACAGCCTGTGGTCCCCTCCGTGATCTCTGATGCGAAGGTGTTTCCAGGTCTGGCCCCCGCCAGGGGCACCTTTGCCATCGTCGTGGTCGGGCTTCCCAAGAGCCACAGCGCAGGGAGTGAGCCGCTGCGTGTGCACGGCCAGTCTGGGGCTGGGCTCCTGGTCCCTTCCTTCCGCCGGCCAGGGTGTCTTCTGCCCACCCACGCCTTCTCTGGTGACAAGTGTGGTGGCTCCTCTGTGCAGGTGTCAGTACGAGTTCCCCTTGTCAAGTCTGACCCGAACACGACCTGTACTCCACGTGGCCGGACGCTGGCTGTCGTCTCCTACCGGTTTCCTGGGTAGGGTGGGCCAGTGAGGAAGTGCCAGGAGCAAGCTGCTCGTGCTAACCACCGGCCTCGAGGGCCCCGGGGGAGGTGTCCCCGCCCGGCCCCCTGAACCCCTCTGAGACCTCGAATTCCCAGGTGGAGCTCAAGTGAGGGCAGTGGGCCCATCCCCAGACACAGTGATCCGCGCAGGGTGAGCCGAGTGAGGCGGAGGCAGGAGGCCCGGGCAGGGTGAAAGCCAGCTCCAGTTCCAGTGCTTCCCTGTCTGGTTCAGATTCTGGCGCTGCCCCCACCCCCACCCCCCACCAGCCAGGTGGCCCCCGACAACCACCTCGCCGTTCTGGAAGCCCTGGCTTCTCAGTGGCCAGGTGGGCACAGGAATCCGTGCCTTGCAGGCTAACATGCGAGGCACAGGCCCGGGAGGCGGGCAAAGGGCAGTGCGGCTGCTGCCAAGCCGCAGAGGCCAGCAGCGGGGCCCGATGCAGCCGCACGGGGCTTCCCTCCGGCGGTGCCGCGTCCCCATTCACGGGAGAGATAGTAGTGTCGTGTGGAAGGTGTCGGGCGACTGAGTGAAAGACGGGAAAGCAGCACAGGTGTGTATGGTTTTCACTTTGCTGGGCAGGGTGCTGAGTACCGGGTGATCACCCAGTTCTCCAGTACCAAGCACTGGTGTTCAGACACAGACAGTGAGTGACCCAACGGACGAGGCCGATCTCAGAAAAGAGTGGCAGGAATTGCATGATTTTCTGCATGTTTGGATTTTTTTTCTCAAAACATAAGTCCATAAACATAAACATAGACTTACAAAAAGTCCTCTCACATCCCTCAGTAATTCTATGATGCGTCATCTAGCACGCGCCTGGGCTTGCCAGCATCCCAGATCGGGGGTGACGGCCACGCCCACTGTGGTGAGCGGCACATCCGAGCGTCCTCCTGCCCCCCCCCCCCCCCGTGTCCTGCCTGTCCTGGCCACCTCCCACTGTGCCAGCGCCCACGTGTTCTATCGCACGCGTTTGTCGCCCTTCAGTTCTGGAGGCCAGAGCCCCAAAAGCTGGCCGCTCCCTGGGCTCCAGTGGGGACCGCCCACAGCTCCTGGTCGCTTCCCCAAAGCACCGAAGCGCCGTCCACTCTCTCCCCTGCTCAGCGGGGACCTTTGTGATCACGCTCGGTCAAGCCCAGCATCTCAAAACCCTTAACCTAATCAACTAGCAGGTCCCTCGGCTAACAGGCACCAGGGACCGGGCAGGGACATCTTTGGGGAAGGGGGAGAGGGAGCACACTGCACACCGCAGCCGGCCACTGGCCAGTTTCTCAGGTGACAAAATGTGCCTGCGTTTCCCCTGCCGTCTTCTGATTCCCGATGAGGGCGGTGGGGCTGAACCTGTTCGCCTAAGATGGTTGGGTCCCGTGGCTTCTCTCTTGTGAGCGCCTGCCCCGTGGACTCATTTTTCAAGCTGTATTTGTGTGAATGGGTTTGTAAGTATCCTCGCGGAGTGGGGCTGTCCAACGTTTCCCCACTGGTTTTTCTTTTTTCCTTTTTTTTTTAAATTTTTTTTTTCTATTTATTTATTTGACAGGTAGAATTATAGACAGTGAGAGAGAGAGAGAGACAGAGAGAAAGGTCTTCCCTCCATTGGTTCACCCCCCAAATGGCCGCTACGGCTGGCGCTGCGCCAATCCGAAGCCAGGAGCCAGGTGCTTCCTCCTGGTCTCCCATGCGGGTGCAGGGCCCAAGCACTTGGGCCATCCTCCACTGCCCTCCCCGGGCCACAGCAGAGAGCTGGACTGGAAGAGGAGCAACCGGGACTAAAACTGGCGCCCATATGGGGTGCCGGCTCTGCAGGCGGAGGATTAACCTAGTGAGCCCCGGCGCCGGCCCCCCACTGGGTTTTCTTTATGCCCATATCCCACGTTTGAAGCCGCGTGACACGCACGTTGTTATGGCCGTCGCTGGAATGTCGCAGCTCCCCCCCGGGGGGGGGGCAGTCACGCGAGGCTGCTGACCCATGGGAGGCTGACACACTGTTCCCCAGCAATTGTGCCCACCTTTGTCACACCAGGGGTTGGGCTGTTGGACTCACAGGTCCTTAGTTGGCCTTCAGGGACGGCCGCCACTTGGGGCTGCCCCAGCCTTGTCTCTGGGAAGCGTGGAGCCTGCTATTGAGCCCCTCGGGTCCTTCTCTGGAGACCGGACGGCCGCTTCTTGACCCCGAGCATTTAACCTTGTCCCTGGCTGGCTGAAGCCCCCCCACCCCGCCCCCCGACCGCCCGCAGACCAGAGGCGGCCCTGGGCAGCTTTGCGATGGTTTGTTGGAGGCGACCAGGGACGCTGGCGTGTACGTTTCCCGATCTGCCGTCACGTGAGCGAGACCCGGCGCTCCCAGCTCCAGCGTTTTGTGCTCCGCCGCCTCCTGGCACTGCTTTTTGTTTGTTTAGCTGTGTAGTGCTCCATTTTTGCTCTTCCTACAAAATTAAAGACGCAACAACCACCAATACCGTACCTTCCGAACAGAAGCAATAAACCCTGTCATTTCGCTAATGCTGATCCCCCAGGGATAACAAAGGCTGCGTGTACGTTCATCACCACCAACAGGAGCTCATTAGTGGCTGTGGAGAGAGAACCCCAGTGCTGGGCCTGCGGAGGGGGAAGCACCCAGGCCTGGCGGGGGCCCACTTGGTGTTTCAACGCCCCTCCGTGAGGTCAGCCTGAGCCGGCTCTGCAGGACTGCCCTTGGCAGCCCGCTGAGGGGCCCCTGCTTCCTGTACCGTGTGCCATGCCCACCGGCGTGCCACTGTTGGGGTTTGGGGATGGTGATTAACCACATGGCTTCCTGACGCCCCGAGTTCTGAACCCGTTAGGAGACAGGGTCCAGAGTTCGCTGGCAGCATCAGGTGGCGAACGTGGCTGGGATCTGAGGTCACGGTTGGGCTTCCCAACGTGCCCCTTGGAGGCCAGTCCTATGGACAGGCCACTCACTAAATGGCCGTCCCCTGATGCTGGGGACAGGGAGAGAGCCCTGATGGGGCAGAGGCAGAAGTAAAAGGAATCCCCTCCCCACCATGGCAAGGGTCGGGGGACAGAGACCAAGAACCGGAGGGTGCACTTGGTCTGCAGGGTGGCCCCTCTCGGGCAGCGGGAGGCCCAGGGGCAGAGGGCATGGTGGAGTCCTCCTTCCTAACAAGCCCTGGAGTCAGGAGCCCCTTCCTCAACACTCACAGACCCCGGCCCCTCCCTAACACCTTCAGAACTTCCCTGCTCGGAAGCCCAGTGTCCAGCAGACGTCCCTGGGAATGCGGGCGAGCAGCCAGCCGCTGCCCTGGCTGCAGGGGGTTCTCGCCCTCGAAATCCAAAGACCACAGAGCCCTGGGAGCTCAGCCAACCGGGCGGAGAGTCTTCTGAGGACACGGGACCCTCCCCGGCACGGCGTCTCTGGGCGGTCGGAGTCACTCCCGCCACCTAACCAGTGGAGGATACCGTCCTTGCCACACTAGCCGTGGGGCCCTGCCCTGGGCCGCAGGCCTTGCGTGCTCTGTCACCAGGGCCTGCTGTTGTAGGCTGCGCCCTTCCTCCACTCACCTTGGAGCCGCCGGCCCCGGAGACACTGCTGAGCATCTGTGCCACCTCAGGGTCCCCGTCACCACCACCTCCTGCTCCGCGGGTAGACCCAGATGTCGTCTGTCCCCCGTGGAGCCCCTTCCCGCAGTCCCCGGCCTCACGACATTTGTCCCAGCCGTGACCTCTGCAGGCTGAACAGGTGCTGTCAACACCTCCTGCCGTTGAACCGGCGGCAGAATCAACAGCGGTGCCCTTCTCCCATCTCCCCCCGTTTTCTGCGCAGAGACCCCAGGCCCCAGCCTGGCTGTCCCCCGTCCTGTCTCTTGCCCCAAGGCTGGTGGTGGACAGAGCGTGGGGCAGCCGTGCCCCCTGCGCCCTGCACTGTGGAATTCCCCCGCCTGGTGTCTGCTCCCAGCCTAGGCCTGCCCCAGGCCTCGGCCCAAGGCTGTGGAGACACACAGGGTCACGCCTGTGTCGCACACCCCGGAATGCTGGAAAGCTCTGGTCACTTTGTGCCTTGGAACAAAACCAGTACAGCTGACTCTGGGCTGTTGGGAGGGTTAAGTCCTCGGCTGGTGGGCGCCCAGGCCGCTGTGTGCCGCCCCCCGTGAGTGTGGGTGTTCTCCTCTCCCTCTCGGGAACCGAGCCCGGCCCTCTGCTGGAACTGGCAGCGGCCCAGGTGTCCAGGTCTCCGGAGAGCGTGCCCAGCTCCTTCCCCGGCTTCATTCCCACCAAAGGGTTTTTGTGGAATTCTGAATTCCAGAGGCCTGGCGCTGCCCCAGGAATGTGGCCATGTGTCTGCGCCTCCTGGAATGCCACCTTTCCCAGCCTGCTCTCCGTGCAACGCCCAGGCCTCCCGGCCGGCCGCTGCCTGGCGTCCAGGTGCCCCCCAGCTGGAAGGGGTCTGCAGGGTCCAGCGGCTGCTGCTGGCAGAGAGGACCTCCCCCACGATGCTGGGTCTAATTGGGGACTCGCCCGGCTCTTGGGTCTGGAAGACTTGGCCCCGACCCCAGCTTGGGTACTTGTTTCTGTTCTCGCTGATTGCTTGGGCTTGCTCTGGAGGGCGGCTGCCCAGGGAAGAGATTAAACCCAGCCAAAGGCACATGGTGTCCTCGCTGGTTAGGCATCTTTGCTCTCAGAGTGTGAGATGGCTTCTCCCCCACCCCAGCGCACCCACTAGCAGGAAGGTGGGTTGTTCGGACAGACGCCTCCGAGCCAGCGCCTGTCCCTAGCAAGGATTTTTCCTTTTTCGACATGAGGCTGCCGCTCTCCACATCCCTGCATCCAGCAGCTGCCAGGCAGGCTCGCCGGCCGAGTTAGCAGGGGCTGATCCCACCCTGGCCATGGCTCCCCACCTGGCAGTCAGGTGCAAGAAGCCAGGATTCCTGGGCGCACACCAGGTGCTCGCTTAGGTTCAGGTGAGCTAACGGCTACTTAATTGGTACAATAACTTTCTCCCGAAAGCTAAGGTGCAGGGGCGTAGGAAAGACGAGGCGGGAGCCGGGGTGACCTGTGCCTCCTCCCGCAGAGCCCCGCAGCCCCTCAAGATTGCCATCAGCGCCCGAGAAGGGCGGGACTGCGGCGGGAGAGTGGAGATTAATTTGCGCCTGCTCGGGTAACGAGACCTCGCTCCGGCAGCCGTCAGACGCCGTCACAGCGCAAACCAGCCAAGCCGGCCCCCACCCGGGGTGATTAGGAGCACTTTGGAGAGCCTTCCGTGCGTCCAGATCCCAGGTGGCAGGGATCAGAGCTCGGGCGCCGAAGCGCTTCATTTTTGAGGGGGAATTAATATTCCCAGTGCTAAATGCGCACTAAAGACTCCACAATGGGCCAACTTTCCTCTTTTGTTAGAGACTTGCAAAGAGTTGCCAAGTTGAAAGACAAAGTAATCCTCCCCGTCTGAGGAGTAAGCGGATGGTGGTTCTTGTTCTGAGCGGCGCAGCCTCCGTGAGCTGCAGGCTGGGGAGACCCTGGGGGACCCCTGCCCGTTCACAGCAAGCCTTTGCATGTGGTGTGTTTGTAGGCACTGAGACGGCGCATGCCTCTAAATAATTTACCAGTGGGTTAATGGACTCACAGGGGTATAATTAGTGGAGGGAGAGACAGTGGGTACAGTAACCGGTGCAGTGCTTGGGGGAACAGGAGCCTTTATTTTTTTAAAGAAACTTTCTAGGGTGCTGGGCGTTTGAAGATAAGTTGGGAAGAGCTCAGTGCCTCTTCTCTTTTGAAGTGGAAATAGGACAGTTTGAATCCGTCGAGTTTAATTTTTCACAAGCTTTAGGGGCCCCGCAGTGCAACTCCCTTTTTATTATTGGGAAAAAAAAAAAACTCTACATTTTTCTTTCATTTTTCTGCACACACACAGGCGCACACACACAGTCCAAGCAGTAAGTCGTAAACACATTAATTTGCTCTTTTATTCAGCGCGGCTTTTCCTCGCCCGGCCTCCCTTCGGGGCGTCGCCAGCTGCCCCTCCGGCGCCCCCCGCCCACGCCCCCACTGTAAGGTGGCCCCGAGTTGATTAGCGGAGGCTCCTGTGATTTCTGCATTCGCAAGGAAGCCTCACCCCGGCCTGACAATGCGTTTGAAGTAGCTCCTCTTTTCAAGTCAAACTTTTGACTTTTCCGCTGGGACTGCTACAAAGATTTCCTTATGGAAAATAGGTAAGAGCCTTTTGCAGCCAGAGAGAGAGAGAGCGAGAGAGAGCGAGCGAGCAGGAGAGATTGTGCACCGTGGCTGGGATGGCCGGAGTGATAGCCGCGTGGGCCACAGCCCCAGGGCCTGGCGGCGGGAACTGTCCCGTGAAGGGGACCAGAACCCCTGCTTAGCAACAGGTGCATCCCCTCCTCCATTTCCTGTGCTTTAATTTTTCCTTTTTCTTAAGATTTATTTACTTGAAAGGCAGAGTTACAGAGAGGTCGTCCCTCTGCTGGTTCACTCCCCAAATGGCCACCACGGCCAGAGCTGGGCCAGGCCGAAGCCAGGAGCCAGGAGCTCCTTCCAGGTCTCCCACGTGGGTGCAGGGGCCCAAGCCCTTGGGCCTGCTTTCCCAGGCCACAGCAGAGAGCTGGATGGGAAGTGGAGCTGGAAATAGAACCGGCGCCCCCATGGGATGCCAGTGCTGCAGGCAGCAGTTTAACCTGCTACTGGCCCCTATTTCTCACCTTTTTAAAGATTTGTTTATTTATTTGAAAGGTGGGGCAACAGAGGGAGACGGAGGGGAAAGACAGACGAGAGAGAGAGAGAGAGAGAGAGAGAGAGAGAGAGAGAGAGAGAGAGAGAGCTTCCATCTCTTGGTTTACTCCCCCAGCGGTAACAGCTGGGGCTGGGCCAAGCTGAAGCCAGGAGCCAGGAGCTGCATCTGGGTCTTCCACATGGGTGGCAGGGCCCCAAGCACTTGGGCCACTGCTTTCCCAGGCAGCTTACCAGGGAGCTGGTTCAGGAGTGGACTAGCTAGACTCCAGCCAGTAATCTGATATGGGTCGCCAGTGGTACCTCAATGCCAGGCTTTTATTGCAAGAGTGTGTGTTGCCTTTATGTTATTAAAATGATGTTTCGCCAGGGAGGCAGCCCCTGTGACCACTGGTCATAGTGTCTGGGCCGGAGCAGGAAACTGAGGCAGTGACATGTCCCTGTGTCAGTCTCTCAGGAGGGTGGGTGCCACGGGAGCAGGGTGAGGTCTGTCGCGTCCCCTGCTGTTTGTGGCCGCTTCTCTGCGTGTGCCAGAGAGGAGCAGCCGCAGGCGCCCCTGCCAGGCTCTGTGCTCGCCGCGGGCTTGGGACTGCGTGTCAGGCATCCCAGTCTGAACACCGGAGCCGCACATGCTCCCGGGAAGTCGAAGGCGAGCCCAGGAGCGCAAGGTGTCCTCCTGCTCCGGCCAGAGCTTCTGGAAAGCGCTTCTCTCCCCACGGGCAGCCCCTGCAGCCTCGGAGAAGACGAAACCTCCAAGCCACTCAGCTGTGAAATTGTCCTGGACAGGCCCGGCCCCGAGACGCCAGCCCTCCCCCGCCAGGAGGCGTCCCGTGCAGCCGTCTGGGCGGCCCCTGGCTCAGCCACAGCTGCGCTCAGACCCCAAGGCAGACGCAGCCCGAAGCCCCTTTCCCCCGGGGGTGTGCTTGACGGACAGGGAGGTGACACTGGCTGGGGGTGGGAGCCCGAGGTGTGGAGGGCGGGCTGCCCCGGTGCCCTTCTGCCTTCTGCCATTCCCACACCTGCAGATCCAGCGCGGCAACAACAGGCCTGCCGGGGCTGTCACCTGCAGGCCGGCCCCGGGGGCTCACCGCACCGGGGAACGTGGCACCGCCATGCTGGACACAGAGGGAGGAGCCTGGGGCCTCACGCCTGTGTGCTCTGCTCTGGGTGACACAGACGGAAGGGCTGGTGGGTGACGGGGGCCCTGGGCAGGGTGGGGAGTGAGGGAAGAGGCAGTGCCGTGCTGGCATCAGGGGCCGTGGTGGGGTGGCGGGGAGGACTTCCTCCTGCTTGGTGCCTCTGACCTGAAACGCATGCAGAGCCCCGACCCCTCCTCATCTCGACTTCTGCAGCTCTGGTGGGCAGGGTTGAGTCACTGGCACGGGAGACAGGCCCTGTCTGGGACCCCTTCTGTCCCGCCCTACCCCACCCCTGCCCCGTCTCCGCCCACGCTCTGTCGGCCTGGCCAGGCTCACCCCGCGTTTGTGAATGAGCATGTGACTGTTGGTCTGGGGCCCCGAGGTGCGCAGACCAGGCAGGCCCCCGCCCCTGCTGCCTGCGCTTCTATCCAGGGGGGCTCCCATGGGGCCCGCAGGGATGAAGAGGAGGGCAGCGGATGGCTGAAGGGCTTGTGGGGGGGTGGTTAGCGGCTGGCAACCCTGGCAGTGGAGGCATGGCTACAGGGTTGGGCTCCAGACACTGCCACGCCCAGCTGTGTGGCCGTGGCCAAGCTGGGCCCTTTCCCGTCTCTGTGGCGACCTTCCAGGGCTCCGAGGCACTGGTTTGCTGTGGGTCTAAACTGACACCACCACGTGTGTCGCGTGTTGAGCGTAGCATGTGGCCCAGCAGGAGTGCGTGTTGTCAGTCACCTACCGCCCATCTCTCTCTCTCTCTCTCTCTATTTTTTTTTTTTGACAGGCAGAGTTAGACAGTGAGAGAGAGAGACAGAGACAAAGGTCTTCCTCCTTCTGTTGGCTCACCTCCCAAATGGCCGCTATGGCCAGCACACTGCGCCAATCCGAAGCCAGGAGCCAGGTGCTTCCTCCTGGTCTCCCATGGGGTGCAGGGCCCAAGCACTTGGGCCATCCTCCACTGCCTTCCTGGGCCATAGCAGAGAGCTGGACTGGAAGAGGAGCAACCGGGGCAGAATTCGGCGCCCCGACCGGGACTAGAACCTGGGGTGCCGGCGCCATAGGCGGAGGATTAGCCTAGTGAGCCGCGGCGCCGGCCATCCGGCTTCTGTCGCTGTCGCCATGGGAGTACCACTGGCGGGGCCTGGCGGGTGCATCACGGATTTCTTGGTGCCTTGTTCCTTACCTACAGCTGGTCGCGCTGTTCACCGGGAGCTGCCAAAGCTGTAGCCATGTGTTGTAGTGTGACGAGCTACCCCACAGTCCTAATTTTTGGTATCAGCTTTAAAGAAAATTCCTTCGATTCATTTCAAAGGCAGTCTGCCATCCACTTGATCGCTCCTCAAGTGCCCGCAACAGCCAGGACCAAGCCAGGCCAAAGCCAGGAGCCAGGACATTGGCTGTCACCTGCCGCTTCCTGGCGTGTTAGCAGGGAGCTGGGTCAGAAGAGGAGCGGCCGGGACTCGGGCCAGGCACCCTGGAAGGGGACGTGGACGACACCACAGCGCCCTCCCCCACCCCGCAGTCACTTAACGGCAAGGAAGTGACAGGCAGTGTTTGACGCCCCTGGGTGGGGACCTGGGGCGGGGCACAGCAGGCAGGCCTCCGCTGCCCCGTGCTGTGCTGGTGGGAGCTTAGCTGGTGCAGCTAAGGGCCTGCACCTGCATCTGGGGTCGGCTGTCCGTTTGGTTCTCAGCCCCATGACGCCCACTGGGCCTTGGGGATGTACCTGGGGCAGCGGGGACTGGCCGTGTGTCTCTCATCACAGCATGACGACATCAGGCAAGAGGGCCTTGGGACGCGGTGGCTGACTATCCCCGGAACAAGCCTTCCTAGGGGTCCCGGGGGGGGGGGGGCAGTTGGCGTGAGAGCGGGGGCTAAGCCGTGAGGAAGTCCCAGGGTGCCCTCTGCCTGATTCTACTCACCAAGCTCATCAGTGCAGCCTGCCCAGATCCCGTGGGAAGAGTGGCAAAGGTGTGCCACCCTCCGCCCCCAGGCCGGGGAGGGCCCGCTGTGAGCACTGCCATTGGCCACACCGTGTGGCTGGGAGGCTGAGCACAGCCTTACAGATCCTCAGGGCCTGGGCCCACCCACATGGGGGCCGCAGGTGCACCAGAGCCCATGGTGGCCAATTCTGCTTTTTTTTTTTTTTTTTTAAAGATTTATTTATTTGAAAGGCAAGTTACAGAGGCAGGGAGAGAGAGGTCTTTCATCTGCTGGTTCACTCCCCAAATGGCTGCAACAGCCAGAACTGGACCGATCCGAAGCCAGGAGCCAGGAGCTTCTTCCGGGTCTCCCATAGTGCTCGGGTGCAGGGGCCCAAGCACTTGGCCCATCCTCCACTGCTTTCCCAGGCCATCAGCAGGGAACTGGATCAGAAGAGGAGCAGCCGGATCTCAAACCGGTGCCCATATGGGATGCCGGCACTGCAGAGGTGGCTTTACCCGCTACGCCCCATTCTGCTCTTTCTAAGAGGAAACCCACTGGGGAGGTGAACAGACCAGGGGCAGGCTGTGGGTGGAGCCCAGCAGCCTCCCCCCAAAAGCACAAGCCTGAGCAAGTGGCCCGGGCTGCTTTGCGCCCTGTTAGCTGTGTGGCCTCAGTTTCCCAATCTGTAAACTGGGGTGCTGTCACCGGCTCTTTTGTGGGATTGTCACGCTCATGTGCATTGTTATTTGTACCTGAACGGGTACATGCTCAGAGCCAGGCGACAGCCGGCCCTGTGACACACCCGCCTGTTAGGTAGATGGGCCGTCTCATCGCCGCCTCCCAGGAAAATGGGCGCATGGCTCCGTGCCCTGCCCTGCCAGGAGCCACCAACTTTGTTGTCACAGATCGCCCGGGCGACCTCCTCCTGAGCCCCAAGTTCACTCACAGGGAGGCAACTCTCACTCAGTGAGTGCAGGGCTGCCGCATGGGCAGCTGGAACCCTGGCCGTGGAGGCGCCCGCGTGCGCCCTGCCCGCTCCCACGCTCTCAGACGCTTGGCTGTGCTTCCAGGGGAGGCCGTGACCAGACCCGTACGTATAATGTGAAGGATGTCTGGTCTGAGCGCTCTCTTTCCTAATCTAAAATGTCGTTGGAGAGGGACGTGCTGAGTCAGCGACGAGCCAGCGCTAGCGGGCACCTGACCTGGGCCTGGCAGGCGGGGGGTGACCGTGCCGCGAGCGAGTCACACGGAATGGCCCCAGACCAGCACGAGCCCTCGGGGCTAATGTACTCCTCTGGACTTGAAGGGAAAAATTGAGTGTTTAAGTTGTCTGCCAGGCAATGTTAAGTGCTGTGGGCCTAAAGAAGTCTTAGAAACATCTGGTTCATTTTATATCTCGAATATATATTTGTCTGGGGCCAATGACCCAGCAAGCTGGGTGACTGACTTCCCACAGGTTAGAAATGTTCCGTCACTTGGGGTGCAGGATGTGGGACTCACCAGCAGGTGGCAGTAAACAACAAACAAACAGCCTCACTAAGGGACCACCTGTCGGGCCTGGCCCCTGAGCTCGCAGGTCCTTCCCCTACCTGAGGCTGCCCAGGGTGGCGATGGCTCACCAGGGGCCGCCTCGCACCTTCACGGACTCACAGCTTCAGGCCCAGCCGGAGTCCCGAGTCCCGGGAGAAGCCTCCAGCTCTCGTGAGGGGGCCTTGGGGCAGAGAGCCTGTCTCTCCCAGGCATCAGAGGGTGTGACGTGGGAATGGAAACAAATACAGGAGCCGCCCTGTTCTCCGGAAGCTTCCCCAGGCTCCATTCACTGACAGGGATTCCAGTGAGTCCCCCAGGAGCTGGGGAGGGGAGAGACGGATGTGTGTGTGTGTGTGTGAGCTGTGTGCTGTGTGCTGTGAGTGTATTGAGTGTGTGCTGTGTGTGAGCTGTAGGGGGCAGTTGTAGAACACACATGTATGAGTACATCATGTGTCCATGCTGGCGTGTGTGTGTGTCTATGCTGGCGTGTGTGTGTGTGCCCATGCTGGTGTGTGTGTGTGTGTCTGTGCTAGCATGTGCACATGTCCGTGCTGGCATGTGTGTGTCCATGCTGGCGTGTGTGTGTCTGCTGGTGTGTGTGTGTCTGTGCTGGCGTGTGTGTGTCTGCTGGTGTGTGTGTGTGTGTCTGTGCTAGCATGTGCGCATGTCCGTGCTGGCGTGTGTATGTGTGTCTATGCTGCCGTGTGTGTGTGTCCATGCTGGCATGTGTGTGTGTCTGCTGGTGTGTGTGTGTGTGTGTCTGTGCTAGCATGTGCGCATGTCCGTGCTGGCATGTGTATGTGTGTCTATGCTGCCGTGTGTGTGTGTCCATGCTGGCGTGTGTGTGTGTGTCTGTGCTGCCGTGTGTGTGTGTCTGCTGGTGTGTGTGTGTGTGTGTGTCTGTGCTAGTATGTGCGCATGTCCGTGCTGGCATGTGTGTGTGTCCATGCTGGCGTGTGTGTGTCTGCTGGTGTGTGTGTGTGTGTCTGTGCTGGCGTGTGTGTGTGTGTGTCCATGCTGGTGTGTGTGTGTGTCTATGCTGGCGTGTGTGTGTGCCCATGCTGGCGTGTGTGTGTGTGTGTCTGTGCTAGTATGTGCGCATGTCCGTGCTGGCATGTGTGTGTGTCCATGCTGGCGTGTGTGTGTCTGCTGGTGTGTGTGTGTGTGTCTGTGCTGGCATGTGTGTGTGTCCATGCTGGCGTGTGTGTGTCTGCTGGTGTGTGTGTGTGTGTGTCTGTGCTGGCATGTGTGTGTGTCCATGCTGGTGTGTGTGTGTGTGTCTGTGCTGGCGTGTGTGTGTGTGTGTCCATGCTGGTGTGTGGGTGTGTGTGTGTGTCCATGCTGGCATGTGTGCATGTCTGTGCTGGCGTGTGTCTGTGTGTCTGTGCTGGCGTGTGCAGCCCGAGGAGGTGGGTTAGGGGTATGTGTGCAGGGGTACGTGCTGAGGTCCTCTGCTCTTTCCGATTTGCCCCGGGCGAGGGGGCCAGGGCGGCCTCTCTGGCTCCCTGTGCCTGTCAGTCAACCTGGAGGCTCTGCACCTTGGAGCACTGACGGGGGAGCTGTTTCCTTTTCTCACGTTCTCTGCCACCGTTCCGTGCTGATTCCAGAAACTTAGCGCCCCTCGTGTCCCTAGCAGAGCCCTAGGCCCGGGTCACTGCGGGCAGGGTGCCGTGGTTCCCGCAGGGCCGTCTGCTTGGGGCAGCAGCCATGCGTGGAGGGAGGGGCTCAGGTTCCCCCTGGAGACTCCCCAGCTGGCCCAGGGCCCTCTCCAGGCCCCTCCTGGGCCCACAGAGCTGGACTTGGCTGAGCGTGGCAGGAGGCAGACCTGCCCCCCAGTCCGGCTCTCGGGGGCAGGACGGGGGTGGGCGCTCTCCTCTCCAGAGCTGTGACACACATGCAGGAGGGAGCTTGATGTGGGTCTGGCTGCCCTTGCAGACAGGAGGGGGGGCCTGGGGGGCCTGGGGGGCGGACCACGGCTCCCGGGCGGGGCACAGCCGGCCCCACAGGACATAGGAGGGCTGAGTCACGTCAGGCACTGCCCCATCGTATGGACGATCCTGGGCTACAAAAGCCCAGCAGACCAGGCCGGGACGCACACCGTGTGGCCCTTGCGAGATCTTGGGAGCAGGGCTCAGGAGCAGGGGAGGTGTTAACAGGAGCCCGAGGCAGGCGACTCCACGGTGAGGGTGAGGACCCTCTCTTGGGGGGGGGGGTGCGGGGCAGATGCACAGCGGCCTCGAGGGGACCTGGACCCTCCGGAGCACACAGCACGCGTCCCTTGGTGGCCACGTGAGCCTCCCGTAGGCATTTGTTCCTGTTAAAGACAAAAGGCTTCGGGCCAGCGCCGTGGCTTAACAGGCTAATCCTCCGCCTTGCGGCGCCGGCACACCGGGTTCTAGTCCCGGTTGGGGCGCCGGATTCTATCCCGGTTGCCCCTCTTCCTGTCCAGCTCTCTGCTATGGCCCAGGAAGGCAGTGGAGGATGGCCCAAGTCCTTGGGCCCTGCACCCACATGGGAGACCAGGAGAAGCACCTGGCTCCTGGCTTCGGATCAGCGAGATGCGCTGTCCGCAGCGGCCATTGGAGGGTGAACCAACGGCAAAGGAAGACCTTTCTCTCTGTCTCTCTCTCTCTCACTATCCACTCAGCCTGTCAAAAAAAAAAAAAAAAAAAAAAGACAAAAGGCTTTGGCGATGGACAGCTTAACGCACACGGAACTGTGAAGCCCCTCGTGTGTCTGCCCTACCCCGCGGCCCCACCCTGGCTGCCCACGCGGCTCCTGTGTAGACAGAGGGAAGGGGGCCAGAGAGCAAGGTCCCTCTCCAGTTGCCGCGGTTCCGGCGAGGCCCGCCCGCGGGTTCCCTGAGCCACAGGCACCGGCTCTGTCTGGAGAAGCGGCGCTGCTCTCTCGCTCCTCCCGTTCTCTCGCTCCTCCCGTTCGGCGTTTGCTGCGTGCCTGCCACACGCGGGCCCCACTGCAGGTGCTGGGGTCCCCGCCTCCAGGGGTGGGTGGGGACTGCAACACCCAGGGAGTCCTGCACGGACACTGATGGGCCTGCAGCAGTGCTGGGAGCCCCCTCGCTGACTCGGGAGTTCTGGCCTCGGCTCACCATGAACCAGTGTGGGCGTCCACGGTCTTCGCCGATCTCCTGAAATGCGACCCTCCCACCCCCTGAAGCCCCCTGCGTCCCCTGCTCCCTGGCCAGAGTGGCATCCGCTTGTGTCCTGGTCCCCTCTCAAGTCCGGAACCCTGAGCTCCTGGCACAAGGACAGGTTCTAGTCCATGGATGTGGAGGGAGGACCCTTCTCTGTGCGTGTGCGTGTGTGTATACACGTGTGTGCATGTATGTGTATGTGTGTATACACGTGTGTGCACCCACTTGTTATCCAAGCCTTCTGTTTCACTGGCTTTTTTCCTCATAGACCTCTTTACAAATGACTACAAATACGGATGCTTCTGAGAGCTGGCCTGCTACCTCCTTGCGCACATGTACCCCAGACACATGCCGTCCTCTGCCGAGGGGTGTCTGGGTCATTGCCGGTTGCCGCTCCCATAAACAACACTGCAACGGACATCTCCGTGCTCACGCCTTCCCCCCGCTGAGCTCTTGTCCCTTGGGTGTACGCTCTCAGAAACAGCGTTGCCGCGTCCGAAGACGTGTCCATGTTAATGTGGGTGCAGCTTGGGAAATTCCCTCTAGAAGTCTTTGTCAATTCCCCGAGCTGGTTCCTAAGTGGCCGAGGTGAGGGGCTCAGCGCCGCTGGGCAGTGAGGCACCGGAACAGGACCCAGGTCCCGTCCCAGCTGTCCCACTGACGGGTTTCGTGACCTTGGACCTCAGTTCCCCAGCGTTGAAGAGGGAGATTGGAGGGGGAGTTGTCCTTCCAGGCCCTCGGAGGGAGCAGGGGCTCAGCAGCTCGGCCCTCCGTGCAGGGCACTGCCTGCCTCTCAGCAAGGCCTGCTCCCCGGAGGGAGCCTCCAGGAGACACCGGGGCCGGCGCTGGGGCGCAGCGGGCAAAGCCTCGCCGGCAACGCCGTCGGCATCCCACGTGAGCGCTCCTTCAAGTCCCGGCTGCTCCACTTCCCAGCCAGCTCCCTTCTATTGCACCTGGGAGAGCCGTGGACCATGGCCCGAGTGCTTGAGCTCCTGCACCCACATGGGACACCCAGGTGGAGCTCCTGGCTTCAGCCTCCAGCCCAGACAGGCCTCCTGGGGCTGGAGGATCTCTCCCCACACCCCATTCTCTCTGTAACTTCAAAAAAAGAAAAGAAAATGTGCTCGGCCCAACACAGCCGTCTCCCCCAAACAGCGAGGCCTTCAAGGGCCCGGTGAGCCCCCAAGGCCGTCACCGTGTCCGTGTCTGTGTCTGCTGTGGAGCATGGTGCCAGCACGGCCCAGCTGCTTGGGTCATTGCTGGGAGAGGCTTGTGTCTGGCTTGTTTCTTAGGTGACAACATCCGTGAATGTGCAGGATCGGCCTGGACCAGAGGCTCAGGGGTGGGGGTGATGGGGGAGCAGATTCTCACCCCGCACTGCTTTAAATGTATTCTGGATCGAAGAGCGCCCGGTTACCTTTTCCCACGTAATCTTAGAGCTGGGGTGCCCTGGGCATCCGGGGTCTGCAGTACAGTGGAGGAGCCCCGACAGTGACCCCCGGGGGCTGACGGGAGGGTGGCTGCTGCCGCTGCCTGGCCCTCTCCCAGGAGGAGAGCCAGCTCCCGGGGCTCGGCTGCAGCAGCACTCTGCGCTCGGGTGCCTGACTGGGGGGGGGGGGCACTGCTTCCCGACACCTCCCAAGTTAGCAAGCCACAGCCACCGCCGCCGAGCGCCTGCGCACGCCGGGTCCGTGCCTGGTGCTGTCGGTCCGCTTATCCTCTCCGGGGTTGGGATGTGGACGGGAAGAGAGTCATGGCAGGGCTGAGAGGGACATGCAAAGGCAGGGAGAGGGGGAGAGGGAGGGGGAGAGAGAGAAGGAGGGGGAGGGGGAGAGAGAGGGAGGGGAGGGGGGAGGGGGAGGGAGAGGGAGAAGGAGGAGAGACAGAGAGAGAGAGAGAGAGAGAGAGAGAGAGAAAAGAGGGAGAGAGAGAGAGGGAGGGAGAGAGAGAGAGAGGGAGGGAGAGAGAGATCTTTCCTCCTTCTGCTTCACTCCCCAGTGACTGAGCAGGCAGGACTGGCCCTGGAGCTGGCAGCTCCACCTGGGTCTCCTGCATGGGTGGCAGGGGCCCAAGGGCTTGAGCCGTCGCCTGCTGCCTCCCAGGGTGCGCATCAGCAGGAGGCTGGAATTGGAAGCAGAGCCAGGACTGGAACCCAGGCCCTCTGACCTGGGGTGCAGGCGTCCCAAGTGGCGGCTTTGCCACTGCACCCCAAGACTTACACTTGGGGATGCCCCAGCCCGTGTTGTCCCCCGTCTAGCACCTGGCTCCCCACTAGTTGTTTAGCTGTAGAGAAACTTCTGGAAGGGGAGGCCTCCTGTCTGTCGATGGCACCTGGTGTGTGCCCGGCACGGGACACTGAGACATGATCCTTTGCCCATGGAACCCATGGGGCAAACAGTGACCCAGAGCCACCCTGTGATAACAGGGGTCACAGCACAGCATGAGACGCTGGGGTGCAGTCCGGGGGGGGGCAGTCCTGGGAGACTTCCCTGGTGAGGGGAGCCGAGTCCCCGGCTTGTCTCAGGCCAGGCATTGGAGGACATTTGGGATGGAAGGGACAGCAAGGGCGGTGGGGGCAGGGAGCCCCAGGGGGCAGGCGGGGTGTGGCATCACCAGGCCCTGGTGGTCAGGGGGAGGAGTCGCCCTCCACCCAGGAGGCCCAGGGTGGGGGTGGGGGTGGGAGGACACTGCAGGCCTTAAGCAGGGAGGAGACAGGGTTAGCCACGACAGCCACAGAGAGCCAGGCCTGCTCCTCGGAGCAACAGCATCCCACCTACCCCCATCGTCAGCCTGGGGTGGGGGCCTTTGGGAAGGTTACAGACATGGGCGGAGGCCGCTGGCCACCAGCGCGAAGGGAACCCCAGAGAAGCGGCCGAATGTCTGTCACGGTGCCTTAGAGACCCGCTCCGCTCGGCGCCACGCTCGTAGCCGACATCGGTAATATTTACCAACGAGCACGGCCCATCAGCAAGGCGGGAGGTTGCAGGAGAACGTTGACGGCGGCAGTGTCACCAGCGGGCTTCTCGCCGCCTTCTCCAAACGACTCCGTGGCTCCCGATACAGACTCGGTTCCACACGCCAATGAGGGGGCTGGGCCGGGGGAGGCGGGGGCGGGGCTTGTTAGCGGACCCCAAAGTATCAGAGGAAAATGAAAACTTCAGCAGGGGCCCCGGGCGCTTCCCTCCCACGCGTCTGCTGAGAAACCAGGATTGTTTGGGGGGCTATGGCCTGAGCGTGTGCATCCCCGAAACTCGCCCCGACACCTCACTCCCAAGATGATGGTGTTAGGACGGTGATGAGGTCGTGAGGGTGGTGCACACAGCTGGGCAAGTGTCCCAGGGGTGCGTGTTGTGGCGCAGCCTGATGAACCCCGCCTTGGGACCCCCGCATCCCACATCAGTGTGCTGGTTCCGGTCCTGGCTACTCTGCAGGTGCTCCTGGGAGGCAGCTCAGCCAGTTGGGTCCCTGCTGCCCCAGTGGGAAACCTGGATGGAGTTTGATTCCTGGCTGTCGTGGCCTTTTGGAGAATGTACAGCAAATGGATGATCTGTTTGTGTGTGTTGGGGTGGGTGTCTCATCCTCTGGGGGTGTCTCCTTATCTCTCTGTTTAGATTTAGACAGAGGATAAAAATAGTACACACATCACTGGAGAGTTGGGTATGATCCTGGCTGCAAATGAGGGTGGCATCTTGTCAAGGTCAGGGGATGGTCACGGTCAAGGTTACTTCCCGTGGTGGACACTTCCCATGGTGCACGTCCCGTGGTGGACACTTCCCGTGGTGGACACTTCCCATGGTGCACTTCCTGTGGTGGACACTTCCCGTGGTGGACACTTCCCATGGTGCACGTCCCATGGTGGACACTTCCCGTGGTGGACACTTCCCATGGTGCACTTCCTGTGGTGGACACTTCCCATGGTGCACTTCCTGTGGTGGGCACTTCCCATGGTGCACTTCCTGTGGTGGGCACTTCCCGTGGTGGGCACTTCCCATGGTGCACTTCCTGTGGTGGGCACTTCCCGTGGTGGACACTTCCCATGGTGCACTTCCTGTGGTGGGCACTTCCCGTGGTGGACACTTCCCATGGTGCACTTCCTGTGGTGGGCACTTCCCGTGGTGGACACTTCCCATGGTGCACTTCCTGTGGTGGGCACTTCCCGTGGTGGACACTTCCCATGGTGCACTTCCTGTGGTGGGCACTTCCCGTGGTGGACACTTCCCATGGTGCACTTCCTGTGGTGGGCACTTCCCGTGGTGGACACTTCCCATGGTGCACTTCCTGTGGTGGGCACTTCCCGTGGTGGACACTTCCCATGGTGCACTTCCCGTGGTGGACACTTCCCATGGTGGGCAGCCAGGTCCCAGTCCTCACTGCTGGGAAACTTCCACAGTCGTTCCCCTAAACCCACCTCTGCACTCATTCTGCGGTCCAGAAAGCTTAGGACGCCCATGGGCCGGGGCCAGAGGCCAGCGGAGCGCTCACCGGCCCTCCTCCCTCTGCAGTCCCCGACAGTATCATCATGAAGATGCTGACCCAGCGCCTAGACCAGCAGGACAGCGTGCAGAAAGGGTGGGTGCTGCACGGCTTCCCGCGAGACCTGGACCAGGCACAGATGCTGGAGAGCCTGGGCTACAGCCCCAACAGGTGAGCTGCCCCTCGCCTCCTCCACCTCCGGAACCCAGCCCCGGCCACGTCCCTGGGTGCCCTCCTGCCAGGGCTTAGCTGGATCCCTTCAAGGGCTTCCAGGTCACAAGAGCCTTGGCGTGTTCCTGGAGAGGGCCACGTGGCCACCTCCCACCCACCCACTCCACTTGCCCTGTGACCTGGGGGTCGGGCTTGGGTTCAAATCCTGGCTGCCTCGCTCGCTGCTGGACCCGAAGGTCGTCATCCGTGAAGTGGTCATAAACACCACACAGTCTCGTCTTTCTTCTGGGGTCGCTGTGCAAACGCCCTGACGTCCTCTCCGCTGTTTTTGTAGCCTTGTTTCTTGCATCTAAATCTTTGATGCGGCTGATGTGTACTTTGATGTGAGTATTCAGCGTGAATCTTTGTTCCCCTCTCAACGGTCAACCATTTGTTTGAAAACTGTGTTGACTAAGCCATGTTCCGCTAATGGCTGGAACCTGACAGCACACGCCGAACGCTCGGGACCAGTCGTGTTTCAGATTTTGGGTTTGCGATGCTCAGCCTGTACTGGGGAGGAAACCAACACCCCCAGGGGGAACCCCAGCAGGGGCTGTCTAGCCCGAGTCCGCGACAGCAAGGGGGCTGCCTCGGCCACCACCACCGCCAGCGCCACCTCCTGTGGTTTCCGCAGACAAAAGCCCGGCAGCGGGAGAGGCTACGGTTCAGACGAGCCCGGCTGGGGGCCGCTGGTGTGGGGAAGCCGGGCCGGGCGGAGTCAGGGGTGGATGTGCTGTGGAACTGGCGGGGAAGGATCCTGGCTTCCCTCTGGTTGGTCCTGTACTGGTGGGAGGAACTGCTCGCTATAGGTCCCCCAAACCGGGTCTGCTCGCCCAGCGTGCCGACCCTGGGGCGGGGACGGGAGCGGGGGTTTATGGCCCGGTGTGGAGAAGCGGCCGGACAGCTGTCAGTGAACTCCCAGGCTCAACAAAGCTTCTACATGGAGGCTGGGGCTGAGCCGGGGGCATTCAGCGCGTGTCCAGGTGCCCGCATGGTCTGCGCGTGCCTGAGCCGCCGGGGAAGCCAGCGACACCATGTCCTTGGGGGAGAGTTGGATGATGGCACAGCAGGGGGCAGTGGCTTCCAGCTTGGAAGACAGACCCCCTCAAGATGTGACGTGGACAGGGGAGACGAGTGACCTCGCGAGCCTCGTGTTCAGACGCCCTGCAGGCCCGGCTGCGCCACCCCCTCGACTCTGAGTTAGTTTTAGTGAACTCAGCGCCAGGCCACTTTGAGCTGAGGGAGGGGCCTGGGAGACCCCGGTGGCATCGGCACCCGCACCCGCGGCGCTGTGCAGGGGCTCAGTTTCTGGGCGGCATTGGAAATGGTGACGAACATGAGGGACACTGCCTGCTAGGGACGGAGCGCTGATTGCGGGCTGCGAGCTGCAGCTCCCACGTCTGCGTCTCTCTGCGGTCTGGCCGTTGCCCATCCGGGTGTGCGGGCTCTTGGAGCCCCTGGGTCCACCTCGGAGCTCTCTGCTCTTCCCCAGGGCCTGGTTCTGCCGTGGTGCCATGCTGTGTCCTTGTTTCGTCCTGTCACGTATTCAGTTCCGTGTCGCAGCCGCCGAGGGACAGGGCCCCCGGGCGAGGCTTCTGCACCTATCACTCCAAACGCACGCCGTAAGGAGCCCGTCACGCACAAGGGAAGATGGCCACTGAGCTTCCAACCAGAGGTGCTGTAGATCGGCACACTGATCAGGTGTGGTTTGACACAGTAGTTCTGTTTTTGCCTCCTGGTAAAAGCATCAACGCTTTCTTGGGGCGCACACCTTTTCATTCATTCATTTTTTTTTTTAAATTTTTGACAGGCAGAGTGGACAGTGAGAGAGAGAGAGAAAGGTCTTCCTTTTGCTGTTGGTTCACCCTCCAATGGCCGCCGCGGTAGGCGCGCTGTGGCCGGCGCACCGCGCTGATCCGATGGCAGGAGCCAGGTGCTTCTCCTGGTCTCCCATGTGGGTGCAGGGCCCAAGCACTTGGGCCATCCTCCACTGCCTTCCCAGGCCATAGCAGAGAGCTGGCCTGGAAGAGGGGCAACTGGGACAGAATCCGGTGCCCTGACTGGTACTAGAACCCGGTGTGCCGGCGCCGCAAGGCGGAGGATTAGCCTAGTGAGCCGCGGCGCCGGCCCATTCATTCATTTTAAGAGAGATGGATTTGGGATGTTGCTGCAAAATTTCCGGAGCCGACGTTGAATTTTAGGAAGACCTTGCTGGCTGCTTTGAAGACAATTGTGGTTTTTCCTCCTTTTGCATCTTCCCATAATGCATTGTGTCAGCTGGTTTTCCCAGAGCAGGGCAGCCTGGCTTTGGCTCGGCCGTGGTGTGGTATCCTCTGGGGCAGGCGGGGTTATGACCCCGGTGTCCTTTACCCCCTGCTGCGCTGCCCCAGAATGTCATGCCCCGTGGCAGAAGGGACTCTGCCGATGTGATTAGGGCCTGAACGTAGACGTCCCCCTGGGCCCCAAATAACCATGTGGACTCTTAAAGCCGGAGAGCAAGCCGGGATCATGAACACCAGGATTTGACAAACTGCCGTGTGCCCAAAGACAGCGTGGAAAACACGAGAAGGAAATGAGTGCTATAGCCCCCCGAGAGCCCCTGGCGGGAACCACAGCCCCGGCGACACCTCGATCGCCGCCCCTCCCAGCTCTGCGGCCGTCGGAGTGCAACAGGAAGTGAAGGTGGCTGGATTGTTGGCTGCGTGTTTTGTGGGCTTTTGCCTTCCTGTGCACATGCGCTACGGTTGGAATGTTTCTCCTCCGTGCTCTGGCAGGCCCCGGTTCTTCCCCCAGGTCTGGAGGAGCTTTGAAACCCCCAGTGTCAGCGGCTGCTCGGAGCTGGCCCTGTAGAGGGAGCTCGATCGCAGCCGGATCGATCTTGTTCCCCCGCTTTGGTCAGTTCTAATTCTGTCTTCTACAACTGGTCTTTTCCTAGAAAATCTCTTTCCCCTGGGTCTTTAAGGGTTCACGTATTTGCGTGTCCTGTGGGTTTCCCGTCTCTTCTGTGTCTGTGGTTCCTTCCTCTCCGTTCTTGCTCATTGTAGGTATGTGTGTTTTTTTTGTTTTTGGGGGATTCGTTCTAACTAGCCTGACTTTTTAATGTTTTGTATGTTTTTGTTTGCTTTGCCAAAGAAAGCTTGAATTGATTTGATAATTCCACTGCTTTCCCTATTTTCTATATTCCTGAATTTTGGTTTTTCTTGATTAATGACTTCTTATCTTGGGCTTGTTCGTTCTTTTTCCCCAAAGAATAACCAAAATGCATGATCACTTACTTTCTGTTTCTTATTTGGTACTAAAATAGTTAAGGCTTTAAATCACCTTTACAACTTTCTCCAGGTCTTGTATTTTTCACGTGCGTTGGGGGGAATTCGGAAGCTGTGACTTACTCTACTCTCGCACCTGAGAGTTGTTTAGGAAAGTTTAAATTTTCAGGCAGTCGACACTTTGTTGTTGTTGTTTCAACTTTCCTTACTTTCCATTTTAGTGCAGAGCTTGGGGAGCTTGTCCACTCGACATTTTGGGGATCATTTGTTCTGTGGATAAGTGCTCTATAAGTCTTTGAAAATAATGTGTATTTCTAATTTAAAATTATAGAATTAAATATATACATCAGGTTAGCTTCGCCGTGTTTATAATTTAGGTTCCCTGGGTCCTTGTTAGTTTCTCATCAAGACTGTCTTTCTATTCATGTTTATTGTTTCCTGCAGGTTCTGCTTTGTGTGTTTTGATGCTGTGTTGTTTAATGCAAAAATGTTTGTATCAACTGTGTGTTGGATGAGAAAAATACTCTTTTTTAAAAAAGATTTATTTATTTATCTATTTGAAAGGCAGAGTTACAGAGAGGCAGAGGCAGAGGCAGAGAGAGAGAGAGAGAGAGAGAGAGAGGTCTTCCATCCGCTGGTTCACTCCCCAAATGGCCACAATAGCCAGAGCTGGGCCGATCCAAAGCCAGGAGCCAGGAGCTTCCTCCAGGTCTCCCACGTGGGTGCAGGGGCCCAAGGACTTGGGCCATCTTCCACTGCTTTCCCAGGCCACAGCAGAGAGCGGGATCAGAAGTGGAGCAGCCGGGACTCGAGCCGGTGCCCACGTGGGATGCGGGCACTGCAGGCAGCGGCCCTGTCTGAGAAATATACTCTTGATGGAAGTGCCCATCCGTGCCAGGCGGCTGGGCGTGTCTACGCCAGGCGGCTGGGCGTGTCTACGCCATCGTCCATTCTGTCTTCCCTCCTGTGAGGGAGGAGCACGTTGGCGTGAGAGTCAAAGATCCCCTTGCAGTCTTCCTTGCAGCCACGCTGGCCCGGACGCTGAGCTGTGACTACGCTCTGCGTGGTTCTCCAGAAAACCTGCTTGCAGGGAGCCGGCTCAGCTGGAGGCGCCGGCTCCGCGTGCGCCCTGCCTTTCTTCACTTACCGTTTGTTTCTCCTGGAATGAGGGTCCCCTTTGCTTTTCCACTTGCCTGATTACCCCTGTGCCCATGTGTTCATTATTTTGTACCTCATGATAACCTCTCAGAACTATTTCCCACAGAGTCCATCCAGCATGGGATATAACAGTTCCAATTTTAAAAAAATTACTGATTTTCATTTTATTTGAAGGCAGGTACACACAGAGAGGGCAGACTGCTTCAGTCCCCAGCTGCCAGCAACAGCTAACACTGGGCCAGGCTGAGCCAGGAGCCCGGAACTGCAGCCGGGCTCCCACGGGGGTGGCAGGGACTCAGCTCCTGAACCCATCGTCTGATGCCGCCCCGTGCGTCCGAGCTGTGGAGCCAGGACTCGATCCTGTCGCCCCAGCGTGGGCCGTGGGCAACCGAACGGCTGTGTCAGCCGCCTGCCCACCCAGGCTCTTCTGGTCGCGCCCCTTCCGCTCGGGTCCACTCGAAGTCCAAGGCCAGTCTGACCCCCTGTCTCCAGCCTTCCAAACTCCCAGTGGCGTTCGGGAGGTGCGCGGCTCAGCAGATCCAGTTATTTCCACCAGAATTGACCCTCACGTTTGCTGTTCTTTGCGTGTTCGTCTCTCGCGATCCTGTGGATGCTGTGATGAGAAGCTGTTTGGGAGCTCTGGGGGCCTGGGCGGAGCCGGGGACTTCGTGGCGTCTGCGTCGGGGGTGAAATCAGGCTGCGTAGGTTTTGTTCCACCTGAAGGTGTCTTCCCGGGAGCAGCCGAGCGCATCCTGTCCGCTGGTCGTTTCCCCTGCTCGCCCTCTCTTCTGTGGGATGCGTTCCCTTTGAGTTTTGCTGGTGTTGCTGGCTCCTCCCCGCCCCTCTCAGAAGTTCGGAAACTTTTCTCCTTCCTGAGGCTCTGCGACCTGAGTTCACTAGACCACGTCCGTCACTCCGCCCGCCTTGGAGCGCAGCACGCTATCTTGGCTTCTGTGTAGGGAAAATGAAGGGAAAAAAAAAAAAAAAAAAAAAAACCTGTTCCCTGGGTCTGACCTCAGCCCTTCCCCCATCCGTGCTGCGCTGCGGCTGGGCTGGGAGGCAGAGGTGGACCCAGCCCGAAGTCCTCGGTGCCAGCCCATTGTAGCCGATCGTTGTCTTCCATCTGCCCTGGGCAGGCCCTATCTTCTGGAGTATGTTCCGTTTTTAGCTAAAACTACCGGACTTACGCCGTTTTCCTCCTCTCTGAGACAGGATCGAAACCTCGACTCCAGCTCTTTACGAAACACGGCCCCTCCGTGGGTTTCCGACTCACCTGTCACCGAACGGGTGATGTCTGAGCCGTTTTCGGCGAGGTGCACAAATACTCCGCTGCCTAAATTCTTACACGCGTGGGACTGTCTCCCTGCTCTCCTGTGACCAACATCTGGCCAAGGCTTCCTGGATCTCGCGCCCCTCCCCCAGCACCTCGGTCACGTCTGGTCTCTGGCATCTCCCTGTTGGGAGGCCTGCGGTTGCTCCCTCCCTCCCTCTCTCTCTGTCTCGCCACCCCGTTGACATCCAGTTTTGGCGCTCGCTCTCTCTCTCTTTTTAAAAGAGTAATATATTTATTTGAAAGGCAGAGCTACAGAGAGGCAGAGAGAGAGACAAAGGTCTTCCATCTGCTGGTTCACTCCCCAATGGACACAATGGCCAGAGCTGAGCTACTCTGAAGCCAGGAGCCAGGTCTCCCATGCGGGTGTAGGGGACTAAGCACTTGGGCCATCTCCCACTGCTTTCCCAGGCCATAGCAGAGAGCTGGATCGGAAGTGGAGCAGCCGAGACTCGAACCAGCACCCATCTGGGTTGCTGGTGCTGCAGGCGGCGTCTTTACCCGCTAGGCCACAGCGCCGGCCCCTTGGTTCTCTCCACTACTTTTCTCTGGATATTATGACTCCTTTCCACTTAGTGGTATTTCAGGAGCATTTTCTTCAGGCAACCACACTAAGATTTTCCAGGTCCGTTTACTGATTTTTTTCTTCGGGAAGACTAATCGGTGTATGTTGGGTATTTACCCTCTGTTGTCCATAACTATTATTTTTCTAGTAGCTTTTAAACAGTTTTTTAGTCTGGGGGGCAGACAGACAGAGAAGCGGCACTCCCGTCCCTGGCTCACCCTCTGAGTGCCTTCTGTGGCAGGGTGGTGGTGCAGAGCCAGGAGCCAGGAGCGCACCCTCGGCCCCCTGCGCGGGCGGCAGGATCCCAACCACTGGAGCCGCCAATGCTGCCTCCCCGGCTCTGCACCAGCGGGGAGCTGGAGCCAGAGCCAGGATTCGAACCCAGGGACTCTGATGAAGGAGGCTTGTCTCAACCACTCGGGGAAACGATGTCCCTCTAGTAGCTTCTACCTTGTTCTCTTCTGTATTATTTCCTCACATCTGTCTGTCCCGCCCACACTGGCCGTTTTCTGCCGCGTCCCTCCCTCCTCCCCCCCCTTCACCGTGTGTCTGTGTCTTCTCGTTTTTTATTTCTGATTCTTTACATGTCCCGAGGTTTCCCCTTGGCCTTGGCAGCTGGTTTTTCATCTCCTTTTAAAAAATATTAACTATCTTTTCTTAGATTTCTTACATCATAGAGCCGGTTCTCGCTAATTTTTTAAATATTTATTTATTTATTTATTTATTTGAAAGGCAGAGCTACAGAGAGGCAGAGAGAGAGAGAGAGAGAGAGAGAGAGAGAGAGAGGTCTTCCATCTGCTGGTTCCCTCCCCAAATGGCCACAACAGCTGGAGCTGTGCCGATCTGAAGCCAGGATCCAGGAGCTTCTTCCGGGTCTCCCACGTGGGTACAGGGGCCCAAGGACTTGGGCCCACGCACGGTGGCCGGACCGACCCCGGCAAGGGCACACAGGGACAGGTAGCCACAAAGCCACCAGTGGAGGGCAGACTTGTGGGCCATCCCCATCTGCCTGAGTCGGTAAACAGCACGGGTCTACTTTTTCTGACCCCAGGGCAGAGGCCAGCCCTGGAGGGGAGAGGTTTAGTGCCTGTGGCTTCCATCGCGGTCCGACCAGAGCCACCCTCGGGTTTGGATGCGGCCACGTTCCCCTCCCTCCTTTCCGTTCCCCACGCCTGGGCTTCCATTAAACATTTTTATGATGAACCCGGAAAGTAATTTGAGCCATAAACCTCGCAGCCCAGATACAGGCTAAGGAAGAGAGACATCGTCTAGGGCAAACCCCCCGCACCGGGGTGAAAGGCAGAGCTGTGAGTCTGGCTTGGCTGTGAGGCCAATTATAAAACACTCCGGTGGTGTTGCTGGCTCTGACACCGGGGGGACGCCGTGGCAGAATCACAGCCTGGCAATCAATCGGCACCATGGCACGGAAATCTATAACTCAGATATGAAAGCCGTCTGCAAAGGTGCCTTTCCTAGGAGGGGTCGGCGAAATTAGATTAAAATAAATTTACATATATATCAATTTTATTATTAAAATATATTCACACTAGTAAATAGAGTTATTGGGGAAGGGTAAGCTACCCTGTGTATTGGACACAAAAACAGACCTCTTTGGCAGATCAGAAAACAAAGTTATTGTCTCCCTGTCAAATATAAATCTCTTCTTAGAGCTAATAAATGGATAGTGTTCAAATGCAATGTTTTGTCTGAGTCCTACCTCATAAACCCGCGGCACATAACACTAAATTATATTCCGATGAGCAGTATCAATCTCTCCACTCCAACATCACACAGAGAGGGAGACAACCAAGAAATTGATGTGCTGAAAAGAAGGAGAAAAAGTTATTTGAGAACAAATAAAATGGGTCATAAAGTTTGTTAAAACCTAATAATAATAATAGTAAAAAAAAAAAAAAAAAGGAGAGAAGAAGAAACAAAGACAGAGCTCTCCAAGGCTGCACCCAGGAATCTGCCCTCCGCCCGGCTGTGGAATAATTCATTTCCCACTGCAAGTTTGTAGCATGGTATTTTCTTTCAAAATTAATGTTTACTGCGGAGGGAGAGTACAGAGGGTGACTGATGTTAGGGAGCTGGCCGCGGGTCCGCCAGAACGGGCTCTGTGCACCCCCCACCCCCACCCCGGCTCCGTGCTGTGGGACCTTGACCCAGCCCCAAGGTCTCCGTGTCTCTCTGTCTCTGTCTCTGTCTCTCTCTCTCTCTTGTCCTTGCAAAACAGAGCTAAAAGGAGGGTGCCTTGGTGATCAGAGCCAATGGGACTCGCAGAAGGCTAGCAAGGAGCATGTTGGTGGTGTTTTTTTTTTTTTTTTTTTTGATAATTGATGAA